>NC_088900.1:6449515-6752929 GCF_037157495.1 Lathamus discolor
TGTAACAGTCATACCTTAAAAAAAGAACAAAAAGGAGCAACACACGGCACTGTGAGAGCCCCGTGGCACAGGCAGCTCGGAGTGAAAGAAACAGCGGCTCTAGAGCAGCGAGGAAGCAACTGCCCAGTGCAGTGTCACTGGGGGATTAGAATCCTAAACTGAGCTACTGTTAAAAGCCAGCAACAGCATGGGGCAGAGCACAGGGCAGCAGCAGCAGCAGCAGCACCGCAGCCACATGGCACAGGGGGGGAAGGAAAAGTGCCCTGGTGGAAACAGCACAAGGGCAAGTGCTGGAGTGAGCCGCTTGCTCCTGTGCACTTCCCAGTTCCAGCTTCATGCTGCTTCAGGGAGAAGGAGTGAGAAAGCAACACGTGTCACTAACCCCCAACCAAAAAAACTTCCAAAGGTGGGATCGAGTTTGGGAAAATGCATCTGTTCTGGCTTTGCAAGTGGAATGTGATTCTTGTTCAGCGCTAACGCAGAGCACGACGCCTACAGCCAGGAGCCGAGCGTGGCCACGGGGGTTCTAGGACAACCACAGAGCAACAAGACATGAGAGGGGCACAGAGTGACAGTCCTGTTCTCCTTGTGAATGAGGAATGGTTTAAAAGTAAAACTCTTCATCAGCTACTTTCCTCCTGCAATAAAAGCAACCCAGCCGGCCCTCATCTGTACAAGACCAGTTAAACATCAGCCTTCCCCCTCAAAACACTAGGTACGGACATCCGGTAACATTCTACAATGGAAAGTGCTTTAAGAAAGAAGGATTCTGTAGTGCCAGTGACAGAACTGATCCGATGGGCTGGGTGATGCTGTCGATGCCGGGAGCTCAGGCCAGGGCAGCTCGTTTCTCCTCGGGGGTCTCCTCCAGCAGCTGCATGATCAGTTCGTGGAGGGGTTTGCAGATCTTTGCGTAGCCCCCTCCCGTGAGGTGCAGGAAATCAAACATGTCGTGGTAGGAGATGGTGCCATCCGAGTGCACGAAGCCGGCGTCCACATCCAGGAGCTGCACGTTGCACAGTTTGGGGAGCGAGGCTTTCAGCAGGTGGTTCACCTTGGCATTCTTCTGCCGCAGTGGGTTTGGCTTCTCTCCACGAGGTAGCAGGCCCTGGCACAAGGAGGAGGCAAAAAAGAGCTTCATACAACCCCACTGGCATAACAGCACCTGCTTCCCCTTCTGATCCAGGCTGCGACGAGAGGGATCCCTCCCTTCAATCAGGCTTGGTCCATCCAGACCCAATATGAAACACAACTGAGGGAGCCAGGTGAGCTGTGGGCACCCCTTTTCCCCTCACAGGACTTCTTCAACAACGCTTCCAAGCAGGGCAGGAGTACCACTAATGGGGAGGATTCCACCCATCCCAAAAGGAGTTCTGCACAGCCAAGGGAGCAAAGGGAGCACAGAGCAGGGGCAGATAAACACCCGCTCGTCCCAGCACCGATCACCCATCACATCCCTCTGAGTATCACAGAGGGAGAGCAGAGAGGACACAGGGCTCCCCTGGGCAGTTTGTTTTCCAGCTCCAGGAGACATCCCAGCCCAGAGACGTACCAGCACAATGACTTTGGCCTGTGGCTGCTGGGTGTTGATCAGGCGCACGATGGCCTCGATCCCTCCTGCTACTTCTTCGGCTGTGTTTTCGTGGTTATTTGTTCCAACCCAAACAACAATGACCTACGAGGAGAAAAGCGTTCGCAGCCTGTCCACGGCCACTTGTCATGGGCTCGTGACCCTGAAAGCCTGAACAAACACCATCTGTGACAGCGAGCGACACGAAGAGTCAGGCTGGAGCCTGCACCCACGCTGCAAGAGGCCTTCAGCTCTCGGGTATCCTCGCTTCTGAGGAGCTTGCAGTGACTGCAGCTGATCCTCACCACACGTCCTGGCCATCTCCACTAACTCCTCATCAAATCCTGCCCCATCCCCTTCTAGAGGCTAAGAACACGTCTCAGACCTGGGAGGCACAGTGCAATGCCAACCAACACCCAGCTATGGTAAATCATGCTCACCAGTACTAGGAGGTCACTTTGATTTACTGATGCCATTCAGCAGCGTACACCTCACATACAGCCCTGCTCCCAGACAATTCTGGTTTAGCCCAGCACACTGCAACACCTGAGATGTGCTCAGTGCCAATGGCTGCTCAAACAGAAAGCTCTGCTAACAGCTCACTTGGTTCTGCATCCCTCAAGCACTGAAGTCTTGCCTAAGCACAGGCCTCCCGGCTTTGGGTTCTGCATGTACCTTGGGTTTAATGTTCTCCAGTTCACCGTTCTTCAGTCTCCATAGGACATGGCCTGTGGTGTCTCCACCAATTCCAAAGTTCAGTGCATGAAGGGGTGAGAAGAGCTCTCGCCAGATCTGCAAGCAAAAACCACCTTGTGTTTGCAGAGCACTGTCCTCATCATGAAAGGAGCGCACTGCACTGACCAGGGATGGCTCTGAGGAGCCACGAGCCTTCCTCCGGGCACTCACTTCCACAAAGGGCTTTTAAACACATGCTGAGGCCTTACTTGGGGTCTGCCGGGGATGGAGGTGCTGCTGTTGAGCACCCAGTCCTGGCACAGAGGAAGGGGAAGCTCTCTCGAGCAGCTCCTCAGAGATACAGTGCTGGGTCTGTCATGGAGCTTTAGGAGAAAGCCAGTGTGCCAGCAGCACTGCAAGTGCTTGAGGGTTGAATGTGTTCTGGCTATGCAAGGTACAACTACAGAGATCCAATGGTGCCCCTCGGAGTTTGGATCTGAGACTCACGGAACTACAAGGGGCTGTGTGTCCAAGGGGAATCAGTCATCACCAGCTTCAGAGCATGACTGCAAACAGCCTACAGAGGCTTCGGACCGGCAGTGGGAAGGGCAGGGAGCTGGGCAGGATGAATGGGAGAGGGCACTCAGTTCACAACGAAGGACCTGTCTGTATCACACAGGATCATCAGTGACTGGCTTAGAGAGAGGAACACTGGAATCTGTGCCCCCACATCCGCCTTTCTTTAGCAATACCTCATACTGCTGCAGCAGCTGCACCATGGAGTCCCCCACGAAGAGCACGTCGGGCTCCTTGTCTTTGCAGTCCGAGACAAACCTGTTGTGCTGGTGAAAGAGGGCAACAAGGTTAGTTCAGTGGGCTGACAGACCTCATAGGCATCCCTGCTGCGGGGCAGAGCGGGGCTCCCCAAACCCCCACAGCAGTCTCAGCTGTGAGAAGAGCAGCATCTCTGTGTGCTACCCACACGTAAGCTGTGAGCATGCCAGGCACCCATCAGACCCCATAACTGCAGATCAGAGAGGTTAACGGTTAGGCAGTGCCGCGAGCATCCTCTGCTGCACAATGGATGGGTGGTCCAGACCCTGCCTTGGCTATTTCCAGTCACTCCCTCACACAGATGCCCACCGGGAAGTGCTGCTCTGCGCTTTGGGTTGAGGACTGAGGGTTCAGCCCCTCCGGTGGCCACCCCGTCCCGGCCTTACCTGTGACATCCACCGGTCATCCCCCTGCACGTCCTCTGCGGCGTGCGGCACCGCTGCCGGGTTCGAGTCCCCCTGGCTCATCCTGTTCCTGTGGGAAGAACGGGTCAGCCCGGCTGCTCCCAGCACCACGGGGAGGCCTGGCCGGCCGGGTGGGCTCCTCACCCTCGCTGTGGCCATTCCACACCTATCCCTGCACAAAGCACGTTTATTCTGCACCCAACTGTGCAGCCCGCGCTGCTGGAGCCACCTCCCGCAACGAAGGACAAAGCGCGGCTGATGCGGAGCCCGCTCTGCAGGGCGCAGCTCGGCAACGCGAGTGCTCAGCGGCCGATGAACGCGCTCCTACCCAGCTCAGAGCCGCTGAGCCCCGCCGTGCGGCCGGATCATCCGCCCCGGGGGCGCAGCGCAGCGCCGCGGCGCTGACCCCGAGGGATCACCGCCGAGAGGCGCATCCCTCAGCGGGCTGCCGCCCCAGCGCGGCCGGCACAGGGCGAGCGGGGCTCCCCGCGGCCTGACCGGCGCTGACAGCTCCCAGCGGGGCGCGGGCACGGCGGGGACGGGCCCACGGGCACGGCGGCGCCTTCCTCCCGCTCCTCCGCCCCCCGCGGCCCCGTGCGCGGCCCCGTGCGCGGCCCCGTGCGCGGCCCCGCCACTCACGGCCGCTGCGGCTCGCCCCGCGACTCCATGGCACCTCCCTGCCCTCGGCCCGGGCTGCACCGCGCCTGCGCACCCGCCGCTTCCGCTTCCGCCGCGGCTCGCAGGCCAATCGCCGCTCCGCGCTGCCGGAAGTCCTGCCCGGAGCTCGGGTGCGGGGTAGCCTTTAGGTGGCGCCCGGGATGCGGCGGCCCCGCGATGACGTCATTGTCCGGGATATGACGTCAAGGCCGCCGGTGAGGTGACGTCACCGGAGGGGGTGTGTGTGTGTGTGCCCGTTCCCTGTCCCCCTTTCCCCGGCGTTTGAGCCCCAAAATCCTGGCACGGCTCCCCCGCTCCACAAGGGGGCGCCATGCGCTGCCCACACCCGCCAATCAGGGCCCGGTACGGCAGCGCTGCCGTCATTAGCCCCGCCTCCCCCCGCGGTTGCCATGGCAACACCCCCCCGCGGATGAGCTCACGCGGTGCCGCAGCCCCGCGGGGGGGGGGTTTGCTCCTCGCGACAAGATGGCGGCGGCGGCTGCAGCGGCGGCGGCGGCGAGCGGCGCGGGGGGGCCCCCTCCGGCCCCGCGGCTGTCCCCGGCCCCGCCGCCCCCGCGGCCCCCCGGGCCCGCCCGCATCGGCTACTACGAGGTGGAGCGCACCATCGGCAAGGGCAACTTCGCCGTGGTGAAGCTGGCCACGCACCTGGTGACCCGCGCCAAGGTGAGCGGCCTGCGGGCCGGGCCCCGCCGCGCTGCCCGCACCGCGCCGCGCCGCACCGCACCGGGCCGCCCGGGGCCGGGCCGCGGGCAGCGCTGACAGCGGGCCCCGCCGCCGCTGCGGCCTGCGCCGGCCGCGGTCCCGCTGCGGGCGGAGGGAGCGCGGCCTGCGCCGGGTCCCGGTACGGGCGGCGGGACCCGCGCCGCGGTTCGGTTGTTCCTCCCTTCGAGGGGGTTGGTGCGGGCTCCTCCGGCAGCGGCGGAGGGGGGAGCGGGGCTGGGAGCGGGCAGGACCAGGGAGCCCTGCTGCCGTGCGCCGTGGGCACGTCGGAGCTGTGGCTGCGCCCGGGTAACCGGGGCAGTGACTTGAGGGGCCGCTCACGAGGCAGTCACGCTGGGCGGCTCTGCCCGCACTTGGGTTGTATTTGCCTGCCTGAGCCCTGGGTCTGCGCCTTCGAGTGGCCACTGCCTCCCCCACGGTAGCGCTGGGCTTGACTGCTGCAGACGAAGGTGATGAGGTCAGGGAGAGCGATCCCCGTGAGCCGGGATTGCTCCGGTGGCTGCGCGCTGTGATCCCGTTCCCCTCCACCTTCGCAGAGTCAGGGCTGCCTTTGAGCGGTGCTTTGCAGAGCACCCGAGCAGGGGCTGGTTTGTGCATGGGAACGGTTGGGCTTTCTGTCAATGGCAAAGCGCACCCACGCCGCGGCCGGAGATCTTGGTGTGGGGCTTCATGCCTTGCTCGGGGCTGCTGGCACAGGAGCCTAAGCTTGGGGAGCCTGTGCTGGGCTCTGGGCAGCAGCTCAGCTCCGTTCCGGAGCGGGGGGTGGAGGCTCCGGCGCCCCTGCCCCTGAGCCTGGCGGAGCGTGAGCGTTACTGCAGCGGGGGGGCTGGCGTGCGCGCACGTTCCCCTGCGCTGCTGCGGGAGGAGGTGCGGAGGTCCCCGGGAATACCTGCGCTGGAGCCACTGCCCCCGCTCCGGGCGGCTCCGGAGCCTGCGCTGGGGCTGAAACCTGACCTGGAAGCGTTCGGAGCTCCGAGGTCGGGTTTCCTCTCAAACCCCAGCCCGTGAGGAGGAGCGTGAGCGCAGGCACTGGGTTTGCCTGGGAGCCCCGAGTGTGGGTCTTGCAGTGCTTTTCCTTCTGCCGCGGCTGTCACTGGCGGCTCTGCCAGAGGAGTGGGGAAGGGAAGAGGTGCTGGTGGTGGTGAGGTTAGAGGGGGGTATCCGTGCAAGGCTCTTTGGAATGGCAGTGGGAGTACCCAGTAATGCTGCCACAAGCTTGTTTCCATCACGGCGATACCAATAAGGGTTTGACCTGATGGAAACCACTGAGAAGGCAGCAAAGCCTTGGCGGAACATCCCGTTCAGTGATGTGGAAGAGTTCTCTGGTCACTGAAGGGCAGCGTGGCCCAGTGCTGTGCCTGCCAAAGGTGAGCTCTCCTGTTCGGATCTGCTAGGGCAGCATTCGGATATAGCCACAAATCCCTGCGCAGCCCTGACCCCAGGTCACAGCTCTTAGAGAGAAGCTGCTTTGTATTCCCTTTGCCTTAGACAAGTGAAGCAGGGACTGGTTTGGTGGCTGTTCCCTTATGGAAGGCCCGGGCTTTCCAGGTGTCCTGAAGCAGAGGCCGTGCCTCCTGCCATAGAGGAGGACTGCGTGTGCTGTGTGTGCCTGGCACATGGTGCTGACACAGGACCTTGCACTTTACATGTAACTGCTTTTCACAGGCTGCATGTGGGTCAGCAGTGTTGGGATGCTAAGGAAAGGGAATGTTAATGATCCTAAAGGGCAGGAGGCCTGTATTCATCATTGTCTGTGCTGGAACTGCTGGAACAGGGAAGGGAGCAGTCAACAATTTACGTATTAACCGAGCTGGCAATTTACATTCAGTGCCTGGCAATGCAGAGCTGGAGCCTTGTGCTCTGAGAGCTGCTCTAGTGCAAGGCAGGAACTGGAGCTGCTTCTCCAACTGGGGGTGATGGATTGGGCACCTGCAGGACGTCTCCTGCAGCTCTCCTGTGTGTTCCTGCCTCTGCAGCTTCCACAAGAAACACTCCCTTGTGGCTGTTTGAAAAACCTTCTGAGTGACCCCAGTGGGCTGTTTTCCACAGGAATTCCATGTATAAATCACCCAAGTGGCTTCTTGGAATCCCAGCTCTGTTCAGGCGCTGGAGCTGGTTTGAATGTCACATTTGTCACAAGGGCTGGTCAGTGGATGTTGACGGAGAGGACTGTCTGCGGTCCTTGTGTTCTTTGGGTGATGTGTCTGACTCGAGGAACTGCTGGGGATGAGGAGGGAGGAGAGGGGCAAAGCAAGGAGCAGGTTTGACCAGTTGTATGTAACAGCATCTGTGTAAGGGGGTGCCTGGAGTTGTCTTACCTGGTAGGAACCCAAACCTGTGATGCTGTAACCCTTGGCAGCACACAGCCCCTCTTGCACCATCACATCCACCAGAGGAAGGTGAGGATGAAGCTGATTGTTTCTAGGTTTTTAAGGAGCTGAAGTGTTTTCTGGAGAACAGGAGGAATCTCTGCTGTTGCTGCGAGAGGCTGTTCCCTTCCATGACAGAGCTGGCCTAGGTTCTATGGCTTGTCTTTGGGTGAGCTGGAGTCAGTCAGAACAAGCTGCACTGGGATTGTTGGAGGTGGGCTCTGTGGCACTAAAACCAGGTACAAATCCTCCTGGCAGCCTCATGGATAGTCAGCCTTTGCTGCTCCAGAAGGAACGGGGCTCCGTTTGGCACACGGTGGTGGCTGCCCTGCCCTGCTCTGCCCGTCTCTGCCAGGCAGCAGCACAGCAAACACCCTGGGTCGCTGTGTGCTGCTCCCACGGGCTGGCTGTCCTCGTGAGGACTTGGTCAGTGCTGGGCTCGTAAGGAGCCATGGGAGGGCCACATGGCCCCTGTCTTAATCCTGTTCTCCAGTGTGTGCTGGTGCCTCACCTGTCCTGCTTCTGTTCCCCTTGGCTGTACAAAAGGCTGGTGTCTCTTGGCAGGTGTCCTGCAAGGGCTTGGGGAATGCTGGGGAGGCCTGTGAGGGCTTCCAGAGCCTGTGTTCTCCTTTGCCTTTGGAGGAGGGCTCTCCCTAGAAGGCAGTCAGGAAATAGCAGTATGTTGCTGGGAGACTGGGCTCCTTGCGCATTGGAGGCTCCGGGAGCAGCAGCAGCAGCTGAACTCCTTTGTCCCCGTGTCCTCTGGCTGGGTCATGTATCACTTGTGCCATTGCTATGGCAATGTGCTGCCAGCAGCTTGTCCCTTCGCACTCCCTCAGGCCCACTGTGTAACACCAAAGGAAGGCTTTAGGAAGTTGCCAGCAGAGCAGGAGGTGCAGTTTGTGGTGGAAGTGCTCCCCAGCTGAAGAGATCCTTGTGGGAGTTGTCACTTCCCCTTGTGTGTTGGGTGCTGTTGTGTCCGCCCCATTGCCTGTGTGGCACAAGCAAGATGCTGCCTTCAGCTGAAGGAGCACAAGGAAGGGTTAAACTGACTCAAGTGTCTCCCTTTGGAGCTCGAAGGGTTTAAGCAGAGCAATTTGGAACTTCTCTAGTTCAGCCATTGCAGTGTTTATTACAGATGGGGCCTTTCTGCTGATCCCGGTCCAGGGGTTTAATGTGCTGCATTAACACTTAAATGAAGAAACCGCTGGCGGGTGATTCATTACTGGTCATTATGTGTCTTTTTCTAGTAACTCTGACCGGAGTGTCTCTAGTTGAGGCTAAACCTCGCCCTCTCTGCTAAATGGCCATCAAAGGGGCTCCATAAAAAGGGAATTATGTGGCTTCAGCCAAGTTTCAAAGTAGTCGAATCATCCGAACCCACACAAACAAACTCCCACAGCCGGTGGAGCTGAGAATAGCGCAGTGTCTGCTGCGTGTGGGGTGCGAGGGGCGCTGGGCAGAGACCTGGGGCAGCCCCAGCGTCTGCCTCCGGGCTGGATCCCATCCTGCTGCGAGCCCATCGGCACCAGTCCTTGCTGCCCGTAACCTCTGCTTGGGGATGGATGGAGGGATGGCCCAGGTGTTGGTGTTGTGTCACGCAGAGGGTGGCTGCTCGGGGATGGAGAGTCCCGTTGGAAGGGGTCTGAATGACACTGCTGAAGGGCTTCAAGGCTGTGAAAGCACCCGTGGATTTGTGCAGCAGGAGGGAGGACGGGGTTTGTGCAGGGTTTTCCTTACCCAGACAAGGCTCTCTCAGGCTGTGCTCGTTCTTTGGACTTTCTGCTCTGTCTCTTCCTGGACAGGCTCTCCCCTGCAGGGAATGAGTGCAGGAATACCTGTGTAATGTGGACGGAGGCAGAACAGCGATGGGGCTGTGAAAGCCATGGCCATGGGTTGCACTGCGAGGCTCAGGGGCATGCTCTCATTCAGCCTCAAGTGAATGTCGGAGGTTTTCTGCCTGCATTGGGCTCATGGGTTAGTTCCAGCCCCATGTTTCTGGCCCCTCTCAGGGCACCCTGGCTTTCAAGCCCTGAGGCTTCTTGCTGCTGGGTGAAAGCAGCTGAATGGAGCTGATGAGGCTTCACGTAAAAACTAATTGGAGCGTTTCACAACATCTGAGGCTTTTTAATGGAAGGAGTAAGTTGACAAGTTGTATGCAATTGTGTGTGAAGTCTGATCAGATAACAGGCTGAACTGCAGCCCTCATCCAAATGGGAAGCTGGTTCCCAGCCCTGGGATGGAAGGATGCAGCCTGCTCAGCTCTTGCGCTGCGCTCTCAGAAGGCTGGAGCTGGTGTGCAGGTTCCCTCTGAGAGAGCAGTGTGTGTGTGTGTGTGTGCCTGTGACCGAGGAGGGCTGTGCGCAGGTCTGTACATACCATGTACAGGTGGTACCGTGGGCAGTACCATGCAGAAGGAGGCACTGATCTCTGACCTCTCCGGTTATCTTTGCACAGAAGGAGTTAGGGTTTCCTTTGCTGATCCTTGTGGTGGTGTGAGCGTGTGTATCAGTGGCTGAGGAGCTGCTGAAGATGAAAAGCATCGCTCTTCCTGCTTAGTCTTTGCTCTCCAGGTGTGCTGGTGGGAAACCCTCAGCTGTAATCTCACAAGTGGCTCTGTCAGGGCTATCAGCCAGCGCTAGTGCCACTGATGGGCTCCTGACAGCACTTGTTGTTGTGGTTATTGTACAGCTGAGCTGGCACAACTGGTCCTTTGCACACCTCCACTGTCATGAAGCGAATAGAGCTATTACCAGTAACCGTTAAGGAGCGTGTTCCTGGCTGCACAAAGCCAGTCTGTGCTCGTGCATCTCCAGCGTCTGACACAGTGAGATGGTTGTCAGTGATGCAGCAACTGTTGGTTTTCAAGCTCCTGCTCATTGGAAACCAATAGAAGTCATTCTGCTTTGCTCTCTGCAAGGATCTGAATAGCTGGCTTCTGTGGAGGTGGTTTTTCACCTGAGCTGCTTTGGGAAGTGTCCAGTGGAAGCCCCAAAGGCTTTTCCTTTCTGCTGCTGAGCTCTGTTAGAACCCAGACAGGGAGCTGGTGGCGGGTGTGCTGCGGTGGGGTGCTGGGTGCCCTGGCTCGATGCTGGGGTTCGTGGGGAAGCCTGTGCTTAGTCAGACCAAGATGTGAGCAGCTTCTCATCCCAGCACACAGTAAAAAGACAAGCAAAGACTGACTATGGGTGGTTTCCCACTCAGGCACTTCCGCAGCTTGAGTCAGTTGCTGGGCAGCATGGCCTTGAGCTCCACTTCCCATTGTATGGGGGGGTGTGTTGGTCCCAGATTGGTACCACAGACAAACCTGGGTTGTTGCTGTCACCACTGGGACAGTTGGATGTGAAGTTGGCTGCTCCTTTGTGTGAGCCTAAAGGAAATGGTGATGGTTCAGGTATTGCAGTGTGGGATTTGAGGCTTGCACTGCTGTTTTCAGGACAAGCGTAGGCTGCAGCCTCTCACGTGAGGGTCAGTAAATGGTCCAGCTCCTCGTGGTGAGACAGGGCAAACCTGCTGCTAAAGCAGCAGCAGGCCTGAAAGTCACATTTGGTTTGAGCGTGTCAGTGCGTTGCTGTGAGCAGCATTGCTCTGTGCTGCAGGTCAAGGTTTACAGCCTTGGAAGCTGATGGGAGTGTGTGGCAGCAGGACTCCAGGCTTGGCTCCCAGGTTGTCCTAAGGCTGGGATTACTGGGGACAGGCATGCGGGTTTGCCTTCTAGAGAGGCATCTTTGGAGGATGATCAAATACCTTGAACTTGCCTTGGGCTCAATTTAAAGGCAGGTGGGGTTAGGATGCAAGATAAACTCTCACGTGTCCTGAGAAGACAGGAATGGAGCATCCAAGTCATCCTGATGGAGATGAGGGAGAGGGATTTGATTTGGTGGAAGTTTAAAGCTGCTCTGGAAGATGCTGTTGGCAGTGACCAGCTGTTGGCTGACCCTGTTCTTCACCCGTGTGTGGCTGCTGTCACCACAGCCATGAGCAGAGCAGCAGAGGTTTGTAGTGCAGCAGGAAATCAGTGGGAAAACCAAATGTGTCAGAGCCTTCACCATGGCAACACAGCCCTGCTCGCAGCACGGGGAGACAAAAGCAGGTCAGGGCTGCATGGAGCGAGGTGGGGCCTGCTCCAGGCTCTCCCAAACCTGCCCCTTCGTTCTGGGGCAGGAGCAGCTGCCTTGCCTGTAAAGGGCTGGTGAGGTGAGGATGGACTTTGGGATTTGGCAGCAGGGCCTGGAAATGGGTTCTGCTGCTCTCAGTGCTGCTGCAGCAGAGTCTGACTTGCTGCTCAAAGGCTGCAGTGGATGGGAATGTTTTATCAACTCCAGACAGCCATTCAGATTGTTGACCTTGCCCTGAGCACTGCTTGGACACAGCAGAGAGCAGTTGTAACCCTGCCCTGTTCCACAGAGCCCCGTTGACTTGCTGAAATCTTGGCCTTGCATTTGTCCACATCCTCAGGCTGCACTAGCACCACATCCTGCTCTGATGGCACATCATCAGTTTGTTCTTCTGCCTTCTCATTCTGTGTTCCAGCACATCGTGCTCTTCAGTGAGGTCAGCAAGAGCAGGGCCGAGCAGCACAGCAGCAGCAGTGACACATGGAAGAGCTGCTTGTGTCCCTGCCAGTGTCTCAACACCACTCGTGCCTGGGTGGGTGGTTCAGCCAGGCCCCAGCAGGTTTCAGCCCATGCTGCTGCTGCTCTGGAGTTGTTCTCCCCTCGTTGAGAGGGATATTAAAAGGTTTCTGGTTTACAGTTACAGGCCTTGCTCTGGCCGGAGGAGCATCGAAATTGATACAGCAATTACTGCTGGGCTCGTCACGGGTTGTGGCTCTCGCATGCTTCATGAGGCACAAGTGGCAGTGGCTGGAGGAGTGCCACCAGCGAGGCGGCCACGGGCTTGCAGCCAGGCCCTTCACAACTGCTATGAGAGCAAGAATATGCTCCAAAACTTGCTTCTTCCTCTCGTCTCCTCTTTGAATCTGGCCTTGAGCTGGCAGCTGAGGTGGGGTTTGTCTCTGTGTTTTACCACTCTGCTTCACTCTGTGCTTCTAGTCTGGTGCTGGCTTGGCCGTGTCTCCATAAGTACCAGGCTTCCCCCAGATATGGCTTGGAGTTGCAGTTAACAAGTACACATCTCTTTCAGCAGTGGTGAGGAGCAGCCTGTCTGTGACGGCACAACCAACACGCAGCAGTGACCAGGCCTGGCCATCCCAGCCCTCCCTCCATAGGGAAACGCTGCTTCCTGGTGGATTTGCATCCCGAGCCCATAGTCAGCAGTTTGGGCTTGGTGTGGTAGGGTGCCCTGGCTTGTTCGGGTGAGTCATCATTCAAATAGTCACCGAGCAAACGTGCTTGTCCAAACAGGAGCTGAGCGCAGCACCCGGCAGGCGATTGCAGAGCAGGTTACGTGGCTGAGGTAAACAGCAAAGCACCTCTCGCTTTGCTGCGTGGAGGTCTCCAAAGCTGAAAGCCTCCTGCATGGTCTGTGTGGACAGAGCTTGCTTCCTGTGCTCTGAGCTCAGGTCCTGGTGGATGTGAGGGAAAGGCGATTGTGTTTTCCTCCCTGGGACCCAGAACAAAGGCTGCTCTGCAGAGTCTCCTCTGGTGCCTCCTTCTCATAGGTGGAAACCTCAGCTCTGCCTCTGAGTTCAGGGATGAAGTTCAGTGCTGGGGATGCTCCAGTTGATTAGAACAGGAATATCAGCTCCCGGTTAAAGTGAGGAATAAGATTGCTTCTTATCTTTTGCTTTTTCTTCTGTTAAATGTGTTGCATGGTCTCAGACAGCAGTTCCCATCTTCGGTAGGGGGTGATCCTCTGGTTCCAGTTCTCTTTGCGCAGAAGAGGGTGCAGGTGGCTTTGCACAAATGACGTGGTGTCAGGAGGTTGCTTTGTACCGAGCTGTGTGTTCAGCGTGGAGTCCTTGGCCTGTACCAGCTCCTGGTGCAAGGTGTTAGATGTGCGACTGCAGGGAGTCACCTGAGGCAGCAGCGCTGTCAGCCACATGGACCTGCACAGAGCAGGTCCCCACGAGGGCAGCTCCCTTAGTCTGAGCCCTCCTCCTGCCTGCAGGAATCCCTGCCAGGCCTGCACTGCCTTCTCTGCCGTGCTCTGCCTCCTGCCCTGTTGTCTTTCCAGGGATCCCTCCCCAGAACAGCCTCCTGTGCTGCAGAGCTGCAGCCGGACCAGCCTGCGTTTGCTTCTCGTGCTGCTGTTCGTGTTGAGCCGGCATTCACCAGCCACCGGTCCTCTGCTGAGCAGGAGCCACTGTTGTGGTGCCACTGTTTTGGCTTTGGGTGATGTTTTCCTTTGCAATGGGCTCCTCTGTCCTTGGGCTTCGTGTGTTTGTCCCTGGCTGTTGGAGGGCAGACACAGCACAGGGCAAGTGCAGCCTGGGCATGGGGCTGCGGTGCTGGGTCTGCCCAGAGCTGCTCTAACTCAGGGTCAAGTGGGCTGCAGCCCTGTGGCTGGTCACACACTGGGGACATGGGGGTGCTGGTGCTGCCTGGGGATCCCTGGGCTCAGTGGTCCATGGCTGATGGACAGTGGTACAGCTCTGGGAGCAGAATTCAGCCCTGCTCATACCCAAAGGAAGAGCCATTGAGGTGCTGCAGGAACAAGGGGAAGAAAGGAACCAGAATCAGTGCATCCTTGCTGTGTGTAATGCAGCCCTGTGTGCTCAGTCTCTGCTTTCAGATGCTGTGAGTGTTGCAAAGAGCTTCTTGGGGAATGAAGGACTCTGGGATCCATTTAGCTCCTGTTGAGCTGCTGTGCACAAAGTACCTTTTCATAGCACTGCCAAGCCAGTTCTGTCCAGGGGAATGACGGCGAGGGCCTCTTTGCACGCTTGGGCATCATTCCAGAGTATTCCAGGCTCATGCACACACACGAGAATGTTTTAAAAGCAAAGAAAGCCCTCAGCCTCTCCTGGTGATGGTGCTGCAGTAGTTTTACAAGTCAGGCTCTTGGTAGTTCCCTCATTCTGTCCTCTCCTGTGATGTGCCTGAAGATGCCCCTCGGATCAATGCCAAGTACAGTGATTGGAAGGCAGCTTGACTGATGCCCTCAGCAACCAGGTGGAGATGAGCAGGAGCAGATGCAAGATACTCGGCTGCTGTTCATGCTGGTAGTGCCAGGGAAATATTTAGCACATAGGTGACACTTGTAATCTTTAAAGCACTTCATAAACATTGGCTAATGCCACGGTGCAGCTCCGGGCTGGCACTGAGCTGCCTTCCCTGGAGAGAGCAAATGGCCCAAGGACTCCCTGAAGCTGTGAGAGCCAGGAGAAGGAAAAGCTCTGTTGTAGGCTCTCATGGTGTGAGTGCGAATGTGGAAGACCAAGGAGGTGACTTAAGGCATCAGCACTTGGGTTTCTAGGAGGTGGTTCAGTGCCAGCTTTTGAGTAACTCCTCGGGAGAAGGTGCCTGATGTAAGAGTGAACCTGTCTGCTGGCATGGACACAAGTCAGCCTCTGCCTGACGCCGTGGTGCTGCTTTCCAGGGCCTGTGTCTGCCTTGCTTTCAGCCTCGGGTGGTTTCTGGCTGTCCAGGGCTGTGTCTGTGACCACGGGACATGCTGGGAGTCTCAGGGTGGTGCTTGGCTGTGGCAGGGGGTTTGCTGGAGCTCCGGGACCAGTTGTGGAAGGTTGATGCTCTGGGGCACCGCAGAGCTCCTCAGTGGGGTTTGGTTGTCTGTATCTTCTCAGATTGCCAACCAGCGAGGCCCTGTAGCTGCAGTCCTGTGTCTTGTAGCACTACTGCTGTAAGGTGAACTTCATTCAGGGAACACTGACTTCCTCCTTCATCACCCTTTCTCTCCTCCCCTGCCTTTGGTAGGGAGCTAAAACCTGGTACTTGGTTACTGGCTGGGGTTAAAGCACAACAATTCCAAACCTCCAAAAACTTCTGTATTTTGGGGCTGAAAGCTGATGCTCCCTTAGAGCACTGCTTCACTTCATCCTCCATTGGAAGACGAGATCCCTTGTGTGGTGTCAAACTTGCTTCTGCTGCAGAGGACTCGAACGATGAGGGTTATGTTCTCCAGGGAGGCTCTCTGGGCTCAGTGGGCGGAAGAGCAGAGGGGCTCTCTGATTGCAGGTCTCTAGATAGCACAGTCAGTATCTCAGGTGTTGTTTGAAACACTGCAGGTTAGACCCTTGCCTTCAAAAGGGAGAAATAGGTGGCTTTGGGCTCAGGATGTCGTTTGCTGCAAGGAGAAACACTGGATGGTTTCTGCTCTTCGGGAGCCGGACCCTTCCTTTTTCCCAGCACCCTGCTCCCATGGGAAGAGCGTGTTTCTGGGCGGGACAGGCTCCTGGAGCATCGCGGGGCTCATGGCTGCACCCGGGTGAGCTCCGGTACCGCAGGGGAGTGAAAGGGAGACGGGAATCGCGTTCCCTGTGATCCCAAAGCCGAGCCACCTCCTGGGGCCTCGGGGCAGCCGTAGTGCAGCTCCGAGTGCTCTGCTCGGGGAGGGGATGGTGCTGCTCATGTTGGAACTGGGGTGCTGTGTAGGAAGGAACGTAAGATTCGTATCATCAAAGGCTGGAAGCAAGAGGGAACATGATTTTGTAGCCTGGTGATGAGGGAACTCCCCTGGGAGGGGATAGGAATCAGCTCCCATCTGTGCTCCAGGGACTGTTTATGTATTTGGTGTTGAGAGCTGCTGGATGAGGCACATGTAGAGCTGCTGGCTCATAGGAGCCGGGGAGTTTGAGCACTAATGGCAGGGTGTGCTGGGGTGGCTCAGTGCCTCGCACTGCTATTGTGGCTCACTGCACTTGCCTGGCCTCCCCAGGCTGTGGTGTTCAGGACAGGGACCTTGCTTATTCACAGCTGACTGCAAGGTGCTGAGTTACTAAGCACTTACTAATTCACCACTGCAAGTATTAACCAGCCACAGGAGACCTACCAGTCCTTGCAAGGAAATCGTGTGTGTAGAGACAGTGCAGTGTTAGACAGCTTTTCCCCAAAGATGAGCTGACAAAGGACCAGTTCGGCTTAGATCTTGTGATTAAGAACCTTCCTTTCACTTCTAACTCACTCCTTGGGTATCTCAGTTGCTTAATGAGACAGAGGAGTATGAAAAGCTAGCAAGGTGGGAAGCATGGCTTCCAGTAAGGCTGAACCCACAGGTTTATCAGAATCGGGGGGGAATCCTGCCGTGTGTTTATCAGTAAAGGAGCCCACAGGGGAGGCACAGCTCAGAACACAGAAGATCTTTTCATGTTCTCGGGCACTGGCTTGTGAAAGGTGGGGAAGGTGAGCCAGCTGATCACTGAGGGTACAGAGCTGACTGCTTGCCTGCTATCAGGAGAAGCTACGAGGGCGTTGTTGCCTAGAACAAGCCTCGTCCTGCAAGGTTTTGTTTAGATAAAAGATGCAAAGAGCACGGAGCAGTAACTGCGGCTGTTCAGGAGTGCTGGGGAGCTGCAGGAGCCCCTCTGCTGCCTGCTGAGGCAGGGCGGGAGGAGCTGTGCTGGGGCACAGTGCCTGGCCCTGGTGGCACCAGTGAGGAGCGTGTGGATGGGTTAATGGTGGAACACTGTGCAGGACAGAGAAGACTCGGCTCATGTGCACAGGGAGGGCCTCAGCTCCACGTAACCGCATCTGTTGGCACAAAGACTCTTCAGAACCAAATTCTTCGAGCAGGAGGCTGCTGGAGGCGATGTGTGTGCTGGCAGGCAGAGATGGACCAGAGCAGCTTTGGGTCTGGCTGTGTGTGCTTTTCACTGCAGTACTTTTCAACAGACCTCAGTGCAGTGAGGAGGGGTTTTAGGAGGGTGTGTGGCATGGAATGGTGATGCGGGGAGGCTGGTGTGGGGGAGGAAGTGGTCTGCTTGTGTGCTCTTACCTTTGACACAAGTGTTGTAAAATCAAATTGGAATGGGTATTGCAACTGATTCTGTGACCCTCGCGTAAAGGACAGGCCCATGTGTAGGACTGCTGGGGTGCTGAACCTTTGTAATGAATTCCCTTACACAGGCACTGCAAAACCTCTGCCCTGTAGCTGTGTATCTGCAGATACACACGTGTGTAACACTGCGTCCATGCTGTTGTCAGCCAGGACGTGCATGGGTTCCTCTTTTCTCCTTAGCTGAGTAGCTCAGCGCTTCACCAAGCCCCTGTCAGCCCCTGGAGACAGGGGCTTTCTTGTCCTGCTTGCAGATGCGTGCCACCATCGAGTGCATGTGTTTGGGTGCAGTCAGAGTGGGGCAGAGCTGAAAACCGGGCGCAGGTATCATCCGGTGCCCAGGAGGTAGCCCTGCTGCACAAAGGCTTCTGACACTTGGGTGCTTGAGGTCTCGCTTTATGCTTTTTGACTCCTACCTGCTTGTTTTGCTGGTAAGTTATTGATGCTGTTGCTCCTTTCCCCACACCTCTGCAGTGCTGTGTAGCTCAGGGATGAGTAATGCTTCTTAAAGGAGTGTTCCTGAACCTTTGATGCTGGATGCGAGATTGAGCATTGAATCTCTGCATTTTCCATTGCAGGATGACTGTACATTCCTATCAAGTGATTCATTTGACTCACAGACCTTTTCTGCAAACCAAAATCCCTCTCCAGACCCTCAGAGCAAAAGGGATCTCGAGCACAAGCCCAGGTGCCGTGTTGAAGGCTCTGGGTGTGCTTTCCACAGCCGATGCTGTGCACAGACAGGTTGCAGTGTAAGGCTGTCCTTGTCCTCCCGCTGCCCAGTGTGCTTGGTTCCCTCACATTCCATTTCAGTGACGTGTGACAGCGTTTCCTTGCTCCTTCCCCAGAGGGCCTGGGCAGAGCTGTTTCCCCCCAGCTTCCCCTCCACAGACAGGCCAGAGGCTCCTCGAGCACAGCGATGAACGTGAGGGGGAGGGAGGGGAGAGCATGACCCGGGAGCGAGGCACAGCTCCAGTGCTGTGACTGCCCCCGGGAGGGTCATTCCAGGCAGTGACACACAGCATCGTGTTCTGCTCCTCCGATGGCATCCAGTACCTGCCCTGAACCTGGATTCACCCGGGTTTGGGTGTGAAGCTGCAGCATTTAAACTGTGACTCCTCTGAATGGGAGCTTTTGCAGTTTTGAGCGCTTCCAAGTTGTAATCCTGCTGGAATGACAGGTCCCTGGATGCGCAGGCTGCTTGTGTGATACGGCTGCAGCTGATTCCTTCATGGTCAGGTGTTAGAGCCTGACCTCTGAGCACGAGGGCTGTGTGTGGGGATGGGAAGGGGAATGGGATGTGTAAGGAGTGGAAGGTGTAGCCCATGGTGAGTATGGTTCTGCAGAGCCTTGCCGACAGGAGGGACTTGCTCCCGAGCAGGCTTGTGGTCTCTTTAGGAGGTGCACGTCCCTGCCCTAGCCCACTGCAGCATCTCGGATGTCACTGTTAGCTGTTCTCTAAGACTCCACCACATTCCATAACCAGGGAAAAGTTCTTGTTTTCCCTGAGGCAGCTGGTGCATTTAAGGAATTTCTGGTACGTGCTGGAGTAGAAACTCATTTTGTACCTGAATCATGGAAAGTCAAGCTAATTACATTGAAGCTCCTTTCTGGAGAGATGGACCAAGATCTGCATCACGCAGACCTCGGTGGCTCTGCCAGCTCTGCTCAACTCATTCCTCTCTTCACTGCCCCAACTCTAGCTGCAAACAGGGAAAGCCCCTTTGGAGGCACAACGTGAGGCTTGGCTTTCTCCTCACCGGTTGCAGTGGGGAGGGCTGAGGCTCTGCCTGCTCACAGGGCTCACAGTAAGGTGCTTTGCACACAGGGCAGCAGCATCAGTGTGTTTGCTGGTGGAGCTGGAAGCGGCTGGCTTCTGCTAATGGCTCTGGTTCACGTGCTCCAGAGGAGGAGCTGCCAAAGTGGATGCATAACAGCAGTATTGGGTGACTCTGCTTGGGAAAAGCTTTCCTGAGCTGTTCACAGCTGCTTCTGAATCCCGTTGGCCTTGGTGGGGATGGAATGATCTCTGGTAGGGAAAGTAGATGTCACTTTCACAACTTCCACTCTCTAAAGTGAAAGTAACCCTCGAAAGTGACGTTTCCAACCTTCTGGCCTTGGAAGCTTATTCACTGGCCTGGATGTGCTCTAAGATGTGCTCTCAGCCGCAGTAGCTCTTCCTGGGAAGCCAATTGCAAACTCCCTGGGTTCTCTGGATTCCAGCAGTGAGAGCAGTGAGGATTTAGTGCTGTAAACAAGCTTGTTTTACACCTGCATTTAAAGAGAGGGAGAAACAGTGCTCACTTTGTGAGACAGGGCCTGTATTTTCTTGCTGGTATGCTTCAAGTTCATAGAAATCTCCCGTACTTCCTGGGAATCTGTCCCTGGAGAGCAAGGGCATCACAAGCGATAGCAGTGAATGAGCAGGGAGATGGGAAATGTGATCTGCAACCCCTGCAGGCTCCTCCTGCGCCTCCGTGTCAGGGGAGGTGGCATTTGTCACTGGGCCTTGCGTAAGGATCTCCAGTGGCACAGGTCCCGAGGAGCTGCGGAATGGGTTCAGTATGTGCTCCGCAGAGCTGCGTAGCGCTTACGTACGGCCCTGCAGCCTTGCGCAAGGGTTTGGGGTTACAGAACCTCTGTGCGGCTCCACAGGCACCTTTCTGTGCTGCCATACGAGTTCCTTAGAGAAGCCGTGTAAGGCAGCTCCCATCCCGACTTGGCAGCCTCTCCGTCTGCTCCTTGGGAGCTGCAGATGTGCATCTTGGAGCAATTTCCTCCTGCTTGTGTTCGGGCTCCCAGAGCGCCGGTTTGTTCCCACGCGGGGAGCATGGCTGCAGGAGGGCATTTAAACAAGTGGATGCTGCTTCCCACTTCTCAGGCTCCTCGGTCAGGAGCCAGAGCAGTTCTGGTGGCTCCAGCTTGCCCACCCTGCCTCTGTCGCTTCCCACATGGGCTGCCGAGCCTGCAGAGCACTACGGTCTCTTCCCCTCTTAAGGAGCAGGAATCCCTCAGCCGAGAGCAGCTCCTGCTTTGCTGGGACACAAGGAGGGGAGCTGGGTGCTGCTGGGTACCATCACACAGAGCACTGCTTCCTGGTGGTGCACACTGGGATGGGTGGTTTGGTACCAGCAGTGCCTATTCCTGTGCGGTTTATGGACAAAAGGAATTTGTAGGGAATACCCACTTCTGGCCGTGTGAACTGGGGAGTTACCCTGATACACAGCTTGCTGTGCTAGACGTAGAGGTGCAGTAAGTCAATAGCTGCATCCCTTTGTTCTTGTGAAAGAAATAGCCTGCTGAAAGGACAAGTGGATGTGTTGCTGATTTCCTGGTGCTGGTGCTCCTGTCCTGCTTGATGTAGGAAATGGGGAATGCCATGAAATGGGAAAACTGCTGGAGTCTGAGGTGGCTGCCTGGGAGGGTGGCAGGAACAAGACCTGCTGTGCACTAGGGTACCAGCCGTGCTTGGGATGAGCATCCCCCCTCTTCCCTTCCTGGAGTTGTGAGTACTTGCGTCTGCCCCCTCTGCTCAAGCGCCCGAGCTGTGTTGCAGGCCTGTTGTAAGCCCCCCGTAGATGGGCTTTGCTTGTTTGGGTTTTGTTTCCTCGCAGCCTCCGCACATATAAAAGAGGCTTTGTCCTGCATCGGGCCCTGAATTCCCATGTACAAGGGGAGGCATTGAGTGAACTCCAGGCTGTGGCTTTGCTTCCACGTGCCCCTGCTGCCTTCACCTGGATGCAGTGCTCGCCTCTGACTCAGTGTTTACTCTTCAGTGTTTAAACATTCCCTAGAAATTCAATCTTCCAAGCGCATTCTGCTTCACACCAAGTGCCTGCAGAAGCCCAGTTGTGCAGTGCCTACGCTCATGTATTGGCTGCTGTCTTACTCCCTCAGAACAGGATTTACGGTGGCAAAGCAAAGCAGCAGCCACAATTAGAATTTGGGTACTACAACACTACGGCTGCCTTCAAAATAGCCCTGTCTGTGCTCCAGAAATAGCCCTTGTCCCTTGCTGTAGCTCAGAGCTAGGGTGCAGTGATGGTTACTTGGCACACGTTGGTGCTGAGGGCAGGCAAGCCCCCTGGACACCTTGCATCTGCCTTCCCAGTTGCTGTGAGAGTGCTGGTGCTCCGTCATGGTTTGGCTTTGAAGTAGGTTTTCAGCTCCTGAGAGCGTTATCTGTGGGTTTAAGCCATCCCTACTGATACAGGAAATCAGATACTCTTGTTGGAAGTGGCTTGTAGGCTGCCGGAGTGTTGGAGCTACACCGAAGTGAGAGGGGATGCTTTAAAACACTGCTCTGTGCAGTTACTGCTGTGAATTCCTGTCAGGCTCCTGTGTTAGGAAACAACCTTTAATCTTAGGCTAATCCTTGTGTTTCTGAGGGAAGAAGCAACCTTCCTAAAGCTCCAAGAGGCTGGTACATCAGCCATGTGGAATTAAACACTGCTGTTCCTTCAGTGCCCACAGAGGCTCTGTCCTGAGTAGCATCCCTTGCAGGGCAGGGTGAGTGGTGGTGGAGCGAGATCCCGGCCAGGCATTCCTTGGATGTGCTGCTTTATGGGCAGTGCCACCTCCCT
The DNA here is from genome assembly GCF_037157495.1 of Lathamus discolor. Lineage (NCBI taxonomy): Eukaryota > Metazoa > Chordata > Aves > Psittaciformes > Psittacidae > Lathamus > Lathamus discolor. The sequence goes on from NC_088900.1 coordinate 6,471,264, forward strand.
GCAGAGGTGCTGCTGGGACCAGGTTGAGGTTTTAAGGTCACTGGTTTCAATCTCTGTAGTGCATATCTATGAGTCAGTGCAAATAATGAGACATGAAGGTGCAGGGGCAGGGCAGCCGTCCCCAGTCAGTGCTGCTCACTCCAGCACCATCTGCTTTGCTTCTACTGCAAAGCACGTGCAGGATTGGGTGAGGAAAGGGCTGTCCATAGCTGTGATGTTTATCCTGGTCACTGAGGGTTAATGTGGGGAAGGCTGCATTCCTTAGTTTCACTTTTGGCTTCTCTTCCCAAAAATTTCCACTTCATTTCATAACCATTCTGGAGTGAGGGGTGGTGATGCTGGAACCTCCGAGTCCGAATGTTCTTGTTTGCAGTGGGGGCTGAGGCAGCCATGGCTCTTCTCAGGCCCAGGGGAGAGTGGTACCATCTTCCTGACAGTGACATTAACTCTCCTAAAGCAGCTAATTGGGGGAGCTTTAATTAACTTGGGGGTGGATGCAGTGACCAGAGGTGATGGGTTTGGGAAGAGAATGGGTTTGTGCTGTAGTCTTGTGCCTGATGGAAATTGTGATGTTTTGGCCTATAGATGTGAAACCAGAGTTTATTGGGTGATGGCACATGTATTGGTGCCTCATGTGCACACAGGCACCGGGCTCTTTGGAGCAAAACCACTACATGGCTTTGTACTGATAATACTTTGGGCATATCAGTTATAATTGTGCCTCAGAGCTGATAACCTCATCCGGAGCAACGTCATGCTGCTGAGCATGTGCTGGTGCTGTGGCCAGCTGAGTCTTGCTGAGCAGTGAGTATGCACCAGCCCATAGACATGCACTGCCCTCGGCATTCCCAGCGTGGAGCAGCCTGGCCTGGACCCTGCGTGTGCCTCTCCAAGGCAGGGCCTGTGTGAGGCATCTGGTGACGGGGCTGCTGCTTGTTTGTTCCCATAGAAACTGCCATCTGATCGTGAGGCAAAACCTCTGCTGGAAACCAGCCTCTAAGGATCTGAGTGCATCATCCAGATCCGGCATCCTGCTGTACCCTGCTGTACCCTTCCTGCTCCAGAGCCTGTAGTGCTGGGGCAGTTAGCACCTTGGAATAGCCTCAGCAATAAAGGTGATGCTGTCACTGGTGGTGAAGCTGGCAATTGCTTGGTGCTGGTTCCTTGGTGTAAGGTGTTTGGTGTTCTCACTGGGGCTGTGGGAGCTGGGCTGCCTGCAGACCCTGTGAGAAGTGCCTGTGATTCCCGGGATACCCCAGGAGTTTGGGGTTTGGCAGTCATGGAGTTGTCCAATATTACAGCGTAACTCCCTCTTCTGCAGGCGTGTGCCGTAGTGCTGCCTGTTGCTGTGGTTTGTGTTGAATATCCAAGTAGACTGACTTTGGTATAGAGCAGACCTAACCCTTACAGCTATTCCCAGATGGGCTTGGTGGAATATGCAGTTCCATCCTAGCCATTGCTTTAGACTCTCTCTGATACTCTTGCAGTCCCAATGTGATAGTTAATGTTCCTACAGCCTTCTTTAACCAGGAGCTGTTACCCTTCAGATCGTAACTGCAGTTAATGCAAGTACACATGAGGAGCGCTGTGTGTGCTGCAGAACCTCCTCCCTGGAATGTGGGCAGGATTCCGTGTCACAGCTCTGCACGGAGCCACCGCCGCTCAGGCTGTGGCGAGGCGCAGGGTGAGTGAAAGGGATTGTTATATGGGATGACAGATTCCTCTGGAGGTTGTTGCTGTGTGCAGAAGGGAAGCCAAGACATCAGTGCCTAATATCTTCCAGAAGTGCTCTGCTTTAACCCTTGAGGAGCCTCAGGAAATCGGTTGGAAGGCACTGCAAAGGCTCCCTGCGACTGCTGCACATGCTGATCCATTGCCAGTTAGTTTTCCTGTTGGCAGCTTACAGCAATGGGATTTCTTGTGCTGTGTGGAAGACTGGGGAGCTGAACCAGAGCCACCCTTACTGTGTGTTGCTCGTCTCATTAAGAACTAGCTGCTGCTCTTGCTTGTTGAGAGATGGTTATGGTGCTCGTCAGCAGCTTTCCCTCCCCTTCTTGCTGCTGTGCTTCCTGGCAGCCGGGGCTCCTGCAGGATCCTGCTCCATCCCCCTTGGATGCTCGGCTCTTCCCATCACTGCCGAGGTGCGGAGCTGAGCGCACACGAGCTGCTTTTTGCTTCCCCTCCTACATGCAGTGCAGAGCGATGTGCACTGCTTTACCTGATGGGAAATGGGGCAGACGAAGGCAGGAGCATCCTGTGTTGTCACCACGTTTTCCCAGGCCTTTCCTCCATTCTCCTTCATTTAAAGGAGGTTGGTGCCACATTGCATAGGCATGGCCCGACCTTGCTACTTTGGACAGGAGTTCAGCTGCTGAATGACTTTATGGGAGGAGAGTGGTTAAGGAACCAGTCTGAAGGTGCCCTCAGATGGAGGGCGACCCGTGCTGAAAGCGGCCAAGGTGAGCAAGTGTCCTCCCAGGCTTTGATCCCTTCTTGGCTTCACTTGTGTGCAGAGTGCAGGCTGCGGCTCACACACCATAGCCAGGCTTATGTGACCAGGATCTGCCCGTTTGATGTGTGAATTGCTTTACATCCATGTAAATGCTCCTCCGTAAGGCCCTGTGCTGGTTTAACTGAGCTCATTCAGGAACCGGTTTTAATTAACAAGTGCAGTCTTTGTCTAGTAAGTGCCAAGACGGTGTTTGGTTTGCACAGGAGCCATGGAGGTAGCGCTGCAGCGCTGTCAGCACAGCGCAGGGCTGAACCACAGCAGTGCTCACTGCCCTGTTCTCACTCCTTTCGCTCCAGCAAAGCCGCGCAGCACTTGCATTGCTTCATCAGAGCCCCTGTGGTTGCTAACGCTGCAAGCAAAAGCTGCGTTCAACATCTGTGTGCTGGGTTTGACACCTGCAGCTCAGCTGAGATTTGACCAGATAGTGGCCTGATTTGCAGTGTGAGGTCTGTGCACGGGTCACAGCATGTGCTGCTCGCAGAGATCTCCGTCTCTGCCCTAGGAAGTCTCTTGTTAGATCAAAGAGCAGGAGGTGGAAGTGAGCCTTAAACCAAGGGGCTGGGCTGGGGGGTTCAGCATTCTTGAGACAGGAGCCTTTACCTGCCTGTTACTTGAGCTTCTATCCCTTAGGCTTCAGCTGATGCTTAACACTGGTTCTTAGGTGTTCTTATGAAGGAGTTCAATAAAATCACAGTAGCAGGCAGGCAGCTTTCCTTGCCTGCTGCCTGCAGATGGACATGTGGGCATGTTTTAGTGTAGTAGCAAGGGCCATCACGGGGGGCTGGCATTTGTGGGTATAGTTTACCTTTTTCCTTGGCTAGGATAAAGAAATGGTGTTCCATACCACCTCTGATGCATGGCTCTGAGCCCCATGGAGTTCTCACACTTGCATCTGTTAAGCATTACAGTGATTTTATAAGGCTTCTGAGCTAAAGAAACAAATCACTGGCACCAGCATCCACTGAAGCTGGGGAGCAGAAGGTTTCCTCCTCATGTAACAGGGTTCTAAATGAGAGGATGGAGAGGTCAGTTGCTGTGTAAACACAGCATGGGTAAAGCTGGAGGGGTTCACAAGAGATGGGAATTGTGTGACTGTGCCCCACTCCTGTACTCTGCCCTCGGCTCCATCCAGCTGTACATGCCCTGGAATGATGAGATTGTCCCCACTGGGTTTAGCAGAGCTGCAGGCGTCAATGTGGGCTCTGTGCTTCTGCCACTGAAATCCAGACCCGTTCCCCTGGGATCGGGGAAGGGTCGCAGCGGAGCACAGCACTCACAAGCAGGGCATTAACACTGCACCAGGCCAAGGGTTTGCGTGTATTGACTTTTCCCAAAACACCATTGGTGTTTCCTTCACCTTGCGCAAGGCACAAGGAACTGCATTGATTGTGAAGAGGGATGTGGACACGGTGATAACTTCCTTCCTGAGCAAACACACTTTGCTGTGTGCGTCTTGGTCCTCGGTTTCCAGCTTTCAGTTGCTGCCAATATTTGTTTGTGCCACCTCCAAAGCCCCCAGTTTGGCTGCGGAATGGGCTGGCTTTATCTGCTGCATCCCTGAAGTGGAGGGTTCTGCTGGTGGGTTAATTCCAAGGGGGAGATGCCTTTGTTTGCCCAGGAGCTTGTTGAGAGAGGTCTCTCTGGTCTGGTAACAGGCCATTGTCTGGGTGTGTAAGGACGTCAGAGCACATCTCTGCTGACGAGTGTTTTCCTATGGGTAAAACCTGTACCAGTTGCCTGTTTGCATGTAGAGTGCTGGCTTTCAGTGCCCCTTAGCAGCCAGGCAGGCTTGTGACAGCCAGCCTGAAGAACATGTGCCTCTGCCAGCCGACCATCCCTGCAGGACGGTGATGTTGCTGACAAGTGACACCTGCACTGACAGCTATGCACTGAGCCGCTGTGGTGTGTGAGGACACTGGGGCCTGCAGTGTGGGGCAGGAGGTGCCATTGCAGGAGGCATTGCAGCAGCTTTTCCTTTATCTCCCCCTGCCTCTGTCTTGACTCTGTTCTCTGGCACCAGAGCTCTCCCAAAGGTCCTGTGCAGCGTCAGTATCTGCTTATGGGAGTGATTTTTACCCCTCCAGCAGCTGCTTAATCCAAAGGGGTCGTGTTCGGAGCCTCCCAAGTGTCCCTGGCAGGCAGGAGCAGCTGGAAAGAGGAGCTCTTTGCTGTCAGCCCTCTGACAGCTCCTGTTGGCATCCCAGCAAGGCTGTAGTGGAGTGGACAGGAAGGAGAGGGCTGCTGGGCTGTGCTGTGGAAGGAATTCAGGTCCTGTCCGTGCCTTTAGACTGGCCTTCTCCAGGCTTACTCCTTCAGTAGCCTGAAGACCTGCTCCAGAGCCGACCATGGACTAAGGGAGGAACCCGGTCTCATGGCCGTGTTCCCCCGCAGCAGCGCACATGCAGTGCGCGCTCAGCGAGGGTGTTGCAGGAGGGATGGGGAGCGGGAGGACGCCTCGGAACAATCGCAGGAAGTGTTTCTCCTAAATCAACACGTTGGTTTCTTTCAGTGCAGTCAATTTGCCGGTGCCATCTGTTGGCTCTTGTTACACTGAGGAGATCAATTGCTGACTTATGGCAACACTTCCTGGCCCAGTTCCACTTGTGCAGGGATTACTGATGAGGCCGCTCGCGTGCTCTGTTCCCAAAGAAGTGGGGCTTCTCCTGGTTTCAAGTGGAGCTGCTACAGAAACAACTGAAATGGAAAAGGTGGTTTCTTTATGGAATGATCATCCGGGCAGGAAAGCTTCATTATAGTTCAATTACAGTTATAATTGGATCCAAGCGAATGTGTGGCATGAAGTCCTAGGTGTTAGCCCAGGACAGGGTCCTTAGCTTTTCCCTGGGTTCCCTGCGCAGAAGGGAAAGGAGACTGCACTGTCCTGTGGGTCCTTCCCATGAAACCAGACTCTGCTTCTCCCTTTATTCCCCTTTTCCTGTAGTCCCGAGCGTGGTTCCTGCCCTCCCCTGGGCACGTGGCAGTTCATTTCCCTGCCCTTGGCAGGGCACCATGGATTCGAGGAAGTCTGCAGGGATATTCGCCACGCTCGGCTCATAAACAGGATGTCGATATGGATGTTCATTCTGCCCTGCCTCCTTCAGGAGCCTCGCACCCGTGCCGTGATCTTCCAGCCCTGGTGGCTACCAGGGTACGAGATCTGGTGTCTTGGGGCAAATCAGGGATGTACAGCTGTGTTTCTGGTGATGCTGGGGGAGCTTCAGGAGAAGCCTGGCTGTTTGAGAGCAGGAAATGCAAAGGCTGCATGTGCTGGGATGCAGAAAAGGGTTGGTGCTTAGTGCAGAAGGGGCAGCCTGGGCTTGTGGGAGCCCCCATCTGCGAGCATTTTGGGGTGTTTGGGCCTGAAATGACATTTCTGCTCCTCGTGACTTCCTGTGTGATGCAGTGACATCCGTGGTACCTGCTCGTGCCCTTTTGCCTCCCGGAGTTTCACTTCCACTCCTTTAGTTCCCCAGCTACCCCTTTGCTTTGGGTCACACTTGCTCTGCTGCTCACCAGGCCCTTGCCTGACGTGCACACAGACAGCTCAGGATCACGGACATACGGAGCAGTGTTTCCAGGAGAAGAAATACCTGGAAATACAATGGAGTCCTCAAATTCCCCGTGCTTTCCCTTGTGGGCATTTCCTGCTTCCACCCGTGCACGTTTGTGGGGAAGCTCCGAGCTTCCTGAAACCGGAGCACGAGATGCTTTGCCCAGGGCTTTCAGGAGCCTTTTACCTTTCGTCTCACAGCAGTCACTGGGGGCACTGGGACAGGAGGAAAACGCAGGGAAGGAACCCCTCCAGAAGGGCCAGGTCCCTCCTCATCTCCCCTAGGGATGCAGGTGTGTTCAAGGGCCACTCTTTGGCCTAACACAGTATGGCCCTTCACATGAGGACATCTCCTGCCTGCTGTGTGTGTTCTCTGCACCGCATGTAAAGCCCCCAGTGCAGTGAGGTGACAAGCGTGGGGCAGGCAGGGGGACTGCTGTGTTGTCAGAGACAAAACCAGAGGGATTGGGTTCTGTTCTCTCTGGCCCTCCCCACTGAGCTCCATTCAATCCGATGTTCTGTATCCCTTGAATTCTGCCACGAGTGTCAACTCCAGTCACGTAATTAAGCTGGGAAATGAGATTTCCTTCGAGTGACTGTAGAGCTGGGAAATGAGTAAGGAGCTTTGGAATACTCCACATCTGTGGGGCTTTCATGTATTTATGCCTGAAAATGACTCCTGTCTCATAGACGGTTTGGATTTGCTCTTTGAGGAAGTGCCTCTTAGCTTTTTATAAACACACGCATCAGTTTAAGCTTTACAAAAGCTCATTCCCGCAGGGATAATCCTTGGTGAAAAGCACGTAGTGGGTGCTTCCCAATCCCCCTCTGGCTCTCAGCTCGCCCAGTCCCCTCCTGAGCACTGTCCTTGGAGCTGTGTGGTGCAGGACACCCCAAACAGTGGCAGTGCCAGCCCTGAGGAGCAGCAGCAGCTCCTCACCCCGTTACTCACTGCCTGTTAGTGCCTGGCAGCCGCACAGGCCCAGGGCTTCACCTTGGCTCCGGCTCCAGCCCTGGCCCTGCCAGCAGCCCCTGGTGCCCAGTGCCAGGCCTGGCTCCGCACTGCACAGGGCTGCTGTCGGAAGCATGCTCCCTGACTTGGGAGCCTGGAACCCTTCCTGGGCTTGGAATTAGAGGTTTCAAAGGAAAGAAGCAGCTTATTGCGCCCGTGTCTTGCAAGGGCTGTGCTGTGCTGTGGTGCACGCAGGGCAGCTATTCCCCTGGTGAGGGCTTCAGCGTAGGAAATGAAGCTTAATTTTCACGTGCTTCAGATTGTTCCCTTAAAGACCCTGATGATCCCGTTGTTTGTTTGCCTCCAAGCAGCACCGTGCCTGTTAGAGCGTCACTTAACATTGCACTTGGGGTTTGGCACTGGAGCAGGAGGAGGAGATGTGTTTTGGATCGTGTGCCACAGTGGCACAGAGCACTTGTCCCTGGTGCACACCAGAGGCTGCTCAGAGCAAGGCACTTCTGGAACTGGGCTTTGGGCTCCTGGGTCACATCCGTCTGGTTGTGCATCACCAGCACAGGGGGTCTCTCTGCCTTTGGAGTTGGGTGGCTTCTCTGTCTGTGCCCCAAAGAGCTGGGAGCTGCCAGTGCTGAGGAAGGATGCTCAGGGAAGGCAGAGGGAAGAGAAGTGAAGAAGTCTCCAATGCTAGAGAGGCTTGAATGGGTGTGCTGTGGTAACAGGAGCCCGAAAACCCTTCTGCACCCTGCTCGCAAACAGGTACCCTCTGCAGGGACAATACCCCAAGAGGTAGGAAACAAAGCTGCTTCCTGCCCACCTCCTGGCAAGGTGCTGGGCTCTGGAGGCTGCTCGGAGCCTTTCTGAGGCAGGGACTGCATATTCTGTTCAGCACAGCAGGTCTTGCATGCAGGGCCTGCTTTTGAAAATGGGTCAGTAACCTCTGTCCTGCTCTCCCCTTGTGCTAGGTGGCTATAAAGATAATCGATAAGACCCAGCTGGATGAAGAGAACCTGAAGAAGATATTTCGAGAAGTTCAGATCATGAAGATGCTTTGCCACCCCCATATCATCAGGTTATACCAGGTAGGAGCACTCCCCGCGGTGTGTTTTCTGCCCCTTTGTGCTATAGCTTTACACTGCGTCGTAGTGCTTTCTCCGGAGTTATCCCTCTGTTTCTCCTGTGTTAAGTACTGGGAAAGTCCTTTATGTTTCCAAGGTCTTGGAGTACTTTGATTGAGGGAGCAGTTGGAAAGTGTGGCTGATGCTCCTCTTTCTGGGAGATGATGCTTCCGCTGTGGGCTGGCCTCTTGCCATTTGTTTATGGCTATTGTGTGCTTTTCAGCTTCCCAGTTGAAACCGGATGCGGGCTCCCCTTCTCTGTGTAAGGGAGCAAGTAAGTCTCCCCTGCTCTCCTCTCTCTGACCATTTACCCTGTGGCCCAAGAACTTGCTGATCCCTCCCTGCTTGCCTGGAAGGTGATCAATAGCACCGGGGAATATTGTTTGCAGACTTGTTCTCCGGCTTGTTTGGCATTCCTGGTGTGCAAACAGAACCACCAGAGGCGCAGCCCACGTGTGATGCCTCTGACGCACGTGTTTGTGGTGCCCCTCTGACTGAAGGATCAAATAGAGCAGCGGGGAGGTTGCAACAGGCCAGGGACACGCAGACAGCACCAGTGTGGTGGGAGCAGAGGGATAAAGGAGGCCACCCCCTTGGTGAACCATTAAATGCTGCTTTCGGAGCTGGTGGCCAGATGAAAGACTCCCTCCCTGGGCCTTTCTGATGCAAGGGCTCAAGCAGGGACTTAAAACTAGAGAGGAGTGCTGAAAAGCTGTGTACAGACTCTCCTCTGTTGCATGCAGTCCCGGTTCTGGAAGCTGTCAGATGGAGTCCCCTTCGCAGGGTCCTGCCAGAGCTGGTCAGAGCTGCCAGGTTCAAAGGGCTTGTCTGTTCAAGCCCTGTGTGCTGCTCAGCTCTGCCTGACGGATGTGAGCACTTAGTTGGACTCCAAGGAGTTAAAGCTGAGTAGAAGTGACAGAGGTTAATGTTTAGCTCTTTAGGCCAAACCGAAGAGTGCGAGATGCTTACAGCAGGCGCTGCAGAACTGCAGCGTTTTGCAGGTACTTGGGGAATGCTGCTTTGCAAATGGACTCCTTCTTTTTAATACGCCCTTTTCCAACTTGTTTATTCCATGTATGGTTTTGATATGACACTGAGCAGGTGACACTTGTGGCTTGGCTTTGCTAAGGTGAGGGAAGAGCACCCACTGCGGAGGGTGTTCCACCCTGTCTGATCTTCCTGGCCATCCAGTGACACTGATTTTTGGATAACGAACTGCTAAACCCTGGAGTTGGTGTTTCGGAGCCTTTCACAGCTATTCAGTGGGAATCTGGAATAAACGGCACTTTTAAACTCGCTGTGGCAGGGTCTGGACTGCCAACTCCAGAATAAACTGGTGGCCTTGGCACACAGGGCTGCTGCAGCCCCAATGGCCCGTCAGGCTCCTACAGATGTGTGTTACAAGAGGGGTGTTACCTGACTGAAACACACAGGGCTCCCTGAGGCAAAGCCTGTGCTCTGCTCATGTCTGATGGGTCATGGCTCATTCCAAAGTCACTTCTTGATTCAGTGAATGTTCCCCCTTTGGCAAAATTGGTGGTGGTTTTAGTGCCTGCAGTGGCCTGGGTAATTGGGAAGGTGAACTGGTTCCCCTGTGGCAGCCCTGAGAAGTCTCCCAGGGGAGCAAACACTAAAGGGAGGGCAAAGACAAGAAGAGGAAGGCACAAGTGAAGCGTGCTTAGTTACAGCATCACTGTTTAGAACTTGCCGTTTGATTCTTACATGCCCGGTTCCTTGTCTGTTCCTTGGCACAGGGGAGTTAACATTGTTGATTCAATGAAAGCAGTTACACGTGGTATAGAAAGGGTCAATTCTGATTTAGCTACACTTTTTGCAGAGGGCAGTGTCCTTAATGTGTCCCTTCTCTGTCCTTGTGCCCAGGTCATGGAGACGGAGCGGATGATTTATCTAGTGACTGAGTACGCCAGTGGAGGGGAAATATTTGGTGAGTACATTTACTGCAGTCTTTAATCAGATAATGCACTTGGTCAGCTCCAGTAAACTGAAAATAGCTGCCACGCTCTCTTGCTGCAGCTGAGGGATGCCCTTCAGCCTGAAAACTTTCCATTGACAACAGCAGTAGAGAAATAAATGACACCAACTTGGTGGGAAAGTCCCTTCCGTGACCTCTGCTGCTTGTTTGGGTTCCATTGGTGTGATGCTGACTTTGGGATTACAGGTGTTGGGAACAGTCACCTGGCTGGCTTTGGAAGCATTGCTGAACACTTGTTCCAGCAAGTTGTATGAAGCTTGTTGACGAGAGCGGAAACATCCGTGTTTGTTAGTGGCTTTCAAAGAAACAGGCAGTCCCGTGGCTCTGCAGTGTTCTGTTCCCAGAGCCATGCGTGTTCTTATCTTCTGGATACCTGATGTTATCTTAGCCTGTGTTAGTTACATCCATTTTCAACTCCATTGTCTGCTAACAATGTTTTGGCTGAGCTTTCTTGACCACAGAAGTTGTTCTTTACAGGAAAAGACACAAGTGCAAGAACTGGTGGCTGATCCCTTCATTTGTTTTATTGCCATGACCAGTATGAAAACGTGTAGAGATGGAAATGCAGGTGCACAGTGGGATCTGTACTAGCTCTGCCCATGAGAGACGCAGAAAAGGGGGAAATCCTCTGTGCTTGCCTGGAGCTGGCTTCAGTGTGCTTGCAGGCAGTGTCCTTGGAAGGACAGTCACATACAGCCTGTCAGCTAAATGGAGCTGCTCTCCGTCTTGTCCTCTTGAGCCACTGCAGAAGATTGACTTTCAGTGTCAGGACCTCTCACTTTGCTGCAAGAGGCTGCCTTGTAGTTAAAGGTGAAGCTCTTAGTGAAGGAAGAGAAACTTCAAATTAAGGCAAAGCCAACTTGAGCTGTTTTCCAGTTCCTCAGTACCTTTGTAGATGGTTGTCGTGGCTTCTTCCCAGCGTGGTCCATCCCCTTTGGGCTTCCTCTCTGAGAAGGTGACAGCTGAAGGAAGAAGCAAGTGGCAGCTGATGTTGTGGATGGCCTTGTGGAAACCTCACTTCCTCCAGCTGAGCCTCCCAGTTGTCTCCTCAAGCATGAATCACAGTGTGGGACATGCAGCAGCTCTGGAGGCTTGAGACTCCTCTTGCCTTGTGCAGCAAAGTCACTTGAATGTGCCTAAGAGCTCGCTTGCATGTGGATCACCACAGGAGAGCATAAATCACTCCTTACTTTCTCCCTCTTCTGTAGCATTTGGCAGCGATGGGCTCATCTTTTTTTAAATGCGGAACTATGTGCAAGCTCATATACAAGCCTGGAATGAGTTCTCTTGCTTACAAAAATAGCCTTCTCCATGAGCCGAAGTGCAAATCTAATTGCTTTCTGCACTACTTCATGCTGTAGTAAATTCAGCTCATTAGCATGGCTAATTTCCATTACACTGCCCAGCATTTATCCTGTGGGTAGCTGGGAGCAGCCAGCTCTGGAACAGCACAGAGGCTTTTCCAGAGCAAAGCCCCCACTGGCCGGGTTTGAGCGTTTTCAGGCACTGTGGTTCAAGCCGAGAGGGGGAAACTGAAGCCTCAGCTTTTTGTAATCAGGGTTTCCTGAGGAGCCATTAGGACTTTGTTCTACCAGCGGAAGCAATTTAGAGGGAGGAAGCAGCAACCCATTTTGGGAAGGTTTCCTCGCAGTCATTAGCATCTCCTGTGCTGAAGAATCTCACGTCCTCATGTTGTGCAGAGAAGGGCAGCTGTGACTGGGGAACCCTCTCTGTTACGTGTGCTTGTGCAGGGTCTGTCTGCTCTTTTCCTTGGTTCGCTCCTGAAGTCTGCATGACCAGGGTTTTAAAGGCGAGCTCCAGAAGGGGCTGACCACCATGGCTCTGGATGTGGTGTGAGGCCGAGCGCTGGTGTCATCTGAGTTGCAGTTGTCCTTTTCAGAGCAAGTTTTGTTAGAAGCAAATCTGAGATGTTTTCCTTAGTGCTTTAGACACCTTCAAGGGCTTAAACTGTACCATAGAGCTGTCAGTGCTGCACAGGCAGTAATACAGGGTGGAATCTGGAGTTTAAGGAACAGTAGTTTCTCTACATGGCCTTGGTTTCAATCTGGTTGGAGGCTTCTCTGTCCCCTTGGTTGGAGCCCTGGGAGAGGTTTGCAACCTGTGTATCTGAGCTGTCAGTAGAAGGGCTCAGAGCTCCTTTGGTGGCTGAGCAGAGCCATGAAGTGTCTTTGATTCCTGTTCCTGGAAGCACTGTGAGAACTCCCTGCCCGTAAGGCTGCGTGGGGCCAGGAGGAGCCTGGCTTTTGCTGGGGGCTTAAGCACCAAAATGTAAATTGTTATGGTTGTCCCTGTGCGTGTTCTGCATGTGGCTGGGCCTCTGCTTTGACATCACCAACAAATGGATGGCTCCTTTTAAACAGAGGGTGCTCTTTGTTCCAGGTCCCTCGAGTGTCCCTCTTGTGGGGTCAAACAGAACATGGTCTGAAAGTCTGGTCTGAGTTCCGCTGTTTCCTATGGCTTCTGTAACTAACCTGCAGCCCTCACAAGAACGTGGGTGCTTGCTTGCTTGCTTGACAAAAGTGCTCAGCAGCACTTCTCTGGTTCATGTGGTGAGCCTGTCTGTGCCTCTGCCCCGTCTCCACCGCTTATCCTCAGCTCCCTGGCGTTAAACAACGTGGTACCAGTCTCTGCAAGGTCAGGCTGCTTCTGGGATCACAGGGTCACCAAGTACACTGGAAATGGGACTTAATCCAGCACAGGGAGGAGATGTGAAGCTTCAGCAGCGTTTGCTTTCCAGACAGAAAACAACTTGAAAGCATGAGGAGTCTGTCCAGGGGCAGAGTGGGAACCTGTGTGTCAGCCCTGTCGCTTGACCAGAAGGTGCTTCTTCCTCAGCGTGGGGCTCTTTAATGCAGAGAGCCGCATCAGGTGCTTCACAGGAGTACAGAGAACAGCCAGGCTGTGCACTGGGTCAGCCTGCTGGCTCCCAGCTGAGCACGAGGCTCGTCTCCGTAACCCCTGCAGCACGAGAGGTTTGTGCAGGCTAAGCTGGCAATGGTTAATTTTGGCACGCACTTGCCCTTGGTGGTATGTGAAGTATTCTGTAGCTTCATTGTTTCTGTCCTTCCTCTGGAGCTTGGGCAGAAATGTCAGCGGTCTGAGTGCTGTGCCTACGTGCAGAGCCTGGGGACCGGCTCCGTGCGCTTCTCTTCAGGAAAAGTGGGATCTCAGCCTATCCTGCAGCTGGAGCAGGGCTGGATTGGAAGAGGGACAATTGAATGTCCATATGTGGGGACCACTGAACCTGGGCTGGGAAAATTACGTTTGGAGAGGTGTGTAGAAAGACTCCTCCTGTAGCAGTGGATTTGATTCCTTGCCTGCAGGAGAACCTCAGGAATACTTTGAGGAACGTCAGGAGGTTGGAACCTTGCACTCTGCTGTATCAGCAGCCTGAGCTCCCGGATTCACGCGCAGTAAACAGTGGGAATGCCCTTGACTTGTTCAGGAGCTGAGCTGTGCCTGTTGATGGGTGGCAGTGGTTAAACTGGAGCAGGCCCTTGCTTAGCGCTGCTCGTCGGCCTCCCAGCTCCTCAGACTAGAACATGTATGACCCTGCGACTGACTTGATGAGATATGACCGGGCTGTTTGAGAGACTAAATGTTGCTTTCCCTAGCAGGTGAATGGAGGGTCATGTTGGGATTGGTGATGGATTTCCCTCCCTGGCCCTGCCTCAGATTTGCTTATGGAAGGAGTTTATCTGATGATGACAACTGAATTGACAAGTTCTTTGAAACCCAGCTTCACTCTGTTGCACAACACGAGGAGTGAGCCGTGAGGAGGAGGCTGCTGTGGCTCCGGAGCCGGCAGAGCTGCTCTGATGGAGCTCAGTAATTGGTGTTTACTGCCAGGCAGTTATGTCACGGGTACTGGAGTTAATGGGGCACTGGGAAAACAGCAGCTCCTGAGCAGGAACCTTCACAAGCTGTGGGGTTTTGTTGTTTTCAAGGTATCTTTATCAAACCCTCCAGTTTAAGGCAGTGAAATGAAGGGGAGGCTCAAGAGGTGAGCCCGTGTTCAATGAGGCCAAGTGCAAGGTCCTGCCCCTGCGCTGGGGCAATCCCAAGCACAAATACAGAGCAAAGTTGATCACTTCAAAGCCTTTCACGTGGGGACAGCTCAGGTAGGGCAGTGTGGCAGTGGTGTGCTGGATCCTTCCCACACAGCTCCAGCACTGACCCCGTCTGGTGCTGGAGCCTGGAAAACAGGCTGGTGCCCGCGTCGTTCCTGTCTCCGTCCTCCGTGTTACCTGTCACAGGCGCGTGAGGAGCCCGTGTGTGAATAACCCCTTGTTCCTCGCCCCATCCCTTGCAGATCACTTGGTGGCCCACGGCCGCATGGCGGAGAAGGAAGCCCGGAGGAAGTTCAAGCAGATCGTGGCTGCTGTCAACTTCTGTCACTGTCGCAATATTGTCCACAGAGATCTGAAGGCAGAAAACCTGCTCCTGGATGCGAACCTCAACATCAAAATAGCAGGTGAGCTCAGCCTGGTGGGGTGGGAGGAAGGCAGCTGCTCTCAGGAGTTAATAAATGTAGGCATTGGCTGCTTCCAGGTATTCACAGCGAAGGAAGCGCAGTGCAGCTAAAGGAAGCTTTGGATTTCTGTGTGGCCTGCTGCCCAGGGCTGGAGCTGCCAGGTTGTAGCCAGGAGATTTATATCTCCCTTCAAGTAGTGCAAAATAGAAGGAGGACAAAAAGCAGCTTTGGCTTCATAGGCACATATGGAGCTACAGATACGGTGGTGTTGCGATACACTGGGTAATGGGCGAGGCTAATACTAAACTATTGACCTTGGTTTGAGTCCTGCTGCCCATTTAGGACTTCTCTGAAGCAGGTCAGGCTCGGGGGAGAGAGAAGGAATGGCAAAGCAGGGCTGACAGTGTCTATGGCAGAGCAGTGAAAGGGAAATGGCACTCGGGCAGTCCTGTTCATTGCGTTACTTTCTCTTCTGTACCATCTGTAGGTGTTAGATGAGAGTTGAACGCTTGGCTTGCAGTAAAATGGTTAATAGCTTCCTAGGTTTCTCTCATCCTTGCTTTGTGAGGAGGGAACGGGGAAGGAAGTGAAGGACTTTGACACTTCCTCTGGACACTTAATAGTGTGAACCATGTCCTCCCTGGCACGAGGGTGGTAACCTGCTCTTTGCTGCTCTGTGGGCAGAAGATGAGCAAGAGACTGCTGCTGACACAGCACTTTGTGGCATGTGCTGTGTGCAAACAGAGGCACTAATGATTTGAGGCCACCTTGTGTTCACGGGGTAAACTCTAACCCGTGTGCAGGGCGCCAGCAAATAGGAGTTCCAAACTAGCCCAGGTGAGGCTGGATTTCCTGCACGAGCGCCCACACTGACAGGCTCTGAACGTGGAAGCTTTGGGGTTTTATCTGAGGGAGCTGGGAACTGTTTTCCTTCCAAATCTCCGCTCCCGGAAGGGACTCCAGAGGACAGCTCCCACCCTGCTGGTGGCACTGTTTGACTTGGCAAGAAGATGTTGTAGTGAGTTGAAAAGTAGCCTGGAAAAGCTGATTGATGGGGAGGGTTTTCCAAGTACCACATTTTGTCCCTCAACCTCATCAACTCCAGCTTGACAGCACAGCCTCTGATGGGGTGTGTAACTCCAGTTTCGGGCTCCCACCAGGGCAGGCTTTCTGCAGCTGCTACAGACCCCTGTTTGCAGCTTCACATCCCTTACTCAGTGGTAGTAAGTGGCACCTTCAAGCCAGGGCAGCAGCCTTGGAGCGGGTCAGTGCTGCTGTTCTCACTCAGCACGGACTGCAAGGGGACTTGTGGAGTTTGGGGTTTTTGATTGCAGCTACACTGGTTTTCCATAAACAGGCGTCAGAAGCGCTGATGCCCTCACGCTCATTTTTCCCGTGGATGCTGTTTCTCCAGCGTACCTTCTCGGAGGCTGAGTCAGTCGCTTCTGGCAGTGGGATCACTGGTGTTCCCAGGCAGAGAGTTCAGCCAGGAGTTGAGATGGTTGCTGAGCACCCAGGCCTTCCCAGCCTATGGCTGCAGGGGATTGTCATCTATGCATTGCTCTGTATTTGTGTGCAAGAGCCTGCAACCTTCCCAGGATGAAGCATCCACGGTGCAGATGCTGGAGCCAGCTCCCTGCAGTTTCCGTCTATGGAAACGTGAGGGACTGGGTGCACTTCTGTAGCACAGAGCTGTTCCTTTAAATATCTCCCTATTCCGTGGTGACTTTCACCTTGCTCCGCAAAAATGCCCTTTTCCCTCGGCATCTGCTTGTGGAATGAGACCTGGCTGCTCCCTGGGGATTTGCAAACCCTCTCCCCCAGACACTTTTGGAGGCTCTTAGCAAGCCTGCTGTTCTCAGCAGGAGCTGGGCTGGGGGCTCTGCTGGGCTCTGCAGGGGCTGCCTGAAGGAGGAGGAGAGGAAAGTCACCTGGATGTAGGTCATGGAACATCCTGTGAGGAATGCAGTGATTGGGAGCACAGGCTCAGCAGCTACTGTGCTGTCCGTGGGGTGCCGGTGGGGTTTCCATGCCTCCTGTGGGATTTAGGAGAACAAACCTTTCTTGATGGCCAAAGAATGTGTGCCAGAATGCTTACCTTGTGCAGCATGGAGGAAAGGCACAGAGGAGAAATAAGCAGCTAAAACTGAAGGTGAATCTTCAGGATGAATGTGTTGTTATTTCAAGATACGGGAAGAAAACCTTTGTGCTTTTGCATCTCGGGTGTTCTTTGCCATTTGTATAATTAAAATGCACATTCTCAGCCCAGATCTCCTTGCACAGTGCTGGGATCTTGTGTATCACTGACAGGTTGGCACTCAGCTCCGTGTTACCCCAGCTCCCTGCAGTTCTGACCACTGAGGGAGTCAAAATTAAGCTCTTTATAAGAGCTTTTTACTTCCTGCAGCTGCGCTCTGTGTTTTTGCCACAGTGCTTTGGTTTAATCACTCGGAATTTGCCAAGTGAGTGTTTGTGGCCCCCGTTTTCCAGCATTCCTCATGGAATCCAGCAGCGAGGGGCTGCTGCTGGTGCAAATGCCATGGCAAACGTCTGTGTGTGTTAATGTCACTGCCCTCCTGCTGGCACACACACAGGCACTTTGCACGTAACCTTTGGGCACTTGCTTCTAAGGGCATGGAGACCCCTCTCTGACTGTCCACTAGCTTTTATTGTTAAGTCGAGGTGAAAAAGCAAGGATTTAGTGAAGATTCTTTCTTTTCCTGAGGAAAATCTTCCTGTAAGCAAAGCTTCCATCTCCTGCCGTGCTTTCTGGAAGATCAAAGCTCCTGCTTTGTTTTCCCTTTGTCACGTTCTGTCCTTGCTGGTGCTTGCCCTGGCCCTGATGAAGTTGTGAAGCTCAAGGCTGGGTATTGAGTTGCTAAGCAGAAGCAGGATGGTTTCAGTGTGTGTTGTGCAGCAGGTTGTTGAGATGGTTCGTACAGTCTGAAGTGCCACTGTTAACACTTGATCATCTTTTGGCTCGGTACAAGGGCAGTTGCACTGTCCAGGTGATTTGGGTGTTGCTCTTCTTGCCTCTTCTACTCTCCTGTTTCTCTGCTGTATCAGGTCTCTCTTAGAGGATTGAAGGTGACTTAGGCTCAGCAAGTGACTGAAATACCCTTTCTTTAGGGCAGTTGGAGTGGGTCATGGTCCTTGAATCGGTTCTCTTTGTCCTTTCAGATTTTGGGTTCAGCAACATCTTCACCCCTGGCCAGCTGCTGAAAACCTGGTGTGGGAGCCCCCCCTATGCTGCTCCAGAGCTCTTTGAAGGCAAGGAGTACGATGGGCCGAAGGTTGACATCTGGGTATGTGATGCACCTCTTTGTTACCTTGATCTGGGTTTTGTTCTGTTTCTTTGCCTTTCCTTCCTATTTTGTACACGTCTCAGAGAGAAGCCCCTGATATGGCAAAAAAATGGGTTTTGCAGAAATGCTTTATAAAACTGGCTCTATATTCCTGTTCTGGCTGCTGTGTCACACGTTCACCTTACTGGGAGACATGGTGCCAAAAATATTCATTACCCAGAAATGCCTTTTAATGGAGTTTCCCAAAAATATGGTTCACTTCAGTTCTGTGAATAGCAGAGCACTTCCTGCGGGGGGGCTTCATCTGGTAGAGCTGGAAGAGGAGGCCACTGCTTCTGATGTGTGAGGGTTCAGGAGAGAGCATGTTAGTGCAGGGGCTCAGGATGGTCTCCATGGCCCCAGCGCTGCTCTGCCTGCAGCCTGGCCTTTCCCACTGAGGTGCCAACAGGGTCTGTGCCAATGGGAGTTTCTTTACTATCATTCATTGTCCCTGCACACCATTCCCCATGAGTAACCACTGTGTTCTGGTCTCTTCCTGCTGCTGCTGCTGCCACATCCTGGGTGCAGAGCCTCGGCGTGGTGCTGTACGTGCTGGTGTGCGGTGCTCTGCCCTTCGACGGCAGCACGCTGCAGAACCTGCGGGCCAGGGTGCTCAGCGGCAAGTTCCGCATTCCCTTCTTCATGTCCACAGGTAAGGGCTGCCCGTGCTGGTCCCCTCTGCTCACACGTTCCTTGAGCGCTGAAATGACAGCGTAGCACTTGGTTTATGTGCCAGGCAAGTGGGCTGCCAGGAAGGGTATCCATTGGATGGTGGTTTGGAACATCAATGTTCCAAATGGGGTCTGAAGCTAGAATTTAGAAACCAACATACTCGTACTTAAAATCTCAGCTTTCATGCATGTAAGTGAGCAAAGTACAGCGGAATCTTAGCAAAGACACGCTCCTTCTGAGGTCTGGGAAATGGGAAAGCTAAAAATGGAATAATGACTGAGGAATGTAGAGGCTTTCACTACACAAGAAGCTTTTTACAGCATTATGGCACATGAGTTTCCAGCAAGAGCCCCATCAGAGACAAATGTCTGCGTCCTGTTCCTGCAGAAATGCTTCCGAATGCTTTAGTGACAAATCTTGGGTTTGAAAAGTGTGATTAATTCTCAGAGAAAACCAACTCCACTTAAGAACGAGTCATATGTTGCTGCTTGGCTGCCTGCTGTCAGATTAAGGAATGATTTCACATGGGCTGCACGGAGCTTCCCAGCTGAAAGCTCCCTTTCCTGCCGCATTACTTGGGGAAGGGGTTCTCTTCCTGCAGAAAGTGCTTCCTGAAACATACAATGCTTTTAAAGCAAGCTTTAGGTCCTAGCCCAAAGCGGGGGGAGCTTTGGTCCCCATGGTGACAGCACACATGAAAGATAAAGGCACATTGGCCCTTGTGTCCCTCCCTGTGGTCACCGGCCTCTCTTCCCTTGCAGAATGTGAGCATCTCATCCGGCACATGCTGGTCCTGGACCCAAGCAAGCGGCTCTCCATGGAGCAGATCTGCAAACACAAGTGGATGAAGCTTGGGGAGGCTGACGCCGAGTTTGACAGGGTGAGGAGTGTGCTCGGTGCCTGCTGGCCTGCCATGGGCTCTGGCCACATAGTGCTGCAGGGTTGGTTTCGCCTGTTGAACTCCCATTCCGAGTGGTGATGTGCTGCCCTTCCACTTTCCATGTCTCCTGGTCTTGCTTCCCACATTGCTCCTCATCTGCATGTATTTCTGTACCTTTCCCTTGGCGCTGAGAGCCTAAGGCACTGGGTTTGGAGCTGGTGTGCCATCAGCCTTCAGAGCCCGTGCCAGCTCGCTGCCGGAGCCTGGTGTGTTGGTTTTCAGAGCGCCGTGACTCATCAGTGTGCCTTTGGGAATGCCAGAGCTGAGCTGTGTCTGTGCTCTTGCAGCTGATAGCAGAGTGTCAGCACCTGAAGACCGAGAGGCAGATGGAGCCGCTGAACGAGGATGTGTTGCTGGCAATGGCAGACATGGGGCTGGACAAGGAGCGCACCATTCAGGTATGGCAGCACAGCGGCAGCCGTGTCCTGCCTGCTCCCACTGCAGATCAATGGCTGGGTTTGCTGCTCATCACCTCTGGCAGCTAAGCTTTGGTTTGTTGCTTGACAGAAGGAACTGAGCACTTTCTTCCTGTCCTCTTGCAGTCATTAAGAGCCGATGCTTACGATCACTACAGCGCAATCTACAGCCTGCTCTGCGACAGGCTGAAGAGGCACAAGAACCTGCGCATTGCACCATCTCCCAGTATACCACGGACCATGACCTTCCCCACCTCTGCCAACATCCAGGTAGCTGCCTCTCATGTGCTGTTCTTTCAGGCCTGGGGAAGGTCAGCCGGTCCCCTCCCTGCTAAACCCAGACTCGCTTCTGGGTGTCCTCATCCTGGCAGGAGCATCAAAGCACCCTTCGTCTGAGCGTGTTGTGTGCAGTCAGGGTGCCGTAATCCTGTGCTTTGTTCGTTGGATCTGAGTTTAGAGAACCCTTCAGACTCTTAGGGACAGAAGAGAAGGCAAGGGGAGGGTTGCTGGTTAGGAGCTAGAGGCTGCAGACCAGGACTGCTGTGCCATGCTGCTTCCTCAGTTTGTGCTGCTGGCAGCCCCTGGAGAATTAAGGATAAACAGATCTTCCCTGGCTCCAGGCTGACCTCCCTGTTCCCAAGTGCTTAGATCTGTGCACTGGTGCCAATCCAGCAGTGCCTGTAAAGGGGGTGTATGAGATGCTTCATGTCTTCTGACTTTGATCTCTGCTCAGCAGACAGAACAGACAGGCAATACCATGAGCATCAACGTGCCCCAAGTCCAGCTCATCAACCCAGAAAACCAAATTGTAGAGGTGAGGTACACCCCTTGATGACCCCTGCAAGTTCTTGTCCATTGGCTTGATCCTCACGTTGTATTTCATCCTTCCAATGTTTCGTCTGCCCAGACTGATGGAACGATGAACTTGGACAGTGATGAAGGGGAAGAGCCATCACCTGAAGCTCTGGTCCGCTACCTCTCCATGAGAAGGCACACAGTTGGAGTAGCTGACCCACGGTTAGTATCAGCCCCTGCCTCCCTGATGGAGGGTCAAGGGAACCCTTCCAAGGGCTGTAAGAGGCCTTTTTATGAAGGGAAGCAGAGCATGCTGGGCCCGTGGCTGGTCCTCACCACATCACTGCTAATTCCCCTCTATAACTGTGGCTGCACAGGACGGAGGTCATGGAGGATCTGCAGAAGCTCCTGCCTGGCTTCCCCCGTGTCACTCCTCAGGCTCCGTTCCTGCAGGTGACCCCCAATGTGAACTTCATGCACAATGTGCTGCCTCGGCAGAACCTGCAGCCCACGGGGCAGCTGGAGTACAAGGTACTGACCCCTGCAAGTGCCTCGATAGTATGGGGCGGGGGGGGGGGGCATCTGCTCAAACTTGCTCTATTTGTCAGTTCCTTGGGTTACGTAAGCTTCAAAATGTACCTTCTTGCTGTGTCTTAGGTGTGATTCTAGTCGAGTCCTTAAAAAGCTGAAGAATGAAAGAACGCTACAGCATGGAAGGATTTACTGGGCTGGGGAGAAATAGGACAGTGCCTGGCTTTGGGGCTGCAGGTTGCAGCCTGCCCGGCAGCTACAGAGGAGGGCAGGGAAAGGGGGAGTTAAGCTTTTCCACTGATGTGGTCTCTCTCCGCCCCATGTCAGTGCTGAGATGTTGATGCGCCTTCATCTCTCCTGAAGCCCAGAAGGCTTGTCTCCCCTCCTGCTGGTGCCTGGCCTTGTGGCTGGGGCTCAGGTGCTGGAAGGATGCGGTACAGGGTTGATGACTGTGCTGTCTGTGCCTGCAGGAGCAGTCCCTGCTGCAGCCCCCCACCCTGCAGCTGCTCAACGGCATGGGCCCTCTGGGGCGCAGGGCGTCAGACGGCGGAGCCAACATCCAGCTGCACGCACAGCAACTGCTCAAACGTCCTCGAGGTCCCTCTCCCCTCGTCACTATGACACCAGTAAGTAGCAAAAGGAAGGGAGAGAATCGGTCGTGTGCTTATAAATACCTTCTCCTGCAGGCAGAGGTGACTGGAGCAGTGGGCTCGGTCTGCAGCACTCTGGAAGCACTGGAAGCAGGGAATGTGCCTGCTCCAGAGTAGTGGGGTGCTCTGACCCCATGTGGGAGCATTGCTGTGCTCTCCTGTAGCTAGCAGCTGAGGTGCATCCATCTCTGAAGCTGACAAATGTGAACCTTTTAAATTTGATGGCTTTTCTTCTCCTTTGCTGCTCTACTGGAGGAAGCTAAAACATCCAGCTTGGGCATTAATGCGCATTCTTTGGCCCTTGATGCATCAGTGAGTTTTCCTGGTGGCACCAACAGAGCAGCAGCCTCCTACAGGCAGTTCTCACTGGGGGAGGAGTGCAGGAAGGGGTTCTTGGTGCTGGGTGCCGCAGCAGAGCTGACAGACCCGTGTCAGAGCTTGTTTGGGAGGGTGTCTGGGGGGCGGATGGGCCCGTGTGGCCGCTCTCGGCAGCCCATGGCCTCTCTCCTGTCTGCAGGCTGTCCCGGCTGTCACCCCCGTGGATGAGGAGAGCTCCGATGGGGAGCCGGACCAGGAAGCTGTGCAGAGGTAACTCCTCTCTGTTAACATTTGCACTTGCTGCCTCCAAGAGGCTCACCCTGTGGTGTTCCACAGAGTTAAAACACAGCAACCTCCTCACAGGCAACAGTGTTGATTCCAGCGAAGGCTCAGCGTTCCTCTTGTTCTGTGGGTGTTGATTGCTGTAGGCAGTTCCTCCTTTGACACTGCTAGGTGCTTACAGAGCTGGCTTTCCCCTGGAATGGGGAGCTAATTGAGCACTAGGTTCTGCAGAAACTCTGAAACTGCTGAATTCCTTTGCTTAGTGTGCACCAGCATGCAATCCACACTAACCTGCAAATGAGTGCTCAGTGATTCACCCTTCCCTGCTGAGTGATGGAGGTAGGAAGAGCTCTTCTGTGGCCTTGGGTGGCAATGCAGCTTTTGTATCAAGACATGCAGTAAACATCCAACTCTGATGCCTTAAACAAAGTGAGCTTGCTGGAAATACAGGTACCTGCTAATTTGAGCAGTAAGCTTTAAAATAGTCTGCACCAATAAGGAAGGGATCATTAGATACCAGGCTGGAAACTTCTGTTGTCTTTGCTCCAGATACGTGCTAGGAGGCGGGTAGAACATGCTTGTAGTTCCTCAATCCATGAGAACACTAACCTTGTCCTTGCTAACACTTTCTTAGCGGCTTTGCGTAGTCTCTCTCTGCTAACCGGCTGGTGCACTACGTGTGGTGAGTGTGGTTTCGGAGTGCTCCTGCTGCTTACCTCAAACCCAACACGTTTCTGGACTCCCCCAGGTTGTACAGGCCATCGCCTCGAGCAAGGTAGCGTTCCTCAGGGGCTGCACTCGGGAGCAGGATTCAGCTTGGGGCTTGGGGCAGGCAGAGAAGCACTGGGGTGGGTGGACGCTGTGCTCCAGAGCCTTTGCCAGCTCTTCCCTTCCAGTGCTCCAGAGCAAAGGGGGATTTGAACAGTGGGTGTGTGCAGTGACAGACTGTGCAGAGTGTGTGCCGAGACTCCTCTTCTGCTTCAGCTTACAAGAAAGTCTGAGCTGGTGCCATGAACAAATTCACTTCCAGCCCTACTTTAGAGATGACCCAGAGCACATCTCATGTCTTCTGCATAGCTTTAGACCCTGGTTCTTCACGAGCTGCTGTTCATCCTCTGAGCCATGATACTGGGAGGGTCCATGCTCGTGACCTGCCCCAGCTGCAAGGCAGCACGAGGAGAGAATTGAGGCCAGGTCACAGCACTGAGCAGATGAGGAGCGTGCGGCTCCCGGCACTGAGGCTGCAGCCAGGCCCTGTCAGCTGCTGAGCCCTGTGTGCTGTGCTCTGCACACACACGTGCTGCCTAGCTGCCTGTTGAAGGGTGCCATTCAGAGCCTGTGATGTCCACTGACATCACCTCCGATGGTGGACAGTGTTTCTAACACTGCAAGCCACATAAATCTGATTCTGGGCAGGTTTTCACCTCTCCTATGTTAAGCCCTATAGTTTCAGTTGAGTGTTAAGTTCAAACATTAGCTCAGCTGGAAACACTTTGAGCCTCCCCCCGCAGCATTTTGTAGGATGCAGGCTGGTGAAATGCTGAGCTCCCACTGAAGGCAAGTCTCCTTGGACCCATCCGTAGGTCACTTGGCTGCTCTCGACAGTGCTGCCCTCAGCCCTTTCATACCACGTGTTCCTCTTCCACCAGATGGCCCAGAAAAAGCCCGGTCCAGGTTGTGTGTTAACTTGCTCTCCACCCCCTGATGTTGCAACCCATCAGTAGTCACCAGAGGAGAAGGGTAAATAGTGTTAGCATGAGGGGCAGATGCAAATATTTAGCTTCTCAGAACCCTATGCTGTGTCCAGCCCCCAGTGAGCAGGTTTTGCCCTTCTCAGCCTGACCTTGAGAACAGAACATATCTTCTCTGTGTTCCAAGGAACAGTCACATCTCCTTGGAGCTTTGGGGAACTTTCTTCCACCCAAACCGCTGTTAGAACTCATGATTGGATTGTTCCCTCGAGGTCTGAAATGAAATGATCTTAGCAAACCACAACTGTAAAGCTCTTTGGGAAACGTTCCCCGCCTGCATCAAATGATTCTTAAACAGCTAATGGCACAGCCTTTGGCAAGTTACCACAAGGCCAAGCACTCTTCATTCTGTTAAGTTGCTCTCTTCTGCTTAAGTGGCTTCCGCAGCTAGCAAGGGGAAGGCTGGGCTTTGAGGGGACAACAGCTTTCCTGCTCGCTGCTTTTCTGTGCTTCACAGGGTGAAGTTGTAGGGAGCCTTAGCAGGAGAAAAGAGGGAAGGTGAGAATCCCATTAGTATCCCTGGTGTCGCTGGCCAAATGATCTTTGTCCCTGTTACCAGATGGTGCACCAGAACAGGAGTGAAGTTCCCAAGTGGCCATTCACCCACTTGGGTTCATCCTCTGGCCTTGAATGGGTGAAGTGCTTGTCCCCTGCTCTTGTTACCGCTTCTGGCCCCGTGCCCCAACTGCTCTGGGCATCCCTGCAGCCAGAACTGCAGCTCAGGGCTGTGTGGCTCTGTGGCCCTTGGTGCCGTCCTCGCTGAAGCAGAGGCTCCTGGTGCTGCCCTGGGTGCTCCCCAGGCCTTGGAGGGAGCCCTGCAGCCTCTTAGGTGCAGTGCAGAGGGTGCTTTAGCTCAAGCTGCTGCCCCGGGCTCTGGTGCAGGAGGAAAGCCCAGCTCCAGTGCTGGGGCTGTGCCCCAGGGGAAGGGACCCTCTCCCTGCTCGGGTTCTGCTGGCTTTACCGGGTGATTCCCAGCTCCCTGGAGAGCGGAGCAGGGACTAGATGGCGCCCTCGGACCGGCTCAGCACCGGCCTTCCTCCCCCAGCGCCCTTCCTCATCGCCTTGGGCAGCCAGAGGCTCTGCCCGCCCATCAGCCCTGGTGCGGTGGCCCTCGGGCTGGGGACCGCTGTGACAGGGGGTCACTGCTCACAGTGAGACCCAGGCTAGGTCTGAAGTGCAGAAGCTTCCTGCAAGGGCGAGTGGAGCAGCAGCTTTGCTCTCTGCCCCTGCTCTGGGTTATCTGTGGTTTGTCTCAGCCTTCCCCAAGGCTCCGTGGGGCCTTGGGAGAAACCTGCTGTAGGGGAGCGAACCCATTGAAGGGCAGGTCATCACCTGGGTATTCCCAAAGGGAAATACCAGCACTCCCCTTGGGATGTTAGGTAGTCCTGCCAGGAGCAGGAAGTTGGACTTTATGATCCTTAGGGGTGCCTTCCAACTTGAGGTGTCCTATGACTGTATGATTCCATGAAACGTGGCTTTCCTGCTGGGAAGAGCTGACGGCTGCTCTCCTCTTCTGAGGCAGGCAGCTGGAACTGCCCTTACCCCTGAGCACTGAGGACCCCATGGTGTGATGGGCACGGGCAGTGTGGCCGTGGCGTGCTTCTCCCCGGTCGGTTCCGAGCACTGCAGCAGCCTTCTTCCTTCCCGTTTCCTCTGGGCTATCTAACGCTCCCTCTTTTAGGCGTTCTCCCATCAGTCTCTTATCAAATGTGCTCCTGCTTGTTGCAGATACTTGGCAAATAGGTCAAAAAGGCACACTCTGGCAATGACCAACCCTACAGCTGAAATCCCTCCAGACTTGCAGAGGCAGCTAGGACAGCAGTCCTTCCGACCCCGGGCCTGGGCTCCGCACCTGGTCCCCGACCAGCACCGGTGAGTAACGGCACCGGCCCTTCCTTCGGGCAGCTTTGCACCAGGAACCTGCTCACAGGGCGTCTGGAATGGAGCACTGAGGACGTCCCGCTGGCAGGGAGGGAGGAGGAGGAGGAACAGGGACAAAGAGCAGAGCCACAGAGCAGAGGGTGCCTGCCTGTGCTGGGGAGCACTGTGCTGAGCACACCAAGTGTGCACACCAAGCCATGAAGGGCAGGGATCAGCTGGCTCTTCCCCCGCCCAGTCCTCATTTTGTGGCTGGGGGGTGACTTGCCATGAAATAAGGGTTGGGAATGAGCTGCTCATTCCAGAGGAAAGCTTTTCTCTGCTGTTAATGGTAGGTGTCAACTCGCAGTAGATAGCACATTTTCTACAGAACGTTTTTGGAGGCAGATACAGGCAAAAAACTGCACCAAGAGTCATCTACACCAGAGCTGAAAAACCTCACTGTTCTGCACCAGAGTTGTGTGTTTTGACTGCAAAGTCTCTTTGCAAAGCTCCTCAAGAGTCATTTTATTTCTGATCTGAAGCCCTGTTGAGAATGATGTGGAGAAGGGAAGGAAGCTGGGGTGGGGAAGGAAAATCACAGTGCCTGGGAAAGAGGGAACCTCTGCAGAGTGATCTGAGCACACTCAAATGCGAGCGGAGGGGTGTTAACCTGGCACAGAGTCCTTGCCACAGCAGCAGACCGGAGATGCCAATGCCACAGAGGGAGCCTGCACCCCGGCGCTGTGCCCTGTGCTGGGAGCTGTTGAGACAGCAGGCTCCTGCCAGGCTGGATTGGTGCTCGCGGTCAGTCTGCAGCCAGCTCACCCTGGCAGGCTTGACAAAGCGCTTTTTATTGTAGCCAGATACCTGCTGAGCTGAGCACTGATGTAATCAGCAGAGACAGGTGAACTCTGAGCAGACTGAGCCAGTGCTAGTGCCACGCTGGAACTCCGGAACACCAAGATAAGCACCTCCGTACCCTGAAGTTACTCCCTCACAGAGGTGCTTGGGGGATGGGAAGAGCAGGAGGGGAGAGATTTCTAGGGTCACAGCTTGATAGGAAGAGGAGTGCAGCTTGCAAAACCACCAGAATGTGCTGTGTCCTGCTTTCAGGATTGCTTCAAACGCCAAAGGTAAGCTGGGTCCCTCGCCCACTGCGGGGCTCGATCTCTGACAGGGCTGTTAAAACACGCTTACCCTGTAAATATATCGGTGTCGCCTCTTGGCTTTGGCATCCCGAGGCCGTTGCGTCACGCACAGGGTGGTATCTTCTCATTCCACCCTCGGTGTTGTAACATGCTGTGAGCCTGCCCCATGTTTTACCTATGAAATCACAGGAACTTCATCTGACCACAGCCTAAACAGGTCGCCCCATGTTGTGTCCCAGCCACGTATGGCACAGAAACCATTAGCACTCTTTGTCATTACATCATTAGACCTAGTTATTGAGTGGCAGGAGGGTTTTATTTCAGCACTTCACGTATTTTAAGCCATCCTCTTACACAGCACCAAGTTTTGGTCACAATAACTTAGTATCTGAAGGCAGAATTGAAGTAGAACCACAGTACAAGGCAGTACAACTGTCCTGCCCTGCCATGTGGGTTTGGGAACCTCAGCATAATTTTATCTGTAGCTTCTGCTTCCCGTCAGTACAAGAGGAGATCAAATAGCCCAGGATAATGGATGGGATGGCATCAGAAGGCAGGGGCACAGCTCTGTCCTTGGGAGGAGGCTGTGTGTAATCTGTACAGACTGCAGTATGTCCTGCTAAGGCAGAGCAAGTGACAAGGACTGAACCCATTGTGCTGGACGTGGTCCAGCATCGGTCACCTTCCGATAAGGGGGAGCTTCTCTGGGCGAAGTTGTTTCACTTTGTAGAACAGGCTTTGGTCAAGAGCCGTATTCAGCATAGCCACAGCAGTGCCTTGCCTGCAGCAGCGTGGGTCAGGACCACACCGGTTGCTGCTAGAGGGGCTCCATGCCAGGATGTCAGAGGTGCTGTAAAGCCCACACCTCCGAGGCCACCTCACAGACAAAGCCATTAAGTAATGTTTGCTGGTGTTTATAGAGATTGCATTTGCACAGGAACCATTAGGGCAGGCAGAGAAACCTGGTTCTGTTTGTTGTAAGGCACACTGTGACCCCTGTATGGAGGGTCAGCTTTGCTAGTGATGGTAGAGCTTGTGCCTAATGGCAGGCAGGAGCTTAGTGCTCGACTTTGGGGATGGGGAACCCCAACTTTGGGGTAAAACAGCTCCTGGAGAAAAATCTGGCTCCCTCTGATGGTGAAGAAGAAACTTCCTTGCGAAGGGAATGTGCCTGTAATGCCCAGATGCTTGGTGGTGCTGCGAGCGAAGTGCCAGCTCCATTCATGTGTTACATGTCCCCTCCTGTGCTGTGTTAGGGTCTTGCCCTCTGTTTTAATTCAGTGCATCTCTGAGCATGGATGCCAGCCCCTCTTCCTCCTCGGAGGCTGTGGAACACATCAGGCTCCTTCCTCCATGTGCCGCTGTGTTTTCCACAGGCATCAGATGTAGTCAGGGCCGTGGAGAAGTGGAAGACTCAGGAAGTGCTACTGAGGAGGTGAATTTTAAGTGCTTAGGATGCTGAATGGTTTCCATAACCCTTTTCCAGCTGAGGGATAGATCCATCTGAATGGATGGACTATGAGTTGCAGCCCACCTGGAATCTGGTTTGTGGCCAAGTCATCCCCAACCTTATCTGCCCAGGCACTGAAGATACTGATAATCCTGTTTCCTGTTCACAATGGTGATGGCAGTTTGTTACTGATCTAAACCATGGTTTATTCTGGGTGAGTGGGCAGGTAGAGCTTGGCGTGGCTGGTGTAAATGTCTCTGTACCGCTGTGTTTCTCGGTTTCTGGCATCTCTAACCCACTTCCCCATGTGTTCAGTTCTATTTACAAGGACTCCAATACTCTGCACCTCCCCACCGAGCGCTTCTCCCCGGTTCGGCGCTTCTCCGATGGTGCTGCCAGCATCCAGGCTTTCAAAGCCCACCTGGAGAAGATGGGCAATAACAGTAGCATCAAGCAGCTTCAGCAGGTAAGAGAAGGGGCTTGGGGGTCCTCAACAGAGCCTCTGCAAGGGCTTTTATTGTCTGAGCCTCGCTGCTTCGGGAAGTAAAAGGTGAAACCTTCACCACTAATGGCTGAGGACACTCAGTGGTGGCTTTGCAGCCCCTCTGTACATCTACAGCAGCTCTGCTGAGTGTCCTCTAAATGCTTGTGCTGTTCTCCTGCAGGCCAGGAGCCTTCGGGGCTGACACCCCCCTTCCCGGGGAGCACAGCACCCTTTCTTTTCTGTTAAGGCTTAAACTGGCTGTGTTATCCCTCACCTGATTCCATCCAGCTCAATGGACTGGGCTCTCTTTACTGGCTTTCTCACATGGATAGGCTGCAGAGAGCACCTCTGTGGTGTGCTGTGCACTTACAGCCTTCACTGGGTTCATTGCAGGAGTGTGAGCAACTTCAGAAGATGTATGGTGGGCACATGGACGAGAGGACGCTGGAGAAGACGCAGCAGCAGCACATGTTGTACCAGCAGGAGCAGCACCATCAGATTCTTCATCAGCAGATTCAGGTACTGGAGCCTGAGCTCTGTGTCCCTGCATTGCTGCAGGCACAGCAGGTCCTGGTGGGACAGAGGAGGGTGGGTTGCTTGGCTGGCTGCCATGAGGAGCGAGCCTGAAGGACTTGAGCAGTGGTGCCTGCACACTGCTGCGACTGAGGGACTCAGTGTTTGAACCTGGCTCTGTCCCACTCACCAGTCAGTGTTGTCTGAATGGACTACTTGAGACACTATGGCTTGCAAACACTTTCTGTTTTCTTCTGGTGCCTGGTCCAGGACTGCATCCGGCCACCGCAGCCATCTCCACCCTTGCAAGCTCCATGTGAAAACCAGCCGGCCCTGCTCACTCACCAGCTTCAGAGGTAAAGAAACTGCTTTAGGGAAGCTCTGGGGAGACGGTTTTACTCTTAGTGTGAGCAAACCCACTTAGAGTCAGGGCTGAGCTGGAAGTGTATGCAGTTAGGATGGCATAGCCGGTTCCGTGGTGAGCGTGCCTGGTCCTTGTAGCTGGATTCTGTCTGAAGGGCTTTTAGAAGCAGAGGGACAGGAGTCAAAGGCACAAGGTTGCTTTAAGCAGATGATTGACAGTTCTGCCTCTTGGCTGGCTGGAAAACGCCTTCCCTTTGGTAGCCTATTTCTCTGGTGGTTCCTGCCCAGAGCTGCTCTGGACGTCTCACACCAGTTCAGGCTTTCGTTAGGTAACTGTCCTTGGCTTCAGCGCCCTGGCTGGGGATGAGGCAGCCTGGCTTACGGGAAAGCAGAGGGGTAGGCTCCTCACCAGCGGCACTGAGGCAGGAGGCGAGCCTGCAGTGCTCTTGACCCGTGTTTCTGGTGTAGCCCCCACGTTATGCTCACTACGGGCATGGCAGAGACAAGTTGGGTGGCTCCTAGAGGAGAAGGCAAGCTGGAAGGAGCTTGGGATCCCAGCACGGCTGCGTGGTGTTTATTTAAAACACAAGAAACGCAGCATTTGGCGTCAGCTCTCGCAGTTGGAAAGGCATCCTACTGAGGAGCAGGCGTGATGGTGAGGTGCTTGTTTCCCTGCATAGGTTACGGATTCAGCCATCCAGCCCGCCCCCGAACCACCCTAATAACCACCTCTTCAGGCAACCCAACAGCAGCCCACCTCCTGTGAGCAGCAGCGTGCTCCAGCCCCACGGTAAGCACCGGCGCTGCACGGTGCCATCTGCTCCTTGGGGCGGGCTCTTGGCACAACCATATGGGCCGATCACAGCTCTGGGGACACAGGTGCAGGGGGAGCCGGGGGCTTCAGCCCCCCCATGGCCCGATCCTTGCGCAGTTTGTGCTGATGGAAAAGCCGCTCCATCTGGCAGCAAGCGCTGGTGTTAACGAGAGCTCGCGAGGAGCTGCCAGCTGGAATGTGCTCTTGGGTTTCTTGTCACAAGATCCTTACTTATCGCTCCCGGGGGTGGGGAGGCAGGGCTGATATTCTGGGCTTTATGCAAATGGCCTCAGCTTTGTTTCTCTTTCTGTGGAAGGGGCTGTAGCTGTGACCTTTGCGCGCTGGTGCTGCGTGACGGCGCGGTCGGGAGTCACGCTCCTTGTCACCCACTTACCGGGACTCCCAGCATGGCCCGGAAGAGCAGCAGCTCCTCAACAGGGCAGGACTCACTCCTGAGCGTTGCCCCTCGCTGGCTGCGGGTGCTGAGGGTCTTTGTTCCCCATAGGTGCCGCCTCCCAGTCGCAGTTCCAAGGGATGCCGTCCCACAACACAATCTTCCCGCAGTCCGGTAACTGTTCCCCTCCCCCAAACATGGGGCTGACGTGCCTGGGCCTGCAGCAGCAGTCGCAGCCTCAGCAGGTCACCATCCAAGTGCAGGAGCCCGGCGACATGGTCAGCAACAGCCTGGTGGCCGGGCAGTCCATGTCCTCCCATGCGCGGGGCATGCCCATGAGCCCCAGTGCCAACCAGATACAGATGCAGCACCGCGCTAACCTGATGGCCTCCCTCTCCTACGGCCACAGGCAGTTATCCAAGCAGCTCAGCGCCGACAGCGCCGAGTCGCACAGGTAAGGATGCTGCTGCTTCCCCAGGCAGGGAGGAGGGAGATGGATGGGTATCTTGGCCTGGGATGTGGCTTCCTCACCAGCCCAGCACTGGTTTTGCGGAGCTGAGTTGTCTCCCTGCCCCTGGCCAGTGGTTCCTGTGAGGGTCTGCCTCAGGGAGCAGCTCTGCCTGCCTCCTGATGCTCACTGATGAGACAGTGACTGTTGCTCTGTTCTCTGCAGCCTGAACGTGAGCAGGTATCCCCCCTCCAACTACGACCAGGTGCACTTACACCCCCACCTGTACCCCGAGCAGCCCCGCGTGTCCCCTGGCAGCTACAGCCCGGCCGCAGGAGTGGGGTTCCCCCCAGCTCAGCAAGCTCTCAAGGTCCCGCAGCTCGACCAGTACCCCAGCTTCCCGCAGAGCGCACATCAGCAGCAGCAGCAGCACTACACCGCATCCGCACTACAGCAAGCACTGTTGTCCCCGACGCCTCCCGACTACAGCCGACACCAGCAGGTACCGCACATCCTCCAGGGACTGCTTTCCCCCCGGCACTCGCTCACGGGGCACACGGACATGCGGCTGCCCCAGTTAGAATTTGCACAGCTCATCAAGCGGCGGCAGCAGCAGCAGCAGCAGCAAGAATTCCAAGAGTTGTTCAGGCACATGAGTCAAGGGGATGCTGGGAACATGGGCGCCAGCGTGGGACAGAGCCTCTCGGAGCGCCAGTCATTGTCTTTGCCTTATCAGAGTGCTGACACGTACCACCCACAGAGCAGCCCCCAGCATCTCTTAAAAATCAGGGCGCAAGAATGTATCCAGCAGGTACCTGCGTCAGTGCCGCCGCACGGATACGTGCACCAGCCAGCCCTGTTCCATTCGGAGAGCATGGAGGAGGACTGCGCGTGCGAGGGGGCCAGGGACAGCTTTCCTGACAGTAAGACTGCAAACACATTGACCAAAGGCTGCCACGAGAGCCCCCTGCTCGTGAGCTCAGGAGGGCACGGGGACCCAGACCCCTTGCTAGGAACTGCTAATCACGCGCAGGAGCTGGGGACGCACCAGTACAGGCATCAGCCCGCGGCTGCCTTCAGTAGGAGTAAGGTGCCCAGCAGAGGTAAGGCTCCCTGCTCCTGATGGAACACTGCCCTGCTGCCTGCGTGCTGCTGGCCTCCCTGCCGGAGGCTTCCGTGACATGCTCTGCATAGCACGGAGATACCTGGATTCCTTCCGGCTTTGTGGCCTTAACTAAATGCAGGCATAGTCTCTAATAAACAGCGTTAAATAAGAAGGGAACCCAAGCAGCAGCTTCTCTTTGAAGTGTGACCTACTTCTTCAGGCAGGTGAAGGCCAGGCCCCAGTAGTGCACTGCCATCTTCTCGGCGATGCTGTGTGCTGTTGATGCAGTTATTCCCATTGGTGATGTTCCAAATCCCCCATAAAACGGGCTGGAAACAGTTAAGTGACCAGCATAGCCCTGAGAGTGCTGGTAGATGTCTTGTTGCTAGGGCTGCTTCGAGGCAGCTCCTCTGGCACGTTGGGCAGCAGCAGCAAGGCTCCAACCCTGCCTGAACTAGAAGGGGATGGTTCTGGGGAAAGTGAGTTTAAACTTGCCATTAGCATCTGAAGACCTTCTCTGCTACTTGGAAGCCTTTGCTCCTTGGTGGCTGCATTGGCAGCAGTGCAGT
This sequence comes from Lathamus discolor, assembly GCF_037157495.1. Classification (NCBI taxonomy): domain Eukaryota; kingdom Metazoa; phylum Chordata; class Aves; order Psittaciformes; family Psittacidae; genus Lathamus; species Lathamus discolor. The sequence continues at coordinate 6,504,746 of NC_088900.1, forward strand.
GTAAGAGAAGCTCCTGCCTGAGCTGTAATTCCCAGCCTTCTCTGTATGAAAAGCACCCTCCTGGCCCCTTGCTAGGAGAGCTTTGGTGAGAAAAGGGCTTTCCAGGCTAAGCTGGGAGGATCAGTATTCACAGCGAGACAGAGCTGTGCTGGTCCGAAGCCATCAGCTTGCCCTTGGCACAGCAGGCCCTATTGCAGAGGGGCAGTGTCCAGGGCACAAGAGGCTTGGCTTTGTTTGGGGACACAGCACGGGTTTGCTGGGAAAGTACTGGGCTGGAACAGAGTGGCATGGAGGGCAAAGCCAGCGTGCCAAGCCCTGGTCCGCCGGAGCACAGGCAGGGTAGGGACGAGGCTCGGCTGTTCTGAAGTCATCTTCAGTCCTGGATAACCGATGTGTTTGCTCCTGCACCTCATTCTCCCTGTGGCGCTTGAAGCACGGAAGGAGAGAATCACCCCAGGTGGAGGTGGAAGGTCTGGAGGTGTGTTCTGTACCAAATCGCTGTGGTATTAAGAAGTTTGCTTCCTAATGCCGTAGACCGTTAGATGAACAACAGGATTTACTGAAGTCAGAAGCTGAAGTTCTGCCCCCGTGCTGGTGGTGCTCACACTGATTACACAAGGGAGAGGACTTTACCCTCCAAGACTTTGTAAATGAGTAAAAGCAAGTAAATGTTTACAAATAGTGTTGTGTAAGTGCAGTGTCGGAGGGCTCATGGAGTAAACTCTGTGCTGAGATGCAGCCGCTCGCGCTGCTGTCCTCCTGCCTTCAGTAACCCACTTGGACTCAGGCCTGTGCTGCTCCACACAGCCTGGGTACCCTTATCTGCAGTTAAACCCTGCGCAGCCTCAGGGTCTGTGCTGGTGCTTCACTCATACGTAGGGTACCCCCAGCATTCCCAAGCGTGCTGTGTGCAGGCACCAAGGGCTGGCTGGGGAGACCTGCCCTGGCCAAGCACGGCTCCTCTCCTGAAGGCTTCCGTAGCCACATTCCTTGGCTTTTCCAATTGTTTTCCCTGTACTGTGTTAGGAGGCCAGGGCTTCTCCTGAGCAAAGAGGGGGAACTGTCTCTTCTGCCCCAGCCCACCAAGTGTTTTCCCTCGAGTGGGGTGCACCTTCGCAGTGCCCGCTGATGGAGCGTGCTGTCCCTGAGTGGAGAGCCCTGGCTCGGCTGTTGAGCATCACAGCCAGGGACTGAGAGAGCGTTCACCAGAGCCGTGTTTAGGATGTGACTGCACTGCCTTCGAGCAGCCTTGCTCCAGTTTTGCTCCATCCATCACAGGGCTGGGAATGCTGCCCATGGGAAACCTGCCTTGCTCAGCCCCGAAGGAGTGGAGCTGGCGGCCCGTGGTGCCAGTGTCACATGCTGCACTGACACAAAGGGGATGGAAGGGCTCCTGCTCCGGGCGGCTGGAGCAGGGCTGGGGTTGAGGAGAAGAGGGAGAATTCCAGCTGTGCCATCCCTCGGCCCTCCGCATCCCCGAGGTGCCGTGCTGGCAACGGGATGTGTGTGGTCGTGTCCTGGGTTCAGGCTGTTCCAGGCTGAGGGGACTCATCCCCATATAGCAGGGCTGGCTGCGGGAGCAGTCCTGCTCCAGGCTGTGTTTGGAGCTGGAGCAGCCGGCCCGAAGAACCATTCGCACAGTTGGAGCGGTGTCCCGAGCAGCATGTGGGTGGCACGGCCCCGCCAGCAGCTCTTACCTCATGTTTTCCTTCTCCCTTTTCCGGGAAGGCTGACTGGTAACCGCGCGTAACCCCACGGTTGTGCAAAGGAAGGGGGAGGCTGGCCACATCTGACCGCCCGCGCTCCATCCCGGGCCAGCCCGAGCTGTCGCCAGGGGAGGAAGGGCACTGGGAGCGCTGTGCCAGCCCTGCAAGCGGGTCCCATCCGGATCCCGGTCACTTCACGGACGGGTGTCCCTGGGAGCACCTTCCTGGCATCCCTCCCTTGCAGACCCAGCAGTGTGGGGCCGTGTCCTGGGACGGTGCTGCCCGCTGTGCAGACAGGCAGCTCTGGTGGGGCTCTGCCTGCTGTGTGTCACTCGGGGGCAGCTCCCCGGTGCTCGTGGCCACGTCGGCATGTTTGTGCTCCACGGGGCTGCTCAGAGCTGTTTACAAGCATCAGACCCAATGACGGCTGCTCCCTGCCTCAGGACTTTATTCAAAACAGCGTGTACCCGATGATGGGAGGTTTTGCTTGATAGCAATGTAGCCTTTACCCTCGGTCATGAGAGCTTGCAGTGCAGATGGACTTTGCCAGGCAGATCACTCATGTAGTCCTGTGGCCAGATTGTGGGAGGGCAGGGAGAAGTCATCTGATAAAAGTGAACATCCTGGCCAGCTCTTCCAGCAAGGCTGTGCTGCTGGAACGTCCCATGTGGAGGCTGGGGAGATGCTTCTCCCTCCTCATTGTGCAATGAAGGAGGTGGAGGGGAAGGCAGCAGGGCTGGGAAGCAGGCTGAAAGGATCTGGCTCCTGTCCTCTGGTGCCTCTGCCCCTCTGATTTTAGGCTGCTTTTGTAGACCCAATGGGAGGCGGATGGCATTGGGGTCTTTGGGATCTCAGTGCTGGGGGGGAGAAGCCTGTCCAAGTGCCACTGGGGGGGCCCCGGTGCTGCATCGCTGCATGAGAGCAATGGGGGTCCCTTTCCACCACTGGCTGTTGGTGCCGTTGCATCTCAGAGCTGTAGTTTGCAGGGAGCGCTGCAGGTTCCTCGTACTAACCTGGCCTTTCTCTGTCTCGCCTGACTTTGAAGAGTCCATCGTAGGGAACTGTATGGACAGGAGCTCCCCTGGCCAAGCCATGCAGGTGCCTGACCACAACGGGCTGGGCTACCCCGTGCGACCCGCCTCCAGCGAGCACCCGCGGCCCAGGACCCTGCAGAGACATCACACCATCCAGAACAGCGATGATGCCTACGTAGGTTTGAAGCAGCAGAGCTTCCTTGCTGTGGGGGTTACGTACAGGGTGTCCTGTAGGACAGGCAGCACCCGGCTCTGTGGGGCTGCTGGGAATGGAAAGCCCCATGAAACACTTGAGTTAGTGAACACGCTTTAGCAGAGATCCATGTGGAATGCTCCTCCTCTGCTCAAGGCTTGCCCCACGGTGGCTGCTGCAGTGTGGCAGCTCTTTTTCCCCCATGTCCTCTGGTGAAGCAGCCTGTGTTTTGGGCTGCTGGGAGCTGTCCTGTCCAAAGCTGGATGTGTTCTCTGCAGCAGCTCCCTTCTGCTCTACGTGAGAAGGGCTCTGCCCTACTTAGTTCAGTGTGGGTCTGGAAGGGACTTGGCCTGTCCGGTCCATTCTTGTGCTGAGGGGGCAGTGGCTGCACCTGAGCTATGCCTTATGGTGCGTGCTTTTCACTTGTACTTCGAATCTCTTGCTGAAGGCTTCCCAGAGAGCTGGGGCAGCAGAGGGATGCTTTGTCCTGATCCCCCTTTGACTTGTGTGCTGCTCTCTCCGCAGGTGCAGTTGGATAACTTGCCTGGAATGAGTTTAATGGCAGGAAAAGCACTAAGCTCTGCTCGGATGTCGGACGCTGTCCTCAGCCAGTCGTCGCTGATGGCCAGCCAGCAGCTGCGTGACAGGGACAGCGATGGTAGGGACCTGCCGAGCTGCAGGGATGTGACGTGGCGGGGCTGGGCCAGGAGCTGAGGGCACCAGCTCGCAATCTGGGGTGCAGGGCACCTCTCCTCCAAGTGAGCAGTGCCTGCAGGGAGCAGGGGAGGGGTTGGGCACCTCCTGTGCAGACTCCAACGCTGTTCTTTGCCCTTACAGAATGTGGGGAGAGTTTGGAAGGTCAAGAGCATCCCAACCTAGGTGATGGCAACCAGCATCTAAACACCTCCTGTTACCCATCGACATGTATTACAGACGTCCTACTGAGCTACAAGCACCCGGAGGTGCCCTTTGGGATGGAGCAGGCAGGGGTGTAACCAGGAGGGAGTGAGTATTCAGGTGTCCTCCTCTGCCCAGTATAGGGTCAGAGCCCTATTGTGTGGACTACCATGTGTCCCGTTCCCTGCTGCCTTGCTCCAGGGCTGGTGTGAGGCTGGGAAGAGACCGGCAGCTCCAAGCTCCCATGCCTGTGGTCCCCTGCACATCATCAGGCTCCTGCCAGGCCTTGGCTGCTCTGTCAGGGTCCTGTGTCTCCCTCCCAGGGTGTAGTGTGTGGTCTGGGGTTGGGAATGGGGTTGGGGCTGTGGAAGCAACGCTGCCGTCCTTTGGTGTCTGCTAACGCCTCTGCTTCTCCTCTCTTGCAGGTTTTCTGTACAGCTTTGAAACGAAAAGGTCCATTTTAAACCAACAGTATCTAGCAGCATTGCGCCAAATTGCCGTAGTATTTCTGACTAACTGGAATACCATGGCCCCTCTCCTCGTACTCCGCGCCGCCAGCCTGCCCGCCCTTCGGTTTCTTTACTTCCTTTGCCATGTTTGCCTGGAGCTCCCACGGAAGCAGCAGAGCCCCCCGCGGAGCCCGAGCACTGGGGCTGCTCTGGAGGGGTTTGGCTGCCCAGGGAGCAGGCGGGTGCGGAGGCGGTCGGATCCCGGATGCCTCATCCCGTGCCATCCTCCTGCTCTTCGTCCCTGTGCTCTGGTGAGGACGAGGACGGTGCCGGCCCCGCAGCAGATCCCACGGCTCCGTCCGGGAGCAGCCACCCCTGGTGCAATACGCTTCTTGTCTCATCTTGGTCTGCTTCGGTTCCTCCTCTCCGTCCGACCGCCCGTCTGTCTGTCTGTCCGTGTGCTGAAGGATCAGCTCCTCCTCCCCCCGGCCCCGGCCTTTTCTTTTCCAACCTGCATCCCACTTGGGGTTTTTCTTTCTCCTGGCTTTTCCGTAGGGAAGACGGATTTTCCTTTGTCTCCTCGGCTCCTCCTCCCGACCACGTAGGAATTGTTTTTTTGGTAAATGTTGTTTTATTATTATTGTTATTAATAAAAAGGCAAAAGGAATTTCCGTTTGAGAGGAATTTTTAACCTAGATTCTGTTCTGTATCGATTGTGACTTGCACCTTTTGTTCGCAGTGTTTTATTTCCCCCGATGACATTGTACTTGTGACTGGTTTTCCCTCGCTCGTGCCAGTGGCCGCGGTGGTGTTCTCCTCGATGCAGTTCAGGCGCGCGTCGGTCTCCCCTTGTCCCGCCGCCCCCGTTCCCGTGCGGGCTGGGCGCCGTTCCCTCGGGCATCCGCGGCTCCGCTTCTCCTTAATGACACTTTTCTGGGATCTTTTATAAGAGCAAACCCCCCCCGCCTCTGCACAGAAGGAAGCGCGGGCCCAGCCCGGCACAGCGGCGTCGCTGCCCTCACATCCTCACCATGCCTCGGCCCGGCCCCCCCGGCCAGGAGCGCTCGCGGGGCGCGGGGAAGCGCCCAACGCCTCCTGCTCCTACCTTTGGTTTGGTTTCCTCTGTTTACATGGTGCTGGGGGGGGGGGGGAGCCCCTCGGCTGCCCCGCTCCTGCAGGGCCCCGCTCCACGTGCCATCGCGCAGCATCACCCGCCCTGCCACGGCTTTGTATTGTAGCACCCAACCCGCGCAGTATGTGTTGAATGTATATTAATGCCCTTTGCTCTTCTTTCTGGGTTTCGGAAATGTCGGAAGTATTTTTTTGCCTTCCTCCCTCCCTCGTTTCTGTTGGACTAAACCAAACCCAAGTTTCAGTAACTCTTCGGTCCATTTCTTCTGTGGGTCACTTGCAACTCGTCACTTAGTTGGACAGTGGGATCATGACAAATAAAACCATGATGATGATCTGCCCTCGTCTCCTCTCTGGTTGCTCAATGCGGCCGCGTGGGTGAAAGCTCAAGGTGCAGCAGCCCCCTCCTTGCCACTGGCACTGTGTGCAGGGCCCTCGGCCCCCCTGCACAGCCCCTTCTACCTGCTGCAAGCCGGGATCACCGTGTTCCTCCCTTTCCTGCCCTGCTCTATCCCTCGGGCCGCAGCATGGAGCCTGCGCTGCCTGCATCCTTCCCTGTGCAGGGAATGCGGTGCTGCAGATCAAACCCGCGGTGCCGAGCACATCCAGGAGCGGGGCAGCTGCGGGGGGAGCACACGAGGACGGAGGCGAGGGGAGAACGGAGCTGATGCCATGGAGGGAAGGGGGGTGCCGTGCCCCGTGAGCCAGCCCGGCGCTTCCGCCGGCGCCCCCCAGCCTGCTCTGCCGCTGCGCCCCTTGGCCCCCTCGGCCAGGCTCAGTTCATGTGGATGCCTGCGGGCACCCCCGGGGCCGGGGGCGCCTGGCTCCCACCAGGGGCTGGGGACGAGCGGCCAAGCCCCCGCGGGCGCAGACCTTGTCCCCGGGCCCGGGGCCAACCCCCGCGGGCTGCCGGGAGGCCCCGGCCGCGGCCGGGCAGGAATCTGGGTCAGCGGGAGCGTAAACAGCTCCTTGGCCGGGCCGCGGAGCTCCTGTTTGCTCGCGGCGCTGCCAAGCGCGCTCCTCGGCGCGATCCTTGAACTCTCCGCGCCACATGGGCCGCGCGGGGAGCGGTTTCTTGGGCTGCTCCGCCGCTTATCTCCCCCGGGAACGGCCCCTCCGGCATAAATAGCGGCCGTGGGGCAGCGCGGCGCAGACGGGACGGGCGGCAGCGGGACGGAGCCGGTGAGGGCCGCGGCTGCTCCCGAGCGCGGAGCCACGGGCTCCGGGTGCCGCCGGATGCGGCGGCGCAGCGGGGATGCCGCGGTGCCGGGGGGGGGGGCTCGGTCCTGCCGGGGCGGGGGGCCCTGAACCCGACTCTGTTGCTCTGCCCCCAGGTTCAGCGCCAAGATGAGAGCTGTGGTGGTGGCCCTCGCCCTGCTCTGCCTGACGGGTAGGTCCGCACCGGGCTGCGGCTGGGCGCGCAGCAGCTCCAGTCCCTGCGGGGCGCAGCGGGATGGGGCAGCGGAGCCTGACGCTGGAAGCCCTTGGCTGCAGCCGAGTGGCTCCCGGCTCCCTCCGAGCCGGGCGGGGCTGGAGCCGTCCCTCCGCGCAGCGGGTCCTGATCGCACCGTGCTCCCCCCGCAGGCACCCAGGCCCGCGCCTTCTGGCAGCATGACGAGCCCCAGGCGCCCCTGGAGCGCCTCAAGGACATGGTGGAGGTGTACCTGGAGACCGTGAAGGCCAGCGGCAAGGATGCCATCTCCCAGTTCGAGTCCTCGGCCGTGGGCAAGCAGCTGGAGTAAGTGGGGTCCGGACCGGCGGGGGGTGATGCGGGCTCCCCGGGTGCCGTGTGTGACCTCTCCCCCCGCTCCCCATAGCCTGAAGCTGGCCGATAACCTGGACACGCTGGGCGCAGCCGCCGCCAAGCTGCGGGAGGACATGGCCCCCTACTACAAGGAGGTGCGCGAGATGTGGCTGAAGGACACGGAGGCTCTGCGCCAGGAGCTGACCAAGGACCTGGAGGAGGTGAAGGAGAAGATCCGTCCCTTCCTGGACCAGTTCTCTGCCAAGTGGACGGAGGAGCTGGAGCAGTACCGGCAGCGCCTGGCGCCCGTGGCGCAGGAGCTGAAGGAGCTCACCAAGCAGAAGGTGGAGCTGATGCAGGAGAAGCTGACCCCGGTGGCCGAGGAGGCGCGGGACCGCCTGCGCGGGCACGTGGAGGAGCTGCGCAAGAACCTGGCTCCCTACAGCGAGGAGCTGCGGCAGAAGCTGAGCCAGAAGCTGGAGGAGATCCGGGAGAAGGGCATCCCCCAGGCCGCCGAGTACCAGGCCAAGGTGGTGGAGCAGCTGGGCAGCCTGCGCGAGAAGGTGACGCCGCTGCTGCAGGACTTCAAGGAGCGCCTCACCCCCTACGCCGAGAACCTCAAGACTCGCCTCATCACCGTCCTGGATGACCTCCAGAAGGCCATAGCCTGAGCCGCCGGCCAGGACTGACCCTGCCTGCTCCCTGCCCTGCCCTGCCCGGGGTGGGAGCCCTGGGACCCCCCTTTGCCCTCCCGCTGCCTCCCCCGCTCCCTGAACCGGTGTCGGTCTCAGCTTCGCTTCCTTTTGTCAAATAAACGTGACTTAAGTTATTGGAGCCCGCTCAGTCTTTGCAGTGGATGCTGGAGGGGGGCTCGGGCAGGGAGGGAATGGGGGGGACCGGGAGCTGCATTGTGGGTGCCCTGGGTTCTCCCTGCCGCTGAGGTGCCCCGCTCAGAGCCAGGAGCCGGGTCAACCCCCCCCGCCCCGTACCCGGGTACTCGTCCGCAGCAGGGGGGAGCCGCGCATCCATCCCACCCCTCCTCAGCCCCAACGACACCTCCACAGCCGCTCGTTTCAGCTCTGCTTTATTGCCAGCACCGTGACAGCGGGAGGGGACCGGGGGGGCCCCATCCCGTCCGCCCCCCCCAGTGCTACGCGGCCGATGTCCCCTTCCAGAGCTGCACCAGCTGCTCCTTGAACCGCGCCAGCCGCTGCTTCGCCAGCTCCGCGTTGTCCGAGAGCCACCGCCTGCAGGGACACGGACGGGGTGAGCGCCGGCTCTCGCCGGCCCCACGGCTGCGGGGCGGCGCGGGGGGCACGGCGGTACCTGGCCTGCTGAGCCACCTCCGACTCCTGCACCCTGCTCAGGGCGCTCTTGGCTATGGCCGATGCTTTCTGCGCGAACTCCTGCACCTTCCGCACCAGCGCCTCGGGCTCCCCGGGCTCATCGGCCCCTGCAAGCACAAGTATGATGGGATGTGGCTATAGGCTGCCTATAGGCACTATATACACGAGCATCTACACACCCTGAGCCCGGCCACAGCCCCCTTACTTGCTTGTGCTGCCAGGACGGCCGTGCAGGCGAGCAGGAGCAGCAGGGACGCCCTCATGGCTGCGGAGAGAGCAGAGCACACGGCATGGGGCCGCCCCACGGGGGTCCCAACCCTGTCCCCTTCCCACCGCGACCCTCACCCGGGCTTCCCCACTCACCTGAGCCGGGCTCTGGGGCTGGGGCAGCCCCGGGGCCCACTTTATACCCTCGCACTGGGGCTTGTGCAAAGGTCAGGGGCTGGCCGGGAAGGGGCCGCGGTGCGGGGACCGAGCGGTGCCAGGTCTGTAACGGAGGGGCTGCCTCCGGCCGGGAGCTGCGAAATTCCCTAGGGAGCAAGGCACGAGGCTCTGCATGTGCCTGCTGGTGTGTGCATGTGTGTGCACGTGTGTGCATGTGTGTGCATGTGTGTGCATGTGTGTGCATGTGTGTGCATGTGTGTGCATGCGTGTGCACATCGGGTTCATGTGTGTGCACAGCCCTGGTGCTGTGGGCACGGCACGAGGGTGACATCCAGCGGCCCCAGCCCCGTGGGGCTGCTCCAGCCCTGGGGCACCCCTGGGGCCCTTTGGACCTTGGCACCACCGCTCCCGGCTGATCCCTGCCCCCCCCAGCCCTGCCCTTCGCCCCAGCCCTGACACATCAGCACCGGCGGCGGCACGGAGCGGGGGCACCGCAGAGCCCCATGCCCATGGCCAGGGACACGGGTCCCAGGCTGGTCAAGGGCACAGCTGCATCCGCAGCGTCCTGGGTCCTGCCATTCCTTATGGGATTCCTCCAGGAGCCTGTGCTCAAAGGGAGTGATGCTGTCTGCTCGTGTGCCTCCATGCATCCACCACAGCATCCCCCCAGCCCGCGCCCTGTCCCATTGCGCATCCCGGGTACCACACAGCCGGCACCAGTGGGTCCATCACTGCGTCCTATGGAGCTGGGGGCTGTCCTGGGTCCCCACCCTGGGGTGCCCATGTGCATGTACCCCATCCCTCACTGCCCTTGTCCCTGGCACCCCACTGGGGGCTATCAGGGCTGGGGCTGATGTCAGGGCTGGGGCTGATGTCAGGGCTGGGGCTGATGTCGGGGCTGGGGCTGATGTCGGGGCTGATGTCAGGGCTGTGCACACGTCAGGCGCCTCCACGTCGTGACCTTGCTAAAGTCCAAGCCCGAGGCTGTGTCCCAGCCCTGCGTGGAAGCCACCGAGGGCGCTCAGGCTGCATAAATAGGGCCGGTGCTCCCCGGCGCAGCAGCACAGCACCGCAGGACCGCAGTGCTGGCAGTGCAGGTGAGTGCCTGGGCACAGCGGTGCTTGCACTGCCTGCAGTGGGGCTGCCGCCATGGGGCTCCCTTCATCCCTGCTCTGTGTTCCCCCAGGCATCCCCAGCACTCAGGATGTCTCCCAAGGCGGCCACCCTCGTCCTGGTGCTCCTGGTGGTGTCAGGTGAGGCAGTGTGCGGGTTTGGGATGCCGGGATGCTGTCCTGCCCTGGGGCACGGATAGGGATGCTCTGCCCCATGGGAATGGGGTTGTGCCAGCGCTGATCCCAGCCTCTGGATGCAGGAGCCCGGGCTGATGTCAACCCGGACCAGGTGGCCAGCGTGCTCTGGAAGTACTTCACGGAGCTGGGCAGCAACGCCAAGGACACGGTGGACCAGCTGCAGCAAGCCGAGATCACCAAGCAGCTCAAGTGAGCAGGGCTGCGGGGCAGGGGGGATGCCGGGGGGGCCGGGCAGGGGTCTATGGGCACACATGGGGGGCTCTGACACCCGCTTGTCCCCAGCACCCTGCTGGAGAGCAACCTGCAGAGCGTGAACTCCTACGCCGAGGACCTGCAGCGGCGCCTGGTGCCGTTCGCCACGGAGCTGCAGGCGCGGCTGGCGCAGGACTCGCAGCGCCTCAAGGAGCAGATCCGCCGGGAGCTGGCCGAGCTGCAGGCCAAGCTGGCGCCCTACGCCGACGAGGTGCACCAGCAGATCGGCACCAACATCCGCCAGCTCCAGGCCAGGATGAGCCCCTACGCCGAGGAGCTGCGCTCGCAGGTGGACCGCGGCGCCGGGGACCTGCGGCGGGCGCTGGAGCCCTTGGCGGCCGAGCTGCGGGCCCGGCTGCAGGGCAGCACTGAGGACATCCAGGCCTCGCTCAGCCCCTACGCGGAGCGGCTGCAGCGGCAAATCGATGGCGGCGTGGAGAGCCTCAAGGAGCGCCTGGCGCCCCTGGCCGAGGAGCTGAAGGCGCAGGCGGGCAGGAGCGTGGCGGAGCTGCGGCGGGGGCTCAGCCCCTACGCGCAGGAGGTGCAGGATGGGCTCAACCACCAGCTCGAGGCGCTGACGGCGCAGATGGAGCGCGCGGCCGAGGAGCTGCGCGCACGCCTGGAGGCCAGCTCGGAGGAGCTGCGGGCCCAGCTCTCGCCGCTGGCGCAGGAGCTGCAGCGGGCGGCGGGCGGCGATGCGCAGGGGCTGCGGGAGCGCCTGGCACCGCTGGCGCAGGAGCTGGATGAGCGCGTGGGGCAGACGCTGGAGGCGTTCCGGCAGCGGGCAGCCCCCGTCGGGGAGGCGCTGGGGCAGCGGCTGGTGCAGCGCCTGGAGGCCATGCGGGGCAAGCTGGAGTCGGGCGCTGCCGGCGTCGAGGACCACATGGAGCTGCTGGAGAAGGAGGTGCGGGACAAGGTGGCCGCCTTCCTCGGCACCGCGCAGCCCGCGGCGGACTGAGCCCCTGACGGCGCCCGGTGCGGGGCCGGCTCCTCGCGGCACGAATAAACCCGTGTGTGTGATGCACAGCCTGCTGCGTGTCGTGTACCGGCCCGGGATGGGCAACCCAGGGCAGCTGCTCCAGGGGACAGCATCTCCCCCAGTCTGCGGCCCAGGGCAGCCGGGAAGGGAGCAGAGTGGGTCCCGGCGGGTGGGGATCTCATCACAGCACGGGGATGGGGGTGGATGCAGCCACCATCAACCAGAAAGGGGTCAGTGACAGGGACCTCACAGCTCAGGGGTGCCCCAGCAACAGGCAGCATCCCACATACAGACACGCACCACGCTGCCGTGGGGCCTGCTGCTGCTATGGGGTCCTGGGCCAGGCAGGCTGCACCGGGTGGGTGATGGACACAGCATCCCCACAGCCTGCAGGGACTGGGGCCGTATGCAGATGGTAGGGAGCAGCAGAGCCCTGGGATGGGAGCGCTCCCAGGGCTGCTCGGGGTGACCCCGTGTGTCCACACAGGGAGGGATCAGGGTGGACTTTGGTGCCAAAGAGCACCGGTGACTGCTCGGAGCTTCCCCCCAGCACCGCGCTGGACTTCGCCCCGTGCCCCAGCCCTGCACCCTGACCCAGGGGGAAAACCTGCCCCTGTTTGCTGGGCTGCTTCGCTGCAAACATTGCAGCGCTCTCCTGGTTTAAAAGCCTGGTGTCAGCAGCCGGCTCCCCGCACGGGGCTCCGACCCGGGCTGAAAACGTGGCTGGTTTTTTCCTGTGGGAAAGGCGACAAGAAGGGCACCACACCAAAACGGGGCGGGTTTGGTATCCCAGCGGGAAGCAGGGATGCTCGATGGCAAACAGGCAGCCCCATGGTGGGCACCGCGCTCGTTTCACCCTTCCCTCTCGCAGAGCCTCCTGCCCCATCGCAGTGCCGTGGGCTCCATTAGACCGGCCGCCATAGGTGTCCCCTATGGTGCTGCAGCTCTGCCCCAGGCTGCGCAGGGCAGGGGCAGGATGAGGCCGGAGCACGGCGCTCAGGTGACCCCCACGTGAGCCCTCAGGCACGGCCGCAGCCTCCACGTTGTGTTTACCCGAGTGAGGTCCAAAAGACCTTCCCCTGCACGTGTATAAAGGGAGCCGCGGGCCGGCGGCGCCGCAGGGACACGGGAGGCACCGGGAGCCGGGTGAGGGGCACCTCCTGCCCGTGTCACTTGTGCCGGTGCCCTCCTGTGCTGGCGGCGCTGTGGGGGACCCGGGGGGCGAGGTCCCTGTGGGGCAGAGTGAACGGGGCACGAAGCATGGGGAGCACTGACCCGCCAGGGCTCGGGGAGCCCCGCGCTGATGTGCTCCTCTCTCCTTCCTCCCGCAGCACACCATGCCTCCGGAGGCTGCGCTGCTCCTCACCCTCCTGGCCACCATCCCAGGTAGGTGCAGAGCGGAGGAGCTTGCTCAGGGATGACCGGGGGCGATGGGATGGGGCGGAGGCTGGGTGCTGCCACGCTAACACTGCCCCCCTGCCCGCAGTGGCACCGGCCGAGCCAGCAAGGAGCAGCTTCTGGGAGTACCTGAGCCAGCTGACGAGCGACAAGGACAGCCCCGAGCATGGCCAGGGCAGCAAGCCGGGCAGGGGCATGGCGTGAGTACACCGGGTAACCCCTGCAAGCCCCCCGCACGCTGGGGACACAAACGCTCCTGGAGGCGGTCAACAGCTTTATTGTGCGTGTGTCAGGGCGCAGCGAGGGGGGCTCACGGCGGCTGCTCTCATGCAGGAACCCGAAGGGCAGCTTCGCCCAGGATGGGGTGAGCTACATGGGGCACTTCCTGGAGAAGCTGGCGCCCCTGAACCGGGGGCTGCAGCCGCGGCTGTCGCAGGACTCGGAGAGCCTGAGAAAGCTCATCCGGAAGGAGCTGGAGAGCCTGCGGGTGAAGCTGTCTCCGTACGTGGACGAGGTGCACCACAAGGTGGGCAGGCACCTGGAAGAGCTCCGCTACCGGCTGCAGCCCTTCACGGAGGAGCTGCTGGACCAAGTGTCCCTGAAGGCCCGGGAGCTGCGGCGCCACCTGATGCCGAGCCGGGAGGTGACGGCTCAGCTCCTGGGGGGAGCGGACGAGGTGCAGCGCTTCCTGGCTCATTACAGCGACAAGATCGCGCAGCACACCGAGCAGGTGAAGGGCATCTTCCACCCGTACGCGGACAGGCTGGTGACCGAGATCCACCGCAACGTGGAGGAGCTGCACCGCAACGTGGTCCCGCACAGCCAGGCCAGCCCGGAGCAGCTCAACCAGTACATCCAGGAGCTGTCCTCCAAGCTGACCCACAGCGCCAGGGACCTGCACCACAAGATCCAGAGGAACCTGGAGCAGCTCAAGGCCAAGCTGAGCCTTTACCCCGGCAGCGTGCGGGAGCGGCCGCCCAGCCCCGAGCGCTACCGCGAGGCGCTGGCGCGGGAGGTGCAGCGCCGGCTGGACGAGTTCCGGCGGGACACGTACGTCCAGATCCAGGACTTCACCCGCGCCCTGGACCAGGAGACGGAGGAGATGCGCCTGAAGCTGTCAGCGCGGGTGCCGGAGGACCCGGAGGGGGACCCGCCGCCCGTGGAGGACCTGCACGCCCGCCTCGATGCGCTATGGAGGGACTTGTCCCGCAGCCTGGGGGAGCGGGGCGGCGGCGAGGCCGGGAGCGGGACCGGGACCGGGGAGGGCAACGGGACCGGGGCACCATAAGCACCAATAAAGGCGCCGCCATGTTGGACCGTGCCCCTTCCTCACGTGACCGCGCGCCGCCCCACGTGACGGCGGGGCAGCATGTCGGCGCAGGGCGCGGTGGCGGCGGCGGGCGCGGGGTCCCTGTTCCGGCCGCTGAGCGCCGAGGACGCGGAGCAGCGGCCGGCGGAGATCGAGTCGCTGTGCATGAACTGCTTCCGCGGCGTGAGCGGGGCGGGCGGCAGGGGCGGGCTGCGGGGGCCGGCGGCAGGGGGTGGGTGCTGGCGGGGCCCGCAGGCCCCGGGCCCGCGGTCCCACCAGCCCGGTCGTGCCGCAGGGGGTGACGCGGCTGCTGCTCACCAGGATCCCGTTCTTCAGAGAGGTCATCGTGAGCTCCTTCACCTGCGGGAGCTGCGCCTGGTCCGACACCGAGATCCAGTCCGCGGGGCGCATCCAGGAGCAGGGCGTGCGCTACGCGCTCGCCGTCACCTCCCGGCAGGTCAGCGCCGCGGCCCCGCGCAGCCCCGCTCCCGGCGCACCAATAAAGCGTGCCCCCTGCGCCGTCCGAGCGCTAGCGCTGGCTGTTGGGCAGCGAGCGTTTGCGTCCCCAAACGGGCACGTTCCCCCTGTGGTCCTGGGTGAATCGAGGCTGCTGAAGCCTGGGGCGCTGGGTACCCCGGTGCAGCCCCGCAGCCCTGGCGCTGTCAGGATGCTGACGCTGCTCCTCAACTGTTGTCGTGTGCAGGACATGAACAGGGAGGTGGTGAAGACCGACTGTGCCACGGCTCGGATTCCAGAGCTCGACTTTGAGATCCCTGCTTTCTCCCAGAAGGGAGGTGGGTAGGGGGGGCCGCGCGGGGAAGGACCTGCCCTGGGTCCATTGGGTCACGTAAGCCTGGTGGGGCCTATGTGTGGCACTCTGTGGTGTGTTTAACAGCGCCTCGTTTCTGTTCTCTTCCCTTCGCAAGTCCTTACCACCATTGAAGGGCTCATTGACAGAGCTGTGGCCGGCCTGGAGCAGGACCAGCCTGTGCGCAGGGTACGTGGTGGAAGGGGGGATGCTCCTCGGCCGTGCTCGTTGTGCTCATCTTCTGCAGTGCACGCTGCTGGTAGAGGAGTGTTCTGGGTGCTCTGGTTTGTGCTGGTGTCTTCAGCTCTGGCTGCCCCAGCACTGGCCTCAAACCTCTCCTCCTTTGCAGGCGACGGACCAAGAGGTGGCCGCTAAAATTGATGAGTTCATTGGGAAGCTAAAGCAGCTGAAAGAAGTGCATTCCCCCTTCACCTTTGTGAGTACCTGGGGTGCAGCCCCTTTCCCCCCGGGGGAAGCACGGGATGGGTTCCTAAAGCTTTGTTGTCCCACAGATCATCGATGACCCTTCAGGGAACAGCTTTGTGGAGAACCCTCGTGCACCGCAGAAGGACGATGCGCTGGTGGTCACTCACTACAGGAGGAGTCCCCAGCAGGCTGCCATGCTGGGGCTGGAGGTAACGGGGAGCTGCTCAAGCCGTGCCATCACCCCCTTTGTCCTCTGGGAGGCCCTGGGTTAAGGAACAGGAGTTAAGGCTGCTCCTGTCCCCTGCTGCAGGGAGAGGAGGTGGATGAGAAGCCAGATGATGCTGCCGAGGACCTGAGGAATGAGGTGGGTGACTGCAGTGGTGCCCATGCCGGGGGGGGGGTGGTGCCTTTGGCCTGGATGGGCCTTTCTGATGCTCCTGTCTGCTCCTGCGCCCCAGGTCCTGCAGTTCAACACCAACTGCCCCGAGTGCAACGCTCCAGCCAACACGAATATGAAGTTAGTGCGTATCCTTGGAGTGGGGGCGCGGATCATTGCCCCCCGTGGGGCTCTGCATGGAGGCAGCACTGGGGAGAGTCCCACGTGTGCCCTTCCTCCTGCATAAGGAGCCTGTCAGGGTGCCCGTGTGTCTTGGTGCTGCTCAGGACTTGCCCATGAGCTCCTGCAATGCCTCGGGAAGGACTGAGGCTCTTGGGATCTCTGAGACTTCCCTTTCCTTGGGTTTTCCTTGACTGTCTGCTCCAGAGATCCCGCACTTCAAGGAGGTGATCATCATGGCCACAAACTGTGACTCCTGTGGGCACAGGACGAATGAGGTGAGCTGGCAAACCCCTGCCCTGTGTGCTGGGGGGCAGCGGGCTTCTCACCTTCCGTGGGTAGGAGTTTCCAGGGTCCCTGCCCTCCAGGCTCAATTCATGGGTGAGGAGCATTGTGCTGGGGCTGGCAGAGCTGTTTCTGGGCAGGGGTAGAGCACGCACGAGCTGTGTGCAGGCTGCGTGTGCAGCATGGCCAGGTTGGGTCTGAGCTGCCTTCCTGAGCAAGCCAAGGGGAGAGCTGGGTCCTGGAGAGCTCTGTTTGGCCGTGTCCATGCTTGCTCAGGCCCTCCTGGGTTAAGGCACTGGCCCTGGGCTTGGAGTGGCCTCTGAGCTGCTGGGTAAACCCTCTTCAAGCATTGGGGTGTGCTTTAAATATAACGCTCTGTGAAGCTGACTGTGGGTGCTCGTAGGTGAAGTCTGGAGGAGCCATCGAGCCGCAGGGCACCAGGATAACCCTGCGGATCACAGACCCCTCTGACATGACAAGGGACATCCTCAAGGTGCGGTGCCTCTGGATGCCTGCGCTGCCCTGGAGCTGGGGCTCAGTGGCCCCACAGGGCTCAGCGCCTTCTTCCTCTGCAGTCAGAGACGTGCAGTGTGGAGATCCCGGAGCTGGAGTTCGAGCTGGGCATGGGAGCGCTGGGGGGGAAGTTCACCACGCTGGAGGGGCTGCTGAAGGACATCCGGGACCTGGTGAGTGGTGCTGGGGGGCTCAGCCCCTCTGCGGGGCTGGGGTCTCACACTGCACTGAGGGTTCCTGCTGTTCCAGGTGGAGAGGAACCCCTTCACCCTGGGGGACAGCTCTACACCCAGCAGGACCGGGAAGCTGCAGGAGTTCATTGGGAAGCTGCAGGAGGTGAGCGCGCTCCTGGATTTCCATGCTTTACCCAACCACTGCGGTCGTTTAACTGAGGGCAAAGCCAGGAATGCCTGGGGTGTGCTGGGAATGTCCTGGTGCCAGGAGCGGAGGGTTAAGAGCACTAATGCCTGGGTGTGCTGTCTTTCCACAGATCATAGAGGGAAAGGCGAAGGCTCACCTCATCCTGGATGACCCTGCAGGCAACAGCTACCTTCAGGTACAGTGGGAGATGGGCTCCTTGACATGTTGTAAGCAGTTCGGGTGGAATTCCTTTATTTCCCTTTTGGGATCTGGCAGTGAGCAGGGAAAGGGAACTGCTGGTGGCTTTGAGGGAAGGAAGATGGGAATGGTGCCTGTTCCCTGGAATCGGGCTGGGAATGTGGTCTGGCTCAGATCATGAACCCCTTGGGGGGTGACTCTCACCTGAAGCCCCTGTCTGGGTGCTGCTGAGGGGTCAGAGCCTGTAAGGAGCCCCCATCTCCCCCCGTAGAACGTGTATGCGCCGGAGGAGGACCCGGAGCTCCGAGTGGAGCGCTACGAGCGGAGCTTTGAGCAGAACGAAGACCTGGGCCTCAACGACATGAAGACGGAGGGCTACGAGTCAGAGGGAGCCTCGGCCCGGTAGCCGGGCCCCTAAACCTCCATGGAACGGGACTTTCCGGGCCGGAGCCCCTCTCCCTGCCTGGGACACGGCTCATCCCGGCCCGGGGTCGCTGCTGGATGTGGGCTCATGGCCCCGGTGGGGTCCTGGGGGCCCCCAAATAAAGCCGCGTGTTGAAGGAGGCGCCGTGTCCGAGCGTGATGGCCCCGCCCACCGCCCCCTAGCCCCGCCCACCACCCCCAAGCCCCGCCCGCAAACCACTAAGCCCACGCCCACCTCCCCTCAGGCCACGCCCCGTCCGGCGGCGCGTGCCGGCGCGCTGCCCTCACTTCCGGCTCGCGGCAAGATGGCGGCGCAGGGGCTGTCGAAGGCCGAGTACCTGCGGCGGTACCTGAGCGGCCCGGCCGCCGCCGCCGCGCCCGCCCAGCCCCGCCGCCGCCGCAGGAAGAAGCCGCCGGGCGCCGCCGGCAGAGGCGGGTGAGTTGCGGGGCGAGGGGCGGCGCGGCCCGAGCCAGCCGCGGCCTTCCCGCAGTGCCCGAGGCGGGCCGCGGCCCGGGCGCTCCCCCGGGTCCCGCCTCGCTGACGGCGGACGGGGGCCCCTTTGCCGCCCGCAGGATGCGGATCGTGGATGACGACGTGAGCTGGAGCAGCATCGCTGCGGGCCGCGAGAAGGAGGAGGAGGAGGAGGACGAAGGGGACATGCCTGTGGTGAGCGGGAGGGGCTGACGGCGGCGGCCCTGACTCCGGGCTCCTGGTGCGGCCCGGCCCGTGTCTGCCTTCGGAGCCCTTCTCATCGCCTCCTCCTTTGGGAGCGTCTGCGGCAGGGAGGGACGAGTCTCCCTGCGCTAAGCGCAAGGGGTGAAGCGCCCTGCAGGCAGGAGTAGCCCGTTCTTTACTTGTATCCAGCCTCACACGTGCCCGAAGGATGTGGCGCGCCCATAGAGTGGTTCTCGGGGCTCTAAAGCAGCTCTGGAGGCAGGGCAGAAGGTACCCGTGCCATCGCTGGGAATGCTGGCAGCAAGGGGGTTCCTCGAGGGCAGAGGCTCTGGGGAGTGAAACGATGGTCACACAGCGGTTCTCAGTGCCGTTATGGTTAGCTCTTTGTGCCAGGGGGTGGAGATCCGTTCTTCCTCCGCCTCCAGAGCTGCTCTTCTGTGTTCAGGTGGCCGAGTTTATTGACGAGCGTCCGGATGAGGTGAAGCTCATGGAGGAATTCCGAACAAATGCTAAATGGAAACTCCTCGGAGGTGAGACCAGGCCAAAGATATCTGTGTCCTTGGAATGCTGACGAGAGCGTGGGCTGTGCAGCTCCCTGGTGACGGTGTCTTTCTGGTTGTTTTCCTTTAGACCAGAATGAAGACTCGCAGAGTTCGGATGTTTCAGTCGCTGCCAAATCTGCCCCCAGGTACAGGCTTCAGCTGAGAATCCTTCTGTGGGTGAACTCTTGTTTTCTGGTGGTGCCTCTCTTTTACTGCAGTTTCTAAGAGCCTTGCTGTGAAGTGTGAGAAGCGGCAGGGGCAGGGCTTCCCTTTCCTGTGCTGGGGGACTGGCAGGCAGCGCTCTGGGTTTCGGTGTGATAGGTGGACCTGCTCTCCCACAGGGGCAGTGTCAGGGGTCTGGGTGATGCCTCTTCAGAAAGCACCTGTGGGATGTTGGATGGGGCTTGGAGCAACTTGCTCTAGTGGGAAGTGTCCTTGAGTATGGCAGGGGGTTGGAACTGGGTGAGCTTTAAGGTCCCTTCCAACCCAAACCATTCCCCAACTCGTTCTGTGTTTTGTGGCTGCACAGCATCCAGGCTCTCTTGTTTTCACCCTTGATCCGTACTGCTGGCTTTACAGATCCCACTTGGGTTTCATTTCCAGCTTGGAGGCAGCAACCAAACACAGCTCTCACTCTGGTTCCCACCTTTGCCTCCCCTCGCAGGCGGCAGCGCCACGACTCGCCGGAGGGCTCCCCACCAAGGGGGCTGCGGCACGACTCCCCTGACGTTGCGCCTGTGGGCCCGGATCCGGCCCCTGCCGGGCAGGACAGGAGCAACTGCAGCAGCCTCCTGCCCCCCGGGCGCCAGCGCCACGACTCCCCGGACCCATCCCCACCCAGAAAGAAGCGCCACGACTCCCCCGAGCTGTCACCACCGAGGAGGAAGCACAGCGGCTCCCCAGACCTCTCCCCACCTAGGAGGAAGCGCCATGACTCCCCTGACCTGTCCCCTCCTAGGCAGGAGAGGAACAACTCCTGCAGCCTCCTGCCTCCCAGGCAACAGCGCCACGACTCCCCTGACCTCTCACCACCACGAAGGAAACGCCAGGACTCCCCTGACCTCTCACCACCAAGAAGGAAGCGCCACTACTCTCCTGATCAATCACCACCAAGAAGGAAGCGCCAGGACTCCCCTGATCTCTCGCCACCAAGAAGGAAGCGCCACGACTCCCCTGACCTCTCGCCACCAAGGAGGAAGCGCCACGACTCCCCTGACCTCTCGCCACCAAGGAGGAAGCGCCACGACTCCCCTGACCTGTCCCCTCCCCGGCGGCAGCGCCACGACTCCCCAGACATGTCCCCAAAGAGGGGCAGTTCAGCAGCAGGGAAGAGGAGCTGCAAGCCCACAGACAAGGCACAGTCAGGAAGGGCCCCAGGGGAGCAGCCTCAGCCCCGGCACAGTGTCTCTGACAAGTCCTCATCGCGCCAGAAGCGCCAGGCCACCCCAGACCTGTCCCCTCCACGGAAGCAGAGGTACAGCTCTGACTCGGATTCCTCACTGCCCCGGAGGAAGAGGACAGGGTCACCCAGCCTGAGAAAGCAGAGCAGAACAAAAGGTAAGTGTGTGCAGGAGTTTGTCCTGTCTGTCCTGTGCTTTGCTGTCTGCCTGCTCTGGGATCTGTGTGCTCCTGAGGGATGAGTGGTGTGGAATTGGCAGTCTGCAGGCATGGAATGGTGGTGGATAGATGGTAATTTCTGTTGGTACAGCTAGTTCTGTGTTTTCATTAGCCAGACTAGAATTAACGAGAGTTAACTGGCTAAGGCTTAGGCATGTCCAGAAAGAGACTGGAGTTTAAACCCTGTCTCCAGGTAGTACATGTTTAGAAGGATTCAGAGAATTCCCAGGCTCTTGTCACATACGTGTCTTTGCCCTATAGCTTGTCATCTCTTGAGGTCTGATTTTTCCTAGGAGTTGACATCATGTACCTCCATTTTTAGTCCTTTCGTGAGACTGACTCTGCCTACCTCTGGGGTTTTCAGGTAGTGTGTGTCTTTACTGCAGGTGCTTCTCCAGCCACGACACAGCCCAGGCAGGTGCCCTCACCTCAGAGGGGCCTGAGGCACGACTCCAGCTCCCCATCCCCACGGAGAGGCAGCCGGAACGTCCCTGATGCAGAGCGCAGGCTGGGCCGTGTACACAGCGGTTCTCCGAAGCGTGGACCTCTCAAACGCAACCACAGCCAGTCCTCAGACTCGGATCTGTCCCCTCCCCGACGCGCTCTGCCAGCCGGGAAGGAGCAGCACCGCTCCAGGAGCCCCCAGGACCTCTCTCCGCCTCGCCACCGTGATGCCAAGGGATCTCCCAAGAAGGTAGATGTTCCCCTTGTTGCACCTCTGGATCCTGGACAGCTTCAGCCAGCACTAACTGTGACTTCTGTTTGATTTACAGGCAAACACCATGCTTTCAGGGGTCAAAGCTGGCCTGGTGTCAGCTGATGTGCTGCGGAGGGAACAGCAGGAGCTCAGGAAGCATGAGAGGAGTACCAAGCACTTGGAAGGTAGGGGTGTAAAACACTGCACGAGCACCAGCTCACTTTCTGCTTCCTGCTCTCAGTCTTTCAGAGCCTGGAATGAGTCCAGGGGCTAAAATACCGAAGTGAGGGGCAGTTATTCATGGAAATGTTCCCAAATGTGTGACTTGAGGCATCTCTCCCATGCAGAGGAATCCCGACACACTGAGACCGTCTTCCGAGACAAGTCAGGCCGCAGGAGGGACCTGGCGCAGGAGCGGCTGGAGCAGCAGCAGAAAGCTGAAGCCAAGTCCGAGAGGGATGAGCAGTATGCCAGATGGGGAAAGGGGTAAGGGTCTGCACAGCCCCCAGCACCATCTCAGGGCTCTTTGGTCTCAGTTCCAGCAGTGGTGTGTCACTGTGTTCTGAGTCTGGGTCTGGGACTGGGCGACCATGTGTTCCACATGCCCTGGAACCCCCTCAGTTATTCCCTCTGGCTGGATGTGCATTGGGAATGCTGCATACACGGTGGAAGTTCAGGGCTGTGATGGGTCCTGCAAATAGAGCAACTCCCAGTGAGTGATGGCTTGGTTCTGTGTTTGTTCCCAGGCTGGCGCAGGGGAGGCAGCAGCAGCAGAATGTGGAAGATGCCATAAAAGAGATGCAGAAGCCGCTGGCCCGTTACATTGATGACCAGGATCTGGATCGAATGCTGAGAGAGCAGGAGAGGGAGGGGGACCCCATGGCTGAGTTCATCAAAAAAAGGAAGGCCAAAGAGAACAAAGAGAAGAAAGGTTTGATTCTGAGTTACACCAATCTGCTTTAAGGCCCTGGCAGCATAGAAATGCTGCTGCTGTTTAAATGCAGCTTGGTCCTCCAGACCTATTTCTATGGAGTGAGTGTAGCAGCAATGTTTGTTGCTACCGGCTTGTTACCAGTAATGGTCACTACTATTTGTTAGCTTGGAGAGCAGGATCTGGTGGCTTAAAAATCGGGAGAGTCTGATTTGATTGTGTCTTTGGGAGTTCCCTCTGTGAGCTGTAGCTGGCTGTACACACAGTGCTTGATGTACCTCTGAGGTGATGATGATGTGACCGTGGTAGCACTGAGTAAATGGCTCTATTGCTCTGTGTGTTCTAGAAAAGCCCCGGTACAATGGACCAGCACCTCCACTCAACAGATTTAACATATGGCCAGGGCACCGCTGGGACGGCGTGGACAGGTACGTGTCCTGATGTTAGTGCTGTGTTAGAGTAACGGTGAACGTGGATGGGCTTTGCCTCAAACGGTTCATGGTGTAAAGGTTCACAGCTACCAGTTGATGAGGGTGTTGCCAATAGTAAGGGCTGGTACTATCAGCTAAGGTGTGAAGAGCTTCAGAGATGCTACTGCAGATCAGGGTGGAGACTGAGCCACAGTAAGAGCAGTAGACAGCTCAGGATGTCTCAAAGTTTTTTTTGCTTCAGAGAAGCTCCTGCCCAGCAGCCCATGGTGTTCTTGGTGGTGTTTGCAGGTCCAACGGCTTCGAGCAGCAGCGCTTTGCCAGGATAGCCAACAAGAAGGCGGTTCAGGAGCTCGCCTACAAGTGGAGCGTTGAGGACATGTAGGGCAGGTGAAGGACCGCGCACAGCAGCACTCCTGGCTGCTGCCTGGCCAGAGCTGTGAGGAGCAGCTCACTCCGCCTGGACCAAGCCCTGTCCTCGGTGCTCAGCATCCCACTGGATCCTGTTCTGAGAGGAGAGGCTGAATGGAGGAGAGCTGCCGAAAGAGGGTTTCCCCATCAGCCTGAGGGGCGAGGACTTGGGGCAGCGCAGTGGTGGAGGTGCAGGGGCTGCTGCGTGCAGGAGCAGCTCCTCTCGCTGGTGCTCCCCATGAGACACTGGTTTCTGGGCCATTTGTTTGTCTTCTAACAGACTGTAGAAACTGATTTGTTTTCTATTTGTTTGATGCCAAATGCTTTGTCCTCTGAGGGCGGTTCACAAGTCTTCAGGTGTCCTAAATCTCAGGTTGTTCTTCATGCTGGAGGCATTTGGAACACGTGGTTGCTGCAGAGCTGGTCCTCTCCAGTCTCTTCCAGCACCCTAAAGGTGGGGGGGCAGTTTCCTGTGGAAGCAGACATGCAGAGGGTGTTGAAGTGCTTCCCCTGACGAGTCTTCCCTGGAGCTGGAGGGTCTTGGGGCTTCGTTCCCTGGTTTTTATTCACTGTGTTCCCTTTCTAGCAGTCCTAGACCTGTGTGTGCACTCGGAAATAACAGCTTGCTTTTTTGGTACTTGATTTTGGTGGTGGTTCTTCCACAAGGAGAGACGAGGGGAGTCAGTGACGGTCAGCTTGCTGGTGCAAGGGCTGTGTGTGACTGCAGTGCTGCAGGGCACCAGCCAAACAGGGCACCCCAAGCGGCACTGCTTCTGAGGTGTAAAACAATACTGTGGACTTCCTGAATTCACCTTAGTGGGAGAGGGGATTCCCTGGGTAGGGCTTGTGCCTTCCTGCTTGCCCTGCTTGGATGTGAGTGTGCTGCTCTTGTAGAGCAGGTCTCTTGTTTCTTACCAGGTACTTTCTTCTTAAGCTCTTCCTCTGCGCAGTAAGAGCATGGGAGAGCTTGGGCGATGCAGAAGTGAAAAATGCATCCGATCACTGTTGGCAGCAGAGCTGTTGGGAAATGGTGTGGGATGCTCTGGGATGAGAGGGGTGATGGAGATGCAGCAACTGCCACAGGAAGTGGATCCCTTTATTGGTGCTTGTGGAGGGCAGCAGCCCTGGTCCTGGCACCGAGCAGCCACTGTGATTAGCTTTAAGCACAAAAACTGCATATGAGAATCTTAATTGAATTTGGAGCTCTGTCATTCACCGTCACGGCAGGCACCGAGCGCAGTAATTATTATGCAAATGAGGCAGATAGAGAAATGATTAATAATTGCACAAATTAGAAATTATTGTAAACATCCTGTGAGTGGTGATAAGTGCGGGAGGAGGCTGCGAGCGCGGGAGCCACCTCCGGATCCTGCAGCCCCAGCGCTTCATTACTGGGATCAGCAAACCATGCACTGGAGCTGTGCAGTGCTTGGGGTGAGTCAGGCTGGAACTCCATGGAGAAGGTGGGTTTGGGGCTCGTCTCCTCTGTGGAGGAGCCAGGATGCTGCAGCCCTGCTGTGTCCCTCTGGTACCCGGCGTATCCCTGCTGGCACCAGCATCCCGGTGGGGCTTCACCCCTGACTGGCCCTAAAAAGCACCTACTAATGACTGGTGGCTCCTGCTCCCTCCGAGCTGGTTTGTCTGGCATTTGCTGCTAATTGCACA
This sequence comes from Lathamus discolor, assembly GCF_037157495.1. NCBI lineage: Eukaryota > Metazoa > Chordata > Aves > Psittaciformes > Psittacidae > Lathamus > Lathamus discolor. Next base: position 6,529,414 of record NC_088900.1, read on the forward strand.
GCACTGTTTTCCCCTCTTCCGCTGTTCCGTACTTTTGACAGTGAGCACGATAATAATAATAATAGGCTTACAGCAGCTAATAGGCTTACGTGGTGCATTATTCGTGTCAAGGACAAGCAATTAAGCCTGGCCTCACACATCATAATTAGATTTTTGTTGATGAGCTCATGGGTAATGTGTTTAGTTCAGATTAAGAGCTTAAGGCGGGTGTGTGACGCCACTGGACCCTAGGACCCTGCCTGCAGGTCTGGCCGGAGGGATGGAGGGATGCAGAGATGGATGGAGAAGGGCTGCTGGGCTCAGCCAGTGCCTCGGACAGCTCTGCCTGTCCTGGTGAGGGTGAACAGAGCTCCTGACCTCCTTATTTCATGGCTCCAACAAAGCGGGCTCTGGCAATGCAAGCTGTTGTTGCTGAGGTCTCCTCTTAGTTTGTAATTAAAAAGAGCCCCTGATTTGTCACATTAATTTCTCTCTAACCAGCAGCAATCCCAGTCATGGGTGCTCAGAAGGGCCTGGTGTCTGTGTTCCGTGAAGCACAGCGATGGGGCCGTGGTGGGGTACCCCAGGGTACCAGCCCCCCAATTCATTTTGGAGGAGGATCGCTTCTCCCGCTGCCTCCGTCCTGCTGCAGGGCTGGAATGAATATCCTGAGAGTGACAGGTTAGTGATTGTATATGCATATGTGCACTTTCCCTAATTATGGAATAATTAGGGACACACAGAGATAAAAATTACTAATAATATTTACTCTAGACTCCCTTTTTTCCCAGTAACCTCTCTCTCCTGCTCATTTGCCGTGTCTTGGTGGAAATAACTTTGCAGATCCCAGTTAATGAATATTTGTTAATGCAAGAGCATTCCACGCCGGAATATCCAGAGGGCATCCTCTCTCTGCCTTGTAATCTGTTTCACGAGATGTTTAATATTTATGGTTCCAGAGCCTCGTGAATAAAGAGCCACCCGCAAACCCCCAGGAGCTCAGGGGCTGGGGATATTTATGGTGCTTCCTCTTTTCCTTTTCAATTACAAAGACACCTCACATAATTAAGTGCTAATAACCTTGTTAATCTAAAATTGATACTCTTTCTCCTGGCTATCTCTTAATAGAATTGAAAACAGATTAATAATCAAGGCTAGGAGACATTGCAGGCGATTAGGGAAGAGGGGGTGCGCTCCGGTCCATCCCGGAGAGGATGTGGGAGCTGAGCACGGCCACTGGCATGGGCCACGCCAGGGCTCCCCAGAGCTGCCTTTTCCCTCCTGCTCCTAACACAGCTTAAATGTTGAAGACAAACAGGGATGTAACACCACCTCCTAATGAAAGTGGTTTATGTTAATTAATTATGTATCAAGGCTCATTTCCATGCGCAGCCCGGCTCTGCTTCCCCTCCGCCGAGCCTTTGATCTGTCAAAGGCTAAATGGGAGATAAATAATCAAATTGAAAAGCAGCCTGGCTGGAGATAAACATGGTTGAGATGTGTTATCTGGTGATTAGCGCCAGGCACTGAGGAATGGGGCTCAAGGTGTGGGTACTGCTGCGCACGCGGGGCATGGGAAGCTCCCTGTGCCTCAGTTTACCTGTGTCCCATGGGTCCTGCGGCTGCTTCAGGGACAGGGCTGGGTCTCTGTGCATGGAGAAGGGGCTCCTGGGCATCCTGGGCAACGGCTGCTCGTCCTCTCCATGAGGAGGCTGTGGAGGACTTCATCTGCACAGCACTGGTGAAGAGTTAAGTCTGCAGCATTTCCTTTCTCAGGCAACGAAAGGTCCCCCAGGCCACAATGGGGGTAGCTGGTATGGACCCAGTTCTGGGGTAATTTAACTCAGTCTCTAGCCATTTGTTACACCTACGTGGAGGCAGATGTGCATCCATATTCATTTTGGAGGCACTTCACAAGTGGTAACTCCATCAGTCAAGCCGTGTGGGCAGTGCCTGTGCAGGACCTCTGCCTGCCTGGCACCTCAGCCCCAGGCTACTGCAGCCATAAATCAGGTGTTGCTCTAAGAGTAAACACCCTACAGCAGGAATTACAGATGATAATTGTGGAGTGCTTTATCGCCGTAATAAAACTGGAGTGTTCCAGCCTGCAGGTAATTACCAGCTAATAGATTTCTTTAAGGGCTCAGTGCAGAGAGGGGCTGCGGAGCTGCAGGCACCCAGGGCTCTGTGGTGCCACCACTTTGGGTGGTGGGTGCAGGGGCAAACACCCCACTGCAGTACGCCAAGGACCCCTTTCTGATGGGGATATTGACTGGGGGTGCAGAGAGCACAAGCTGCAGCAGGGGCCCCCACTGCAACTGCAAGGTGGGGAATAGAACCTCTTGGCTCCTGCTCACAATGCAAACTTCCTTGTCCTGCTCATTGTGAGCAGAGCAGAGATCCCTGCCCCTGGCTGTGCTCCTCGTGCTCCTGCCGAGATGCCAGGGAGTGCTGTGCCTGGAGGTTATTCCAATAGCAGATTAGGAAGGACTTGGCATCAGCTCCTCCTTGGGGCACTTTGATGGTGATGTTGTTTCTCTCCAGGTGTGCTCAAGTGTGATCAGCCTGTGAGCGCAGCAGGGCCAGTGCTGTGCTGGGACGGTGATCAGATCCGTCCTGCTCAAGTGCCATGAGGTCTCCAAACTAGAGGAGAAGAGCCCTGCCCCAGCCAGGCAACATGGGGACACTGCATCCTTCTCCCAGCCGACGCTGCTCAGGTGAGCACCATGGTCAGGCAGCAATAGGAGGGAGCCAGTCACAAGCATGGAAGCAGCATTGGGTGTCCCAGTGCCTCAGCTCCTGCCTCTTCCTGGGACGCTGGTGCTTGCATGATGTGCCAGGGGTGCCTTGGCAGAGCCATCCGCAGTGCTGGTGCTCCATGGGACCCGCCGGGGCTCTCAGTGCTGCCGCAGCACAAGCTGAAGCCAACCAGGCGCAAGCAGAGCCGCGGCTCCAGCCCCACGCCGCTGCCTCGCCTCTCGTTGGAGCTAAGCGCGGAGCAATCAAAGGGAGCGCACAGAGAGCGTTGTCCCCTCCAGTCTCGCCCCAGGCCCTGCCTTTGGGCTTCTGAAGGCTCTGCTCCAGCGGTGTCAGTTCTCATTAATCCACACATCAAAGGGGAGCTGCCAAACATCCTGCAGAGCTCGTGCTACCTTCTCCAGTGGTGTCCCAGGGAGGCAGAGGGACAAGCGATGCAGTGCGAAGCATCAGTGGGGTCCCTTGGGTGGGCAGGAGGGGGGGTCTGACCCTTTGCCTCTCACACATTGAGCCCCAAGGGCTGTGGCCAGTAGAGCTGTGAAGGGAAGGTGCAAGATCCCTCCTGCACTGAAGTCCTCTGTGCTCCGCTCTCGCTGCGAGCCTGGGTTTCCCTGCTCCGCTCTGGCTCAGCATCCCTCCAGCGAGCTAATCAGGTCAATGCATTTTGAACATGGCATAGGAAATCTTTATTGTTTTAGATTCATTCAGACTCATTCTTCTCCCCTCTCTCTGTAGCGGGCTGGGTTATTTAATGCTGAATAGCACGCCGAGATGCTTTCCCTCCACCACCCTGCTGACTGTGCACTTTGGGGCTGTGGGATGGGCAGATGGTGCAGGGGGGACCCATCACTCCCAATACATCACCCACTTACAGCCAGATCCATGGAACAACGCAGGTCCCACTTCTAACATCTGTACAGCGAGGCCAGATGTGCTGACACAGTGAGAACCTCAGCACGCACAGACCGTGTGCTTCCCATCTCTGTGCGCATCCACAGCTTCTCCTGGTGTGCAGGGCTTCATTCCCACTCTGGGAACGGGCTCTATGCGTCGTGTGGCTGCAGGTCCCACCGTGGCCAGCACTTGTGGCTGTAATTGGGTGGCAGCACACAGATAGTGGTGGGTACCTGCCCGGTGCACAGACACAAAGGGCTGCTTTGTGTATCGGGGTTTATCTTTCCCATTAATGGCTTTCTAAATTGGTGGCAGTGGAGCAAAAAAACCCAATCTGAACTCGGAGCATGCATGATTACTATTGTAATAACCTTGGCTAATAAGAATATGATGTGGTGTTAAGCTGGGGAAGAAAACACATTTCTCATTAGCCTTTTGATTAATTACTCCACATAATTTCCTAGGGGGACATGCCTGGGACTGATTGCCTTTGCTTTTGATGCACGGAAGTGGTTTACCTTCGCTTAATAATTTGCCTGGTGACATTTTAATGGCAGTGCTCAATTCATCTCCAGTCGGACGGAGGCAGCGGTGCCTCGGCCTCCCCTTGCTCCTCCAGTGCTAGACCCATGGTCCTTGCCTTCCCGGTGATGCTTGGCTGTGGTACCTGGAGCAGCAGCGTGCAGCTGCGCGGCTGCTCCACTGCCAGGATCCAGCTGGAAGGAGGGATGTGTTTACATGGCTTGGAAGCGACCAATTTCCTTCCTTGCTCTGGAATATAAATATTTTATGGGAGCTAAAAGATTCCGAGACCGTTTGATGTTGCCACATAGAGCGGCACTGAACGCAGGCGGGAAGGAGGGGAAGGAAGGAGAAGGGAGCAAGCAGCGATGCATTTGTTCCCCTGGCTGAAGGTGGAATTACGCTGCGTGTTTCTGCATCATGAAATTCCCCAGAACGTTGATCCCCATTTACCGCTTCAGGAGCGGGTCCTGGGCTTGCAGCTCTTCTCAGGGCCGTGTGATGGGGCTGCTCATGGGAATAGTCCTGGTGGCACCTCCTGCCCCTTCTCTGCTCCACTCCTGCCTTGGGGCTGCCCAGGACCTTCATCCCAATGCTCACCCCTGTTTGTAGCACACAGAAATAGGGCCCAGCACTTGCTCCTTGCAGGCAGGTTTCCACTGGGGCTGCAGGGAAGCTGCTTCGCTCTGCTCCCGTTGAGCTGGGTTTATGGCTTGGAACAATAAGAAGCCAAGGGGGGGTTCTGCCTTGGCAGCTTCTTACTGTGATTCTTTCTCTCTTCTGGCCAGTGCCAGGCAAGTCCGTTGATGAATTATCCCAATATTTATTCTGTCTGCAAAGAAAACACATATCATATATATCTTTGACAAGTTATTATTCTTCCTTATCAGAATATGTGTGCATCCAGCCACGACACAGCTCACCCTGCGTGTCACTGCCGTAACCAGCCCGGAGGAGCGCAGCAGCTGCGTGCCACCCTGCGGCCCTGCCTGGGTGTGATGGGATGCTCGGGGCGCAGGTTGGGGTCCCTGCCGTGCTCTGTGTACCAGGCTGTTCACGGCTGTGAGCAGCGGGAGCAATCCTGTCTCCACCATAGTGCCTTTAATGTTTAACTTATTAAGATAATAGCTGCTCCATCTCCGCCAGTTTGAAACATGATCTAATAGGATTCTTACAACAAAAGTTGCTAAGCAGCTAGGACATGATTTACTAATAGAGTCTGAACGTGCTGTAACTGAGAGGGAAATTAATTTGGTGATGAGGAGATCAATGTATGGAGTAGAGCATACCCTTGCCTTTAAAGGGCAGGAGGAGCTATTGGGATGAGGCACTGGGTGAGGCCTTTGGGGAAGGCGTTAAAGCTGTTTCATCCCGATGCCTCCTCCCAGCCCTGGGCGCAGGGTGGCTGCCTGCTTCCCTGGCACATGCTGGGTTCTTCCCCATGCCTTTGTTAGTGTTGTTTTGTTTCATGTCTGCACACACCTGAGCATGGTGTTCGGGGAGAACAATCCTGCTCCGCCTCCCCACCTCCAGCCCGCCTGAATCCGGGATGGAAGCAGCCCAGGAGGGAAGCGCTGGGCTTGCAGCCTGCCCCTTTTTGTTTGCATTGGCTTCCCAGCAGCAGCTGTGCATCCATATTTATGGAGGGGAGGAGAAGGAAACCCGACGGTAATCCCAGGAAAGCAGAACGTGTTGTACTGATGCTCCCGAGGGCACTGGCTGACCGGGAGCACGGCTCTGGTGTCCTGGCTGGGGTCACTGGGGAGGGCAGGCAGGAGAGATGGGATGAACATGCTGGGAATGCTGCAGGGGGAAAAGGAGCTGGTGGCCAATTGTCTGTCCTGCTGAAAGGAGGGAGCAGGGAGCTGATCATCCACGGCTCTGTGGTTGGGATGCGGTGGGAGCTGCCAGCTTCCCGTGACACCCAGGTGAGCGCTCCTCACCTCTGCCTGCTCCCTTCATGCTGAGGCTGCAGGGACAGTGGAGGAGGGGAAAGGATGAGCACCCCAAAGCCTCCCTGCACAGGAAGCAGAGCGCTTCAGGCTGTTGGCATCAGCATGTACCGAGGCAAGGGGGTCTCGAGCACCAGGGAGCACGAGGTCCCTGTCCTGAAGGTGCTGGTAGGATTCCTGACAGAGGGCAGGGTGTGAGATGAAGAGGAACGTGCGCCTTTGTTTCTTCTTTGTGCTTTTCCTTCCCTCCCTGAGTTATCTCTGGCGCAGCCTTGCAAGAAGAAAAGCTTGTGGGCATCTGTGTTTCTGCCTTCCCCAGGGACCATCAATATGCAGAGCCTGTTACCTGGGCAAGGGCCCTTCACTGCCTCAGTACTGTCAAGGTTATGCAGGGGACGGTCCTCGAGCAGAGCAGGGATGCATGGGTGAGATGCGCTACCTGGAGGAGGATGAGGATACGGATGGGTGTAGGGTTAATGCCAGTCGCAGGAGCTGATCCCAAATCTGGGGTGCGGTTATTCCCAGCAGGAAATCCATCCTCCTTCCCTCATGGGATGGAGCAAAGGCAAGTGGGCAGCAGCCCTGCTGATGCAGGTACTCAACGTCCCACTTCTGGTGCAGGGATGAAGGCAAATATTTGGAGAAGGGCCGAGGCTGGCTTGCACAGTGTTTAGACGGAGTCGCAGCCTCCTGGAGGCTGGGATTAATTTGAAGGAATTTACTGGTGGAGTTTGTGGCAGATAGAACAGTTTGCTTATTTCACACTTGTGTGGCCACCTGCTACGAACTGTTTGTTCAGTTTCAAATTCTTTAATTAAAATCAACATAAAACAGATTGAAAACATCCCAAGAAGGGGCTGCTTGATTTGCTGGAGGATATTGCAGCAGACGAGCCAGCGCGCTTTCAAGACGCTGCATCACTGGGGAGCACCCGCGGCGGCGCTGGGTACCACAGGCCCACTGTTGAGGGCAGCCCGCTCCAGGGCACCTTCCATCACCCTGGGGGTGTTCACGGGCATCTTCCCTTCTTGATGTGGGTGCTGCTCCCTGAGCCCGGCAGTGCCCGGTGTGATGGGTACAGGCGCGATGCAGCACCCCAGCCTTTTGCAGCGCTGATTAGAAGCCTCCTCCAATAACCATCAAAGCCTCAATTAACAGGGGCCGCTCGAGCCCCTCTTGCAGAGCCCAGATAAGAATAGAAATTTCCCTTGGAAATGGGTTTGTGTTTGGCTGCGTGTGCGGGGCTGTAAATGACCTGCTCTGTGCGGCACCGGAGAGGGGCTGGGGACAATTACGGTGCTCTTTGGGAGCCGGTTATCTGAAGGAAACAGGCGCACTGCTATTTAGCTGTCTAATACCCCAGTGGGAGGGGAAGCAGAATTAAAACCTGTCTCTTTTCAGAGCCGTTTGAATCTGAAGGAGGATTCTTCCTTTATGTGGCAGCTTTTCATTTGAAGGGGCTTCTTCCTCTCTCCCCCATTTGCATGTGGCCACCAAGAAGGACAGAGAGGGAAGGAGAGCTGAGATGGAGCCCCACTACATCCCTGTAAGGATGCGGGGATGCTCAGAGAGTACCCAATTGGCCTCTGTGCATATTCATCTTGGTGCTGGCATCTCCTGCACCAATACAGGTGAAACAACAGCAGCCACACGGTGCAGAAAGTTAATATATAGCCAGGCAAGTGTTTTAATAACAGGAAAGGTTAAAAACCCCCTCTCAGGCTGCTCATGGGCTCCTGCCAGCTCGCGCGCTCCTGCGAGCCTGTGAGACCCAGAGTACCATGACTGTATTGATTCAATTATTCTCTACAATGTAATACCCTGCATTTGTGTGATAGCAACAAACAGAGTTGAAAGACATACAAAAATAAATGATCTGAAAGTTAATATGGCTGAATGAGCAGCTCTGAATAAGAGGAGAGCGCGCTTTGGTTTTACATTGTAAAATCAATAGCGCGCAGAACAATGTCCTAACTTCCTCCAGGGACCCGGAGAGGACCTGCCTGAATTGATCACTATGCAAATGCACTGAATTCATGAAACCCGCATCGCCGGGTAATTGATGCTTCTTATAATTACCTCCGAGTTGTGAGCTTTTAGGGGATTTCATTGATTCCTGCTCAGGGAGCGGGCGAGGGCAGCTTCCTGGAAGCACTGCCTGGGCACAGGAGGCCATGGCTGCAGCATTGGGGGCCCCCCACACCAGCAGCTGATGGCATTCTGGGGGCCTTGTTAAAGGTGGGGGGACAACGGCTTGAATCTCAACCCTGCCAAGCCCAGAGGGCCCTTGTAAGGGCAGAGTGGAAGCACGGGGCTGACAAGAGGCCCACGGGGGTGCCGGTGGCCGGTGTGTGTGTGCCATGGGAGGATGTGGCAGTGCTGTGCCCTGCTGACAAGTCACATCAGCAAAGGGGTCACATCCAAAGGGATAATAGTGTTGCACAGAACAGTATTTGAGAAAAAGGGCCAGGCCGTTGAGCTCTGCAGACTAATTAGATGAAGTTGGTGAGCTCATCAGTGTTGTGCCTAATTAAGACTGCGAGCTAATTGTGGGCTGTTTGATGCCCTTCGTTAACTGAGTTGTCCCTTGCAGAGGTGGTGTGGCTGGAGCTCCAGAGCCCGGGAGGGGACGTGGCCATCACCAGACCTGCCCACAGGTATGAGGCAGGAGGTGACACTGCTCCCGGAGCCTGTTTCCAGCGCTGCCACCTGCCCGTCACACGGGCATCACTCCTTGTGCTGCCCTGGTGCTTGTGAGGGGGGACCAGGCACTGCCTCACTGCGCAGCCTTCATTAGCCTGGCTTGCTCCCAGGGTGTTCCCCATCTTGTGGATTGGGTGTTTTTAGGCATTCTTTTGAAATAGCTTTACCCTGAGTGAGTACAGAGGAGCAAGGATCTCTCCCAAAAGCGATGGATGTATCCGACCAGGCATGTGCTGTCTTCTAGCCCCCTCAGCCCTTGGTCTCTCTGGTGTGTTCATCAGCAGCAGGCGCACTGTGGCTGGGGCCCCTAGGAGTGACTCAGTGAAGGGGTCCCTCGCTGCGTTTGTGGCCAGGCAGGGGAGGATCTGGTGGTTTATGCAAAGGGGTTTGTGCCAAACAGAACAAAGGATGGGTGGGGTGGGCTGGATGAACGAGTCAGCCCCGGTTCCGAGGGCCCTGCAGCCATCGCTGCCTCTGGAGAAGCTGTGCGGTGATGGCTGGGATTTATCAGATCAGATGCAGTGCTAAACAAGACACAATTCTGGCTGTGTCGTGGCGGCTGGAGTGCTGGTGCTGCCTCTTTACAGCTTTTGTCCTTGCTCTGCCGTGTTTCATATCTGATCTTTTCTCTTTGCTCCTCTCCTCTTTGCTCCCTTTGTTCTCCCACCTCGCTTTTCTTCCGCTGTCTCCTCTGCCTCACCCCCTGCTCTCTATCCACTAAATGGGTTCTCTACAGACCCCCTTCGTGCTCCTCCGGACCCTCTGTGGGCTGTGTCCTTCTCACCCTCATTGCAGGGCAGCTTTGGGAGCTCCCTCCTTGCCAATCCCTTCTGCGGTACTGCCCATCCTGGTGCCCACACCGCTGCCGTGCCGCCTGGCACCGCGCTCCCTCCGCTTCAGGCTCCTCGCCTCTGTCTCCAAGGTTACACAAACTGCTTCCCTCTCCTCTCCTGAGCTCCCAGCGGGATTTCCCGATGCCGTTCACCGTTTGGGGTGTCTTTCTCATTGCCTTTCCTGGTTCTCCCGCACCTTCCCCTTGAGCCCCCCTGTGCGCCTCTGCCCTTCCCCATCGCCGGAGGTGCTGCCCTGAGCCAGAGCTCCCCATTGCACACGCCATCACCTCAAACAGCGACAGAGATGTAACCCTGTCATCCTTTCGGCGTGATCTTTCAGTTGTTGCAGCCTGAAAAGTGATTGCAGGGCGGGGGAAGAAGCAAAACAAACCCCAAAGCCTTTTCCAGATGTATGAGAAGCCTGAAATAACTCCGGCTTCTCGCTCTGCAATAACAGGAGGGGAACATGAGCAGATGTTTATAGGTCACGCTGCTTGTTTTTCCCCTTTTCTTTCTGAGGAAGGGCTCATTTCTCTCCGGTTTGGTTGAGAGCCGCCTTGCCCCTTCCACACCAGTGAGAGCAGCACAGACCCCCTCTGGTCCCGGGTACCGGAGGGGTCCCGTGTGGGAGCCGGAGGCAGGGATGCTCCTGCGGCGGGGGCAGTGTAAATGCAGGCAGAGGGGCGCAAAGCCCTGCCAGGGACCCCGTGCGATGGGGGTGCAGCCCGGGGCTGTCCCCCGGCAGCGCGGACGGGAGGTGGCAGTGCTGCACCGGCGCGTCCCCCGCCGCCGTGCGCCGCGCCCCCCCCGCGGGTCACTGCGCTGTTTAATTGCGCTTAATTACACCCCGCGGCCGCTCCGTGCCCCCGTGGCCCCGGGTAGGGCCGGCTCCAAGCCCCTGTGCGGAGGGGCTGGTCCTCAGGGGCCGCGTTCGCACGGGAAAGGTCTTCAAACAGCAGAGACTTCTCTCTGGAGGCTTTTCTTGTTCTCAAAGCTCTTTTGAAGGGGGGAGTTTGGAGTGGAGGAGAGTTTAGACAGATCTGATTCCCCTATCTCAGACAAACACACCCGCCTTTCCCTGACTGCAGATCAACAGGACATGTTCCAGCGAAAGATCATCGCGAAAGAAATGGATTTTCCCCCTACTGCTTTGCCATTTCTGCTTGTATTTCTGAAAGCCGGAGTGATGGGTTGTGAACTTTGAGGAGCGATTTCTATTCTTCGCTCTCATCTGACATGTGGGCAGAGGGACTGCGAGCCTGAGTAACAAGACAGGGCTGAAACAGCTTGGGGGAGGATGCTGAAGCCAAGGCAGCATCCTCCTGCCTCCAAAAGCATCTTCTCCTCCAGCTTGCTGCAGGAAACCTGGTTCAGGGTGAGGGGTGGGTGCTGGGAAGGGGCTGCTCTCACCCACTGCCCTGCCCGGGTGCCCAGCTCGGGCCCCTGTGGACAGAGGTGGTGTGGCTGTAGCCACCTCTCCTCTGCTAACGGCAGAGAGCAATAAACACGGAGCGATCCCTGTAATATAGCGGCAGTGTGTAATTAATACCAAATGACTCTATGGATTTCTACATTAGATCCACATTAACGTGAGATGGTCTGATCACAAGTAATGTTAAGGCAACAAATGCCTAAGGATTAGCGTGAACGGGTAGCTCTGTGTCCCACACCGTCCCTCCCATCACCAGGGATGTCCCCATAGGCAGGTTGGGATGCTCCACCGTGTCCTTCCCCTCAGTGGGTGATGCCTGCCCACGTTTCTGTCCCTCTCCAGGCTGTCCCAGCACTGTTCCTGGGCACGGGGCTTTTCCAGCAGGTCCTGCCCTGCTGCACTGGCTGCGGCCACGGATGGAAAGCCGGAGAAATGAAGTTTCCAAGCTCCACCCAAACTCAACACCTTCCATGTAAGCAACCCCTCCCCGCTCAGCCCTTCAGACTTTTGAGTTCTGTATTAAACTCTCGCTCTGCTTTTGGTGTGACAAATGATTGAAAAGTGTAATTTGAAAGCTAAGCTCCCCATCACACTCTTCCCTATTGTTTATTTGCCAGCTCCAAAGTGGTTGGCTGCCAAGGAAAGTAATCAGAAGGTAATAGCCTAAAATGGGATGAATCCCCAGAGCTGCCAGCAAGCTGGAAAACTACAACCTCGGAGCTGCCTGCGGTAGTCATGCACCGAAAATAACAGTGTAGAACAGCGGAGCTGGGATCAAACCTGGGCTGACGCTCTGCGCCGTGTGCTCGCCGCGGTCTGATGTGGTTATGAGTAACTTGCTCAGGGGCAAGACAGCCCAAAAAGAGTCTCGGGGAGGGATGCTGGGAATCATTTGCCCGTGTGGATGAGGCAGCATCTTCCCGGAGCAAAGCGCATCTCCCTGGTGCCGTCCCCTCCCTCCCTGCGTTGCTCTGACTCCCCGCTCTCGCTGCGAAGCGCTGATGTTATTGAGTGTGGCAAGTGGCAGTTCATTAAAAAGTGGGAGCAGATGGGGAAGGGATTGTAGAGGAAGATTAATGATGCGCACCGACAACCGCGCCGGCCCAGGTTTGGGAGTAAACACAATCACGGGAGCGGGCGATCCTCCTGTCAGCTCCGCTCTGCCTTGCTGGCCCGGGAGCTCCCGACAGGGAATGCCGCGGCGCTGCCGGAGCGCAGGGGCTTGGTGACAGCCGTGACGTGGCTGCCCGTGCTGGGGACCTCAAGCGATGCTGCTGCCAGCGGCTGGGAGCAGGGACGATGCCGGCTGCCCGTGGTTACCGTGGCACTGCCCTGCCTGGGGAAGTGCAGTGTGAGCAGAGCAGCGGGGGCTTGCAGACACCATCAGCTCCACCTCCTCCTTCCATCCCTTTTTGTGCAGCTCTGCTCCCAGTGTCTGGCTGAGCTTTGCACCCTGCGGCCGGCAGTGCTGGTGCCTGGCTCTGGAAGCCAGTTGGCAGATGCGCGGTGGTGGATGCCCAGTGCGAGACAGAGCTCATCGCGCTGCCTCCCTGCCCGGCTCCCATGGGATGCCAGCCGTGGCACAGGGGGCTTGCTTGAGATGTCAGCGCTGCACGGAGGTGCGGGCTGCTCATTACGCACCTAAACCTCTGTCAGCAGCCCCTTTCCTTGCCGTGACAAAGTTCACCTTTCCCTACCTGCTTGGCTTGTCCCGGCCTCGCGTCTCCTCTCGCTGCTGACAGAGCTGACCTATCCACCAGGCTTTGCTGCCCACTAATAGAAAGGCCAGGCAGCAGCGAGCATCTCTGCCGCTGCATTTAAATACAGGGTACATCTGCCTTGCAGCAGGGCGCGGGCTCCTGCCAGCCTCCCCTCAGGAGGACAAGCCTTTCATTATGGATGTGACTGTCATTTTGCTGCAATTTACCCCAAAGTGCCCAGCAACTTGTTTAAGAGCCAGCGGGGAGGGAGAGGAGCGCGATGGGGCTCATTTGTCACTGTGTTAAGTGGTGGTGGGGGAGCTCCCCTCGCCAGTGCCTGGGGGATGCCACCCCTTGGGGGCTGCAGAGTAAGAGCAGGCAGGATGATACCAAACCCATAGATCCATCCGGGCCGGTAGCCCCGCTGATGTGACACCAGCGCTCAGGCGAGGCTGCCACTGTGACCATCCGCACGTCATGCACCACTGCAGCCACCCAGCACACATGGGATGCTGCTGGGGAGGGCCACTGTCCAGCCGAGCCACTGCCAAGGGCATAAATAATTAAATAAGGGGATGCTGGAAATCATATTGTCCTAAATAATATAATAAACACTAATTTACTCACATTTATCTCCCGGAGTTTTTTCTGAAAGCAGTAATCTTGCATCTTCTCCAGTGATGGATTAGCAGGAAGGAAACTCGGCTGGGGAATAAAAACCCACATCATGTAGTTTTTGACATGTTATTATTCAGTTTTATCTCGGGTTGCTCATTCCTGGGCCATTACTCATGTTCACTGGGATGTTTCTCCCCCCCCCCCCCCTTATTTATTTACTTCTAGCGTGACCAGCAGCAAAGATGCGGACAAACCCTCCTGCCTTTCCCCCAGTGTTAGAGGGGTGGGATGCGCCTGTGGGGTCTCAGTTGGCACCGGGGGATGCCACGCACTGGGTACCATTGTGCGGTGCCACCAGCACCATGAGCCACTGCAGTCATTAGCGCCGAGGACGTGGAGGCGGCGTCGGGAGCTTTAATTACTGCTTGAGCTCTGCCTTCATCGCTCATCAGCAGCTGTGCTCGGCAGCAGCCGGGCTGCAGCGCCCCGTGGCTTCTCCTCGCAGGGTTTTGGCTGCGCCGCTCAGAGTCACACCAGGGTTAGTGAATAACGGCGAGGAGCGCCTGGGATGGTGCCTTGTGTTTGCTCCCATCACTTGTTTACTCCCAGGCTTGAAAGGAGCCGTGGCAATCCAGGGCCCAGCATGGCCTCGAAGCGCAGTGTGGGGCGCAGGATGTGCCAGCCCGGTCCTTCCCAATGAAACCAGTCCCTTCTCGCCCCCGTTACTGCTCCTGCCCCATCTGGCGGAGCTCAGGCAGGCAGCAAGCTCTTCCTGCCCACAAAATAGAGAGCAGCTCTGTGTTTATTTATGGTTGCTGTAAAGCGTGCCTGTTGCCTATACATATCTATGTATTTATACACACAGGGGGTGGGCTGGGAAGCGCGCAGCTCTCGGTGGGAGGGGCTGGCAGAGCACGAAACACTGGAAGGCGTCCAAACCAGAGGAGTGAGAGCAAAAACAAGCCCCCGGGCGATGGCAGGAGGCAGGGCTGCTCTCATTGCTCCTCCAGTGATGCCAGCCCAGCAGCCGCCGCAGCCCCACCAGTGCGGGCACCATGCCGGGGGCTCTGCCGGCTCCTCTGGGCCCCTTCACCCCTAAAATGCATCCTTTGCATCCGCTTAGTGGGGAAAACCAAGTCGGAGCTGGCTCTTGTGAGGCTGCAGGGCTTGGTGCATGTGTGCCTGCGGCTGTGAGCCCGCAGCCAGGCAGGCAGCTCCCTTGTTTGACTATCCCTCTCCAAATTTGCTTAGCTCAAGCTGGAATCCGCAGTAAGCAAACGGCTTTCTGTTTGCACTCGGCGCTAATGAAGAGGCAGAGAGCGCTGCCCACCGATGCTCCGAGGGCAGCCGTGTTTGCAGAGGGCCTGTGCAGAGCATGTTGTGTTTACCAGGCAGTGCCAGCCCAGCCTTTGCTTTCCCAATGAGCACGGGCTCTCCAGTTGCACCAGCATCTGTGTTCTCCCAGCGGGAACTTGTCTGTGCCAGGCAGGACAGGAGGGTCCGCATCAGGGATGGGACAGCTCGTGGTAATCCCAAATGCTGCTTCATCCCAGCATCCCATACCCTGTCATCCCGCTGCATCCTGCCCTGCGCTGCCAGAAACCTCCATCCAGGCTGATCCCTTGTGGGGAGCAGAAGGAAATCACGTTTATTTGCAAATAGGGACGTTATTGAGCCAAATGAGCAGGATTAGGAGGGGCTCTGGATCTGTCAGCGCAGGCTGTTTAATTAGAGCTCAGCCATAACACTCATCATCACCCCCCCGCTCCGCTCTGATCCGGGGCTCCGCACCCCCAGGCTTCCCCACCACAAGGAGCTGGGCTCCCCAGATACCTGCTGGAGACACTCAAGGTGAGTGCGCTGGGGGTCAGCCGCGCTCAAACCTTGATTACGGAGCCGGCAGGAGCTGCTGAGATTTCTAATTAAGATTAAAGAATGCACACAGCTCATAAACGCTTCTTAGGAATGTACAATTTGATTAGCTTGTTTCCTCGCATCCCTTTCGCTCCCAGGTTGGCTCCGGTGGCCTCTTGCTGCCGGCTCCCAGCCGCCAGACTGGAGCATCCCGGTGCCACTGCTCTGCCACAGCATCCTGGGCAGAAGTGTCCCGGCAAAGCCTCTCCATGGGGAATGAGGCAGCACAACGAGCCCTCAGCAACTGAAGGGGAGGTTGGGCCTGATGCTTGTGCTGGGAGGGCCACCAGCAGGGACCACGGTCCATGTCCTGCTGCTGGTCCTGGTTCACCCAAGGCAGCCTGGAGCCGGCAAAGAGCTCTGCACCGTGCGTACCTGAGCGGGGGGGACATGCGCGCATCAATATTTATTCAGCACTCCCAGGAAACCTGGATGAAGTGTAATTATCTCAGCTCAATCAACCCGGATTAGCATAACATCAAGTCACCCACCAGACAGGGGGTTTGATTTCTGGGATCAAAGCCACGCTGTAGCCGCTGATTAAGCGGGCGCAGGGGAGGCAGGAGAAGAAAGCCGCGTCCTCGGCTGCTTTCCTATTCCCATGGCTGCCGAGTTCACTTTTCCCTCCCAGACTCCCCATGAAGCGGGCCCGCGGCTCACTGAGTGCCCAGCACACGCAGGATCGCTCCCTGAGCAGCATCCAACCCTCAGCTCTGCTCTCCTTAATTAAGAACTAAATATAGATCTTCATTAAGGCACTGATGAATTTAATTTAGAGTGGCATTACTGCCTTAACTTCCAGAGCTCAACGCCTTGTTTGTATCGTGTAAAATATAAGCTAAATGAGTGCTTACTTGTTACCACCATAAATAATTCCCTCGCAAATCCCTTTGCACATGTCTCAGATGCTAAATCCATCTCCTCCTCCGGAATACTCATGGGCACCAGGCCTCCTTCTTCCCACCTCGCAGATTTTAACATCAAGGCTCCCAGGAGCGTGCAGGAGGGGCAGGAAAGGTGAGAGGAGCAGCACAAAGCGGCAGGACCGGTAATCTGGGTTCAGTGCTGAGGTTATCTTCTCACCCTAGTGTCCCCCATGAGATGCCCTGGCTGAGGATGCCCGGGATGCTTCTGGAGTGCTGTGGGATCCTTCCCTTCCCTGTGCCGATGCCCGTCCATCACCTTTGTATAAGAAAGCTGTTTCAGCCGGAGCGAATGGAGCCAGGCCTCGTTATTCCCAGGATTCCCAGTGATTGCCGAGCTGGCCGCAGGCTGCACAGCCAAGACCCTGGTGGGCTGGTGGGGAGCGTGGCTGGGGGATGCGGGTGGTCCAGGGAGGGCCTGTGAGGGCAAGGCGGCACCGCATGGATACCTGGGTTAGAGCCTGGCTATCGGGCGCAGAGGGAGGGCGGACACATAGGTGGGAATCAGCTCCTGCCTTTGACTAAAGAACAGCCAACAATCAATTTCCTCTGCGGAGCGAGTGCAGGAGAACTGTGCTGGGAAGAGATCTAAGAGAGCCTGCATTTGCTGAGCTGCGAGCCACGGCTGCATCCTGCTTGCTGAAAGGATTTCTGTTAAAGCTCCACCACTTTGCTGCCTTAAACATATAGCAAAATAATCCATGGATTTTTTGATACAGCATAAGCCCTGTGAACCTTTCCATGGGAAACAATGGCGAGTGGATGGAGCTGGCATTAAGGGCTAAAAAGAAACACGTGCAGAAAAAGCCACAGCTAATGTTCCGGGGATGCAATCACTGCCTGCCCTGTGTGCCGGCTCCAACGCATCCTGAGAGGTGAGAACCAGGACACGCGGCTGCCTGATCCCAGCATGCATCCCATGGGATAGTGCGGGTTGCATTGGTCATGAGCTGCTCTCTCCTGCAGCCAAAGCAGGCTCTGTTGGAGCTGGTGCATGGACACCTCTGCTTTCCCAGCTCACATCCCCATCATTTCACACCACGGGTCACAACACCTTGCTCTGCCTTCTGTAGGCACCTTAAAACCAGATGTGAGATTCCTCCAATGTACTCATTACTGGAACGAAATTAGCCATTTGGGATGCTGCCTAATGAAATCAGCCCGGTGACAAGCGCTCTGTTGCTGTGGTGGTGGGATGGACACGCTGCCGGCCTCCGAAGGCAGCCCCTGCCCGGGGATGGTCCCAGAGAGCAGCCCCTTGGATGGCAGGACCAGGCGATGTGGTGTGGGCTCACCAGCGGTCACGGGGCTCTGCATGGACCCGGGCAGACAAAAGTCAGCGAGGCAGAGGTGGATGGAAGACACCGGCTGGAGCTGCCCCATTGCCCTGCTGATGGCAGCGGTGCCATCACCCTGCTAATCACCGCGGCTGCACTCGCTGCCCCCAGCCTTGCCCTCTGCACCCGCCTGTCAGCGCTTTCCCTCCTCACCCTGGCAAGGATGTGACCTGCGGGTGGTTAACCCCGTGCTCAGGGCCCAGGGATGTCCATCCCTGGCAGGGTGAGGACATGTTCCTCCCTGTCCTCAGCAGCACCCACCGAGATGCTCTGCCTGGACCATGGTGGGATGCTCTGCTCCTGCCCCGCTCTACTTGCTCTATTTTCCTGCTCCCCTCTGTCCTGGCACAAATCATTTGCTCAGATAACAGATGATGTGTTTATCCCAAGGGATACAAGCCGGAATATTAGGATGTCAAAACTGGCTGCGTTTGCAATACGTTACTGTCAAATGGAAAACAAAAAGGGAGTTGCAGTTATTTAATTTGGTGCCAGTGAAGGAGATGGGCAGCGGGGGGAGGATGGGGCTGCTGTGGGGCTGGGGCAGACCCGGGTCCCTGTGCACGCTGCTGGGGCCAGGGCAGGGCGCAGGGGGTGCAGCATCGCGGGGCTGCTCCCCCTGCCCTCGCCCCGGTGGGGTCGAAATTTGTACTTTAAAACATTTGCTGGGGAAAAAAAGGCTTTTTGAAGGCAAACATCCCCGTCCTCAGGGAGCGCTCCGGGCCTGCGGAATATCAATGAAACACCTGAAAGGGCTCTAAAAACCCCCTCTGCAGAGCCAGGTTTGGGATCAGGAGGGGGGGTCTGTGTGTGGGGGGGGAGGATGGCGCACTGTGGCCTGTGGCCATAGCAAGCTGAGGGGAGGGAGGAGGAGAACTGCAGCACCGGTGCCACAGCTGTGCCTGCTGCAAATCGAAGGCAGGTGATTTATACGGATGTGTCTGCCCTTTGGCTTGCAAGAATCAGGCATGTGCCTCCTGGGGTAAAGAGTTGCCCTGCTCCTAGGAATGGGTACCTGGGGTGGGAAGGGAAGGAGCAAATCGCAATCACAGTCAAGCGCAGGGATTGCTAAATAAACCACTGAGAAGCTGAGGGCTGGAGCAGCGTGGGCCCTGCAGAGAGGGAATGCTGTCTAAGGAATGAGGAGAGGGCTCCAAGCCGGGCAGGAATCCTCCCTCCCCATGGGCTAAGTCCAAGGCAGCCTTTAGCATGGGGTACGGGGCAGTGGGGACAGGGGTCAGCGCCGTGCCTGCTTCCTGCGCTGGTTACTCAGCTCCAACACCACCATCTTCACCCTTGTGCCGGTGTTGGTGCTGTGAACACGCGTTGGAGCGAAGCGCTGATGCTGTGCTGGGCCGGGGGCAGGGACAGGCAGGATGATGGATCTTTGCAAGTGCGCGTGGGGTATGTAATCAATAAATCAATCTGTGTCCATGGAGCTGTCTTCCAAGCATCCAATTTTCCCGCAGCAGGGAAGCGAAGGGAGAGCTGCAGCAAGTGAGCCCCTGGCTGAAGGAGCATCCCCAGCAACGCTTGCGGTGCCATTCGCATCGAGTGGCCACGTACCCCAGGGGTCACTTCGATTGTCCACCCTCCTGCAACAAGCATCTGTGTGGCTGTGGGTTGGGTCCAAGGGGCAGCTGCTGCCCCATGGAGCTGTGGGAGCTTGGGCACGGTTTGGAAATGGGAGAGCAGCCCCCCCCGTGCCTCTCACCCTGGTAAGAGCAAGACCTGCCTCAGTGACCCTCACACTGGTGGCAATGGGGCAGGAGGCCCTCGTCCTGTGTTGTCACAGGGCATGATGAGTGGCAGCCTGCCGGTGGCAGGGACCGGCGCCTCGCGGCTGATGCTGAGCTAATGCACTGGGTAATAGTTTTTGACATATTTCATTGAAATCTAACAAAATATTTGCATAGCATTATTAGATAAAGGGGAGCTGACTGGAGGCAGAGCTCCTTTGGAAAGACGATGTGAAAATTCATTTAAAATGAAGGAATATGGAAGCTTAAGTTTATGGTAATAGATTGATGGCAGAGAGCAGCTAATGACTCCCAACAAATAGATCTCAGCTGCCGCATCCTTTCTCCCTGCTTGGCTGCTGCACTGTGGAGGCTGCAGCTCCCTCCCTGCCTGGAGCCACCCCAGCTTCTGGGGTCAAACCAGCTCTGGCCCAGGCTGGGAATGCCAGGATCATGGCACACAGGGACCGGGCGCGATGGAGCGGGAGGAGGAGGGAAAGGGCTGTGTGACTCCGGGATAAGCGCTTGGGTTTAATTTCCATCTCCCGATGCTAACGCCGACTGAAATGAAGCGACTGCAAAGCTGAAGGTGAGAGGTGGGGAAATTAATAATGTCACAGCAATAACAGTAATGAGTGGCTGTGCATGTGCTAATTAGTTTGGAGCCCTGTCTCCAACGTGGGTGCGCCTGTGCGTGCCGCTTTACCAGCTCTCCTATGAGCCAGGCAGTGAGAGAAGCTCCCAGGTGGGATTGAGCTCTGCTGCCCACCTGAGCAGGGGCCTCATTTACACCCAGGTGTAATCAGGCAAATCAAGAGCCTTCAAATAGAGGTGCCCCCCCCCAGTTCAGGGCTTTGGGACTCGGACCCTGCAGGACTGGGTTGTGCTCTTCTGGTGACAAGAGGATGCTCTCCAGCCATGGGACCCCCAGGCAAGTCGCGTCCCGGCACACGGGGTTTGGTGTAAAGAGAGAAGTGAGGGGTTTGGCCTGAGTATGGGCCTGCCCTGGGCAGGAGCTGTTGTTTTCTGTGCTGCGAAGAGGTTCTGTGTGTTCCAAGTTGAGCAATACCCTGTGCTGTATCCCCGTGCTTGACCAGCCAGGGGTGCTAAGAGGTTGCACCAACTATTGCCTGCTTCGGTGTGCTAGGGACAGCCCTATGGGTATGTGCTGCTGTCCTGCAGTGGGGGCAGCTTTGGGATGCTGGTGAGCTGTGGTGGTGCTCTGAAACTTCATTGGACCCTGGCGAAGTGAGGATGGATGCTGTGAGAGGCCTCCAGGGTGTGCAGGAGGAAGCGCTGTGTTTTGTGGGACCAAGGACCACGCAGGAAAGGTCCCTTGGGCCATGTATAGCATGGATAAAGTCATGTTGGTTTTCAACACTTGAGGTGAGCTTCTCCTTCTAAGCTATGGGTAGGGGTGGAGGTGAAGCAGGGTGGGAGGGGAAAATGGGAAGAAGAGCAGATAAAGGAGAAAACATGCCAAAGCAAATAGACCGCTGCTCCTTCTGTGCGCCTTTCCAGTCATGTCCCTGGCTTTGGGGTGTGGGCGATGCTGCGGTCACAGCAGCTTATGGGAAGACGTTGGCTGATCCGACACCAAAGTGGGTTGCTGCAGGGCTCTGTGCTGCTGTGCTGGGTCGCAGCCGGTGCCCATCAGCCCTGCTTGCTTGGGGATGCTGCAGGGATTTGACCCCTTCCTCAGCTGCGTGCTGCGGTTTGGACACATCTGGGACTACTGGTGGGGGGCAAGCAAGCTCAGCCTGTTCTCTCGGTGTTAACAAAGCAGTCTGTCTCTGAATCGCATGGTGAGCCTGTGAGCAGCCTTTGCTTACAGCTTCCTTCAGAACCCAGCTGCCCTTGGGCTTCTGCACGCAGTCAATGCTTTAATCTTGGTGTTTCCCTAGCAGAGGTGGTGCTCGGGAGCTAAAAGAGAGATAGCCACCAGGGCAAGGTGGAAAGGTGGAGATACTCCTGCCTGAAATCGTGTGTGGGAACAG
Source organism: Lathamus discolor (assembly GCF_037157495.1). Lineage (NCBI taxonomy): Eukaryota > Metazoa > Chordata > Aves > Psittaciformes > Psittacidae > Lathamus > Lathamus discolor. Next base: position 6,550,714 of record NC_088900.1, read on the forward strand.
CAGAAAGGGCCCGCGCTGGGCTGGAGGGTGCCAGCGGGCTCCAGCCCTTCCTCGCTCCGTGTCGGTGCCGCTCCCATTGGTATTCGGGGCTGGCTGGAGAAGCCACTTAGGCCTGGAGACGGCTTTGCACAGGCACAGTGGAAATGTTGCTGTAAATGGGCAGGCTTTGAGTGACAGCCCCTGCTCAGGCTAAATAAAATTACAGATAAACCCTCTAAAAAATACATGAGCCAAAGGGCCCTTCTGCACTTCATTATGCAAATGCCGCTGCCTGTTGCTGCAGCAATTAGCTGCTGCCTTTCGAGGTGCTGGGCAGCTCGGTGCGGGATGGAGGTGAGGCTGTGGCTGCTCTTCCTCCCCTTCCTCACTGGGAGTTCAGCCCTGCCTGCCATGGGGACTGGAAGCTGAGGTGTTAGGGCCTGGTGTGGGTACTGTGAGGGGTTTTACCTGGAAGCAGAAGCAGCTTGTGCTTGGGGAGCTGTGGTGCTCCTCCAGCCATGGCATCGCTCGTGGACCACTGCTGCTTCCACCACGGTTCCCTCTCTAACTGCCTCCGTCCCTGTTACCGTGTTCACCCCTTCCTTGTGCTCCCCACAACGAGTAACTCCTACTTGATGTACAAGATGGAAGCATGCAGGTTACTAATCTTGTGCTGCAGCAATTACCTGGGCGCACACCCTCCTGCCGGTGAGCTTGTTCTGCCACTGCCCCTTATCAGGTTAGCGGGTTTGGATCGGCGCTAAGTGCTCCGCAATCAATTTTCAGCTTATTTTGTGCTGCGGAATTCGCCATGCCTGGATCTCTGATACTAATTGAACAAGAGCAATTGATGTTTTAGTAGTAATTAAAGATGGTAATTATTGCCAAATCTCCCCGTGGCCCTGCGTGTTTGCTTTGGACTTGTCAAAACTGGAGGCAGGCGGAATCAATCTTCATAAAGTTGGTACTTCAAAGCATCTTCCTGGTAATGGCTTCCCACAAGGTTGGTGATGGAGTGAAAGGGGGAGATAGGGAGGGATTCTCAAGCCTTGCAGAGGGCAGGGGCATGAATGATGCTCCCTCATTAAAAAAGAAAGAATCTGTATCCGAAAAGGGAGCTTCTCACTGCTGTGTAACCCCAGCATCCCTGCGAGGGGTGTGGGAATGGGGGGTGCGGTGGCTGGCCCCAGCCCTCGCTGCTGGCCTGTCCTCTTGCCAGCAGCCAGGAGGGCTCATGCGTTTGGCTGCAGCCTTTAATTTAACTTCCCAAGCTGCTCTGCAGCCCTGCCAAGCCTCCCAAGCCATGCTGATGGATGAATTGCTGACCTAGTTACCAGCACCTGCTTTATGGGCATTTGTCCCTCCAATGCCAGACCCAAGTGCTCCATTGGGACGTGCAGGAGGAGAGTTTAGAAGACTTCCCACAGGGATGCAGCATGGCCAGCAGGGAGGAGAAGGCTCTGCAGGAAGGGAAGTGGCTGCCCATGGGTCCATGCCCTGGGGTGGGTGAGCCCATGGGTGTAGGGATGCTCCTGCGCCTGCCCAAAGAGGCCGGGTATCCCTGCCTCGGTGCGGGGCTCCCAGCAGGCTCTTGCCTGGATTCATCCCTTTGTATTGCTGCGTGGCTTCTGGCTGATATTTATACAGGGAAAAGCAGGATCAGGCCTGCTGAATTGCTGCCTCCTTGTCCCCATGGAAACAGATGCAGGATGCTGCAGAGCAGAGCTCCTTGCAGCTCCAACTCTGGTCCTCATCTGTGGTCCCCTGGCAGAAGAGCCCTTGAGCAGGAGGTGGGAAGCTGAGCCCAATCTCCATTTGTCTCAGGAGAGCAAGACCCTTCTCTTCAGGGGGAAAATGGAAATGTAATCAGATCAGCTTGTATAGTGCAAATAGAAAATCAGTTTTAATAAAGCCTGAAGAAATGCAAAGCAGCAGCTTGTGATGGAAATTGGGTTAAATAGACACCTCTTTAAGGAGAAGCTGCTTGAGGGCTGTTTGTCAGGGTTGTGGCAGCCCTCGGCTGCCTCCTGCTCTTCACTGAGATCTCAGGTGGTGGCAGGAGCAGCCTTTGCAGGTGGGAAGGGCTTTGTGGGCTGGTACTTGTGCATCCTCCTCCTCTATGGATGCTCCGGCCCCTGCATCCCTCCCCAGAGCCCCCTGCAGCCCCTTTGGTGGGGGAACGGTTCCCGCTGGGGCTGCAGTGCTTAATTCCAGCTCAGAGGAGGCACTTTGCTTTATTGCTTTCATTTATTACCGCAAGACCAGTGCCTGTTTTCTGAGGCAGCTATCTGCTCCAATCGGGGCTGATAAGCAATGCTGGTCTGTCTTCCCGAGACAGCCAAAATTCATCACTTTGCCCTTATTTATTTATTTCTCCAGGCTCTGGTGGTGGCCTGGGTTTTTCTTTAGGTGATGTTCTGCAAAAGGCTTCATTTTCCCATTGAGCCCTAGAAATCACAGACCAAAGAGGAAGGCAGATCTGTAAGGAACCCCACTGGAGATAATGGTGCGCGCTGGCTGCCAGGCTCCTCCGGAGCAGCAGTTGTCAACCCCCATTTGGTTTCATCGTCTACATGAGCTGCTCAGTTGTGCCCAGGTTTTGGCAGTGCAGGATGGGGAGGGCTGGGGAAGGAGATGTGAACCCCTAAATGGACCAGACAGCGTGGGAGAGACTTGTGAGTCTGTGCGTAGCATCACGGATGCCTTTAAATCTCTTCCAAGCAGGCAAAGATTCACTTGGAGTAAAATCCTCACAGCAAATGAAACGGAACAAGGAAGAGTTTAATGCACGAAACCTTTATCAGAGCTCTGAGGAACAGGCTCGCTTCAAGTTTTCCTGGAATAGATGCTGGGAATGATGCACCTCACGTCCGTTGGGCTGTGTCAAGTGGTTTCAAGCCTGTTTGGAGCCGGTGGCTGTGAGCACTGTGGGGTGAGCTGTACAATGATGCTCAGCCCTCAGGGGAGGTGATAAATACATGGTGCTCCTGTGTTGTTGCCCTCAGATGGCAGCTTTGATTCTCCAAATCTATGACAGCCCCTTGAAAGGCCATTTACAGGGCTCTGGCAACAGCAGAGGCAGAGGGCTGCTGCTCCTGCTCTAGTGGTGCCTCTGGGATGCAGAGGCTGAGCTGGATCCCATGGGCATGTTGCTGCAGGGAGCTGCGGTCCCCAGTTACTGCTGGGAGCCAGTAGCTGGAGCTGCCCAGCTTTTCTTCCCCTCTGCCTCCTTTCCCCAGTGCGTGGAAGGTGTTCCAGGGATAGAAACAGCAACATTCCCCCTCTTCTATCAATCCAAAGGCAAGAGCTGGTGTTTGGAGGGGAGGGAGGAACTGAAAGCCTCACACAGCAAAGGAGAGATCTGCAATTGGCCAACTGTAATTTCATAACTCATCTCTGTGAAACACAAGGAAATTAAAAGGGTTCAGATTCCGAGGTGAAATCCTCATCAATTAAATTCTGCTGGGGCTGCGCTTCCCTCTCATTTGAGTCTTATTCTATTATTATTGTCTGTGATTGCGGGAGGATGCAAACAAAAGCTGCTGCTACTGGAGGCTGCGGTGGGGGAGAGTTAGAGACAGCAATTACTGCTCCGTGACAGGGAAAACCGAGGGAAAGGAGGTTTTCCCTCCGCCACGCACCAGGCGCAGGCAGGGGAATCCATCATCCTGAGCCTAATCAGTTAACGCTGATAAACTGCCAGCAATAACTGACAATTGAGCTGGGGGCTTTGGGCTCGGAGTTCTTTCCTTCTCAAAGTGCCATAGCTAACCCATTAAAACCAGCAAAGCACAAAGGCAAAGCCCTGGCCCCTGCCTGGGTGCCCTAATGAAGGCTGCTGTTGATTCCTTTAAGTGTGGATGATGATGTGTTTAGCAGCTATTGATGCCAGAGGTTTAGCCCAGGCTGGAAAAGCCGCTTGAGCATTGAAGAAAGGAGTTTGTGTTTATCCCTGGCAGCTTTTGCCCTGGGTGCTCGATCCTGCAGTAATCCCGTGGGAGACAAGGCAGTGCTGCAGATGAAGGGCTGGGTCTGTGTGTCCCTGGTGGGCCTGGGTTTACTGGGCTGTGTTGGGTGCATACAGGGTCTGTCTCTTCAAACAGGGTGCACTGATAGGGTGTGATGCTGCTGTGATGCTTCCCTCAGAGAACTGCTTCCCGTGGCCCAGATCGCTTATTGTCTGCTAAATCACGGACACGAATGGAGGAGGATGTGCTTGCGCTTCTCCCAGCTGCCTCTTGGAAGGCACAGCCTCGCTTAGGAGCGCAGCTACGTTCACTGTGTACCCTCTTACTTATGATGGTTTAAACACACCTCCATGAGCACGCAGCTGCAGTTGCTCCAATGAAGCGGGGCTGCGGCTCCGCACCTTGGACACGCTCCTGCCTATGGCAGCTCCTGCAGAGTGGTCCAGGAGTGGTTTGATACCCCAAATGACAGCTCACAGGGAGTGATCCCGGCAGGAAGTTCTGCACAGAGACTGGGAATCGAGGGGCATGTGGGAGCTGTCGGGGCTGATTCATTGCATTGGGACCCTGGTCACTTCCCAGCCACGCAGAGACTTGTTTTGCCCTGGCTAGCTCAGCTTTTAGCGTGGCTTCCATCATCCCTTGAAGCTGTGTGGACAGAGGTGCTGTGATTTATTTACCCAGGGGATGTCAGCAGCTTTTCCCCATAGAGCTTTCCCCATAGCTCACACAGCCAGGGAATGACTGCTCGGGCTGTCCATCCCATGCAGCAGGGACTGGAGAACCTCCCTGACCCGCTTTTCCTTTAACAGGGAGATGTCTCACCCAAGCAACCTGGTGCGGTTACACTTGTCTGGATGCTGGGATTCCTTTTGGATGTTCCCTGTGTTTAATTGTCCTTGCTGGAAAGGCAGCACCTGATGTCTGGTCTGTGCTTGTCTGGCTCGTGCTTCCAGCACTGGGTTTTTCTGCCTTTGTTGTTAGACTGAAGAGCCCTCTATTATCAATGTTTTTTGTTCTCTGTGTGGGTATTTAAAGACTTTGATCAAGTCACCTCATCACCTTCCCTTTGTTAATGTGCAGAGACTGAACTCCTTGAGACTTTTGCAATGAGGCAGGAATTGTGCCTCTGCATCCCTCGGCTGCTTTGAAAATCCCAGCCAGAGAGTCGAAGGTTGGGCACCTGAAAACGAGAGGGTACCTGGAGAACTCGTCCCTTTCCGTCTCTCTGCTTTTGCAGTGGGCTTTGACATCGCAGAGGGATTGTGCCGGTGACTCTGTTGGAAAGGTTCCCTTTGTTTTTTTCCCTTTTTTCTCCAGTGATGGATAATAACTCCTTTTCAAAGGCAGATTACCTGGGGAAACGCTGCCTCTTCTTCGAGTCCTCTGCCCTGAGCTGGTGTCCCTGCACTGGGGAGCTGCGGGGTGCGTGTCTGAGGTGATGGGGAGTTGCTGCCTGCTTCTTCCACTGCCTTCCCTCTGCAGATGGGGGATGCGCTGCCTCTGCACCACGCTCTGCTGCTGCCCCTTCCCTCTCAGTGGTGGCAGAAACCCCATGGTCTGTCTGGGGAGGTGGGAAGGCCGGGAATAACTTTCCTGGAGAGCTGGGAAATGGCGGCACATTCAGCTTTGGATGCCTTTGTGGATCAGCTTTAATGTAGACCAGGCAGACCCTTCTGTATCTGGGAGGCTGTGTGAGCTAGCTCAGGAAGCCTCATGGGAGCCCACTAGAGCCGTTCATCAAAGGTATTTAGTCTGTGCAAGGAGCAGGACGGCGCAAGGACTAAATGGTTTGGAAAGGATGTTTCACTTCTAAGGGGGCTGTTTCCAGCCTGGTGCTGAGCTCCAACCTCCTTGTTGTGTTAAGGGCCCAGTTTGGTCTCTGAAGGACCAAAGTGCTGCAGGTTTGATGGTTTCCAGGACTGGGATTACCTGGGTGTGGAGCTCAGATGTTCCCAGTGTGACCAGGCACAAGGAGTAGTGGCATTCTCTGCCCCACACTGGGCTGGCAGAGCCAGGCTCCCCTCCTTCCACCCCTGGCTCCAGCATGTGGGGTGGAAGCCTTTCTCCCCTCATCCTCCTGTCCCCCAGCTGCCACAGGACAATGAGTTGTCAGGACTGTGAGGATGGACGGGGTGCACGGGGTCCTGATGAGATGATACAGCAATGATTCCATTTCATCTCGAATTTGACATTAAACTTTAATAGTCTCAAGGACAAGAAGCCAAAAGATATCAGATGTAATGAGATAAAGCAAAGTTTCTCTGACAGCAAATTTGATCACAAATGGGCTCCGAGATTGCTTCTTTGATATAAATGAAACATAATTCATCTTCCAGTGCCTTGAATGGGCTTTGAGGCCATGTATAATAACAGTGTCGCCAGTGCCTAGCTCTGACAAGTGCCTGCGTGGCACTGGGAGAAGGGGCCCTGGGACCCTGCTTGCTCTCCTCTGTGGCCCTGGAGGGGAGGCAGCAGTGACAGGCAGCATGGCTGAGATGTTTCCAGCCCTGGCGATCAGGGGCTGCTTGGGCATGGCTGGGCTGTGCTCCCTGCATCCCAATGGGCTCCCTGTGGTTCCATCCTGGAGGGCTTGGGCAGCCCCAGCCCTGCCTGCCAAGGGAATGTGCTGCAGGGAAAAGGGATGTGCAGGAGCCCTGTGAGGGATGTGGGGATGCTGGGGACAGGGAGCAGTGATTGGTGCTTGCTGTTGATTTTTATGCTCAAGGGGGTCGTGTGCATCTCTCCCTGCCCGTAAGAGGCCAACAGGTGAAGCCTTGGCTCCCATGTGTCCATCACTGATGAATTTCCACCTTAGGCTGCTGTGCTTGGCCTGTCCAAGCAGCAAAGGGGAGGACCCAAGCCCAGGCTGTTAGTGAGGCATAACAAAGGGCAGCAGGAATGAAGCAAACACTTGTGGCCAGCCCAGGACCGCAGTGAGTTCCCGTGGAGGCTCATTGGGCAGCCACACGGAGCAGAGCAGGCCACTCGGATACACCGGGATCCCAATGAGCTGAGCAGAGTGAGGGCCAGGAGCGCTGGGAAAATGGCTTGGCACAAAGAGCCGGCCAAGCTCCGGCTGCGAGGATTAATCAGTGCTTGAGGGGGTGGGAGATGCCCAGACCCTGTCAATTAGGCACTGGAAAGCAGCACTGGCTCTGTGCATCACCGTGAGCCGCAAACACTGCCCTTGGGGCTGGAAACCAGCAGTGACGCCCAAACTGTGCCTGTTGGTTGGGCCAGACTGTACCCCACACTGGGCAGATGTGGGAATGGGCTGTGCCTCAGCATCTGCTGGAGGAGGGTTTAGAATGGGGTTTGGTATAGAAACACCATGGCGAAGCAGACAACGTGCTACGGGTTTGCTGGGTGCTTTAAACCCCTCTTTATCCTAAAACTCCACATCTCCCTGGCTGACAGAGGTGTTCTGCTAACTGAGAGCGTTTGTCCTGATGCTGTTCTGTGCGGCAGAGCCGATCTGTGTTGAAACCCAGCACCCACTGCAGGAGCATCCTGCTTCCCGCAGCCCCAAGGTGTTCCTGATGGTGCTGTCGTTGCACTGGGTTCACTGTACCAGCTCCTGATCCCGTTGGTATCTTTGCCACCAGCTTTAACTCCGTGGGTCCGGAGGATCTGCGGTTCTCGCCCTACCTTTTGCCTACAGATGTCTCTCTTGAGCAGCGCTGGCGTGTCGGGAGCCGGCGCATGGACCAAGGCGGATGGCAGGGGCTGGAGCCCTTCCCTTGCACAGGCAGCACATCTGGTGACAAATGCCATCAATCTGCTGCAAGGGGGGAGGCATCCTGCGAGGAGCCCGGCGCTTGCTCCCTTCTCCTAATTGGCAAGATGGGCTTGATTTATCTGTTCATTAGCAGAGAGATGGGTATGATTACGTGCTTTGCTTTAGGCGCCCTTTAAAGCCATGCTTCCCCTCGGGGAGCCCGGGGGAAAGGCAAAGGGGTGGGAAATGGTGGCGCTGGGTGTCAGGAGCTGGCTCAGTTCGGCTGTGAGCATCCCCCGGGACTTTCCTGAGGCCCGAGGTCCTTCCTGGGCAGTGTGATGGAGGGAAAAGCTGTCGCTCCTCTTGCCACCAGACTAGAGAAGACAAAGTGGGGACCTGGTGCCCCTTCGCAGCCATTGATGCACTTGCCCGAGTGATTCCATTTGCTGTGTGCCTTGGGAAAAGCTTGGACTGCCCACGGCCTTACGCTTGGAGCACAGGAGGGGTTGAAGTGGCATAGAAAATGCACTGGGACTGCCTGGAGGGCCATGCCTTGTCCTCTTGGCAGAGCATGGGCATGGCTGCGCGCTGTGGTGATGGTGCAGTGCCCTGAGACTGCCGCCTTGGGGCTGCTGGTGCCATATCCTCCTCCCCCTGGCCCAGCAGTGGTCTTTGTCCCCATCCCCACAAGTGTGGGGTGCAGGGAAGCAGCGTGAGGGCTTGCTCTTGCGGTAGCGGATGCGTTCAGTGTCCACGGGGAGATGAAGGGGAGCTTTTGCATGGAAAGCAGCCTGGGAATGGGGGACTTCATGTCCTGTTGGGCTGCTTTTCTGTAATTTTATTATCATTAAATTGCTTCCCGTGACCTGTAATGGTTTTGTACAGTGGCAATCACAGCTCTTCAGGATTAAGCCACACATGCACGCACAGCCGCTGCCTTCGTGTAAAGGGCAGAGCTGCAGCTCCCGGTGTGGAAGCAGCCGCTGCCTCTTCCCTCACCCCATTTAGCCTAACGAGGCCCCGTGGTGTAAGACCAGGGTCCCCATTAGCAGGCTCTGGTCATCCATGGGGATGGGACTTGTGTGTGCCCTGCGGTGTTCAGGTACCACGCTGCTTGCTGGACAAGGAATTAGGTATCTAGATTAAATGGTTCTACGTCTTCACGTGCTATTTGCTGGTCTGGGACATGCAGCCTCACCATGCTCCATGGAAACAGCCCATCTTCCAGCTATGGTTTCCTGGAGTTCCCTGGCAGAGCAGGGAGGATGGGGCCAGCGCGCTGTCCTCCCAGCTTCTCTTCCTGGGCTTGGGGAAGAGCAGCAGCCGCAGTGTTTTCCAGGGATGCTGTGCAGCCAGAGATTGTTCATTCCCCTTGTAACCCCCATGTGCTGCACGGCGCTGAAGCGCAGGGGCTGAGCGCAGGCTGCTGATGGGGTCCTTCCTGCCTCAAACTCCTGGCGAATATGAAAAGTCGAATTGATTCCCTGTAATAAATGAAGCAGTTGGATGTCTCATTTGTAACTTGACATCCACGCCGGCGCTTCAGCTGCTGCTTCTCACCCCTGGCTGCGAGATGCACTTATTAAGATGGCATTCTGCAAAGCTATTGCCATTTACCGGGAGCCAATCTATCTGCAGTTCGCCTCGGGTTGGGAGGGAGCTGCAGTGGGGCAGAGAGGGCTGGGAGCAGGAGAGGGGTCTGGGCTGCCTTTGGATGTCTGCTTTCTACCAATACATCACCATCTCGTTCACTGTCAGTCACTGAAGGAGATCTCTTGCTAAGCTGACAGTGTCTTGGTGCAGCCTAGATGTGCTGGTGCTTGGTGAGGGGCATTGGGATGGAGGAGCATGGCTGCTGTGTGTGCTGCAGTGCTGTTAGGTGTTTCCGTGGTGCCCATCTCTGATGGCTCCTTTGTTCCCTGTGAAGGCGATGATGGAGGTCACCCATCCTGCCCTTTGGAGGGGAGCAGGGGCCGTGCTCCTGTGCAGCCCTTGCTCTGTGTGATGGAAGCAGCTCTGCCCGCTTCCCCTCCCCTCCGCTTTGTGCTGCGGCTCCTCCACAGGGCTAAAAACAATCACGATAAATCAGAAACCCTCCCCTGGACCCGGCGAGGTGCTGGGAGCTCGGGATAAGAGTTTATCCATCCTAAATAATAACGCGCTGGAGCTGCCAGCTCCCCGCTGGCTCCATTTGCATGACGCTAAAAACCAATGACCCAGGTGACTGCCTGGTGCACGGAGCAGAGGGCCCGGAGGACTGTGCGCCGGACTATCCAGGGACAGGCAGGATGCTGGAAGCTATTAGCAGCGAGGACGTTGTCACGGGCAGCCATGCCCTGGCTTTCACACCAATCTAACAAAGGGAGCCGCTGCTGCGAGCGCAGAGCCTGGGCTGATTAAATCTTTGTTTAAGCGCTCCAGAGCTCCATTACCTACATCAGGAGGGAGTTAATTAAACAACGGAGGTGGGAGGTGGCAGCCGATGTGGCTGAGGGCATCTCCGCAGAGGCACAGCTCCTGCATGGAGCTGCTGCTCCCAGGTTGCTCACAGGACAGTGTGCCAGAAGGGAATGAGCCCTCCGCACGGCGCCTGCTCCCCTCGGCGTGGGGCAGTTGGAGGATTCCAGTGTGGTTCCATGTCCTCTCCAGCCCTGCTTTCCCTTCCTCTCTCCTGGGTACCAGCATCGTGGCCAGTGACAGGGTGTTTGGGCACCCTTGTTCAGTCAGCGTGGTGGGGAGCAGGAGGGAGAAGTGGTTGAGTTCTCAAAGGCCACTGCAGTAAGTGTCTCTCCAGGTCCCCTATTTGTTACTTGGATATCAGGCTGCCCGTAATCGGTTTCCACTTCCATTAGGCGCATCCCTGTCAGGAGCTGGAGGCTCGGTGGCAGCCACCCTGCTGCTTCCATTTGGCTGTACGAGGCGGTAGATTAGATTCCTGCTTGCTTCATGGGAGATCCCTAGTGATATCAATTAGATATGTCAGAGGGACTTGGGGGAATATTTCTTCCTTTATTTATTTATTGGAGTTGAAGACATCGCAGGCTATCACAGGGAGACACGTAATGTCTCTCGCTTTTCTTCACTCACACTCTTTTTCTTCTGATGGCTTGTAATGAAGCACAGCAAAGGTTATTTCCAGAGGAGGGAGGCTGTTTCTGGGCTGGTACCCAGGTGTGGTAGATGGAGCATCCCTGCTCGCACATCCAGGCACGTGCTCATCCTCCCTGGGCTGCAGCACAGATGAATTCTCTTGTCTCCTTTGCTCATGCTTGATGTTTCTGAGAGCCCTGAATTTCATTCCTGGAGTGTGGCTGCCCCCCTGGCTGTGGCTCAGTGCATGCGGGTGTGGGGCAGAGCAGGAGGCACCACTCCAGTCCCAGCCCTGGCAGGTTCTGAGCGCTGCCAGCCCCCCCCCACAGGTGTCATGGAGAGGCACCAGAGCAAATCTAATGAGATATGTGAGAAAGTGGTGCAAACAAGTCGGATCTGTCAGTGCTGGTGACAGTGGGAGGGGAGGGCAATGAAAGGAGCCCTGATGATGCCTCATATCCTGGATGTATCAGCTGGAGCAGGCACTTCATGACAAAACTGCATCCCGGCCAGGCGCAGGGAAGGGGAAATGCCAGTTAAGGATGTCGGGTTCCTCATGGCACATCCAAGCAGCCTGGCCGAATCCAGGGGATGAGCATAGTGAGGCTGGTGGAGAGGAAAAGCATTTAGCCAGTATGAACCATGGTGCTTGTGGTCCCCAGGCAGCACAGAGCCAGGGCGAGCACATGGTGGGTGTGTGTGTGGTGGTGGTGGGGGGGTGATGGCTGTGTGGAGCATCATTCCATGCACCAAAATCCCGTGTGATTCCACAGAACACTCTTCCCTCCTGTTTTTCATGGAGCTGATGAGTTCTGCTCCGCGTTAGCCGTGTGCTGCTCTGAGTTAAGACAGCCTCCTTCCATCCTGCGGGCAGCCTGGTGCTTTACAGGGCCTGTTAATGTGGTTTGTGTGAAATACTGTTGGCTCCTGTCATCAGCTGTCTCCCGTTCCCACCGAGGTCAAGTGCAGCCCTCCCATCCATTTCAATGAGAAGGGCAGCCCATAAAACATGTTTTATGAGCATTAGCTAATGAATCCCTCCCATGAGGCGCGCACTGCGCAGCGAGGTGCTTGGGAGTAGTTGCTTTTTATCCCCTTCAGTGGATCTCCTTGGTATTTTGGGGGGGTTATTGCAAAGCAGAGGGGTTTTTAGATGGGGGAATGTGCTGGGGAGGGCACCGCTGCTTGAATTATCAACCACCTCTAGCTGAGGTCCCTGGTGCAGGAGCCTGGTGATGATCCTGTATCACTCCCATCAGGTCACGGAGGTCCTGCCCTTGCCACAGCCCATAGCCTGGCTCCAGGCTGGCCCTGGAGGCTTTGCCTCTGTCTAACCTGTGAATAACCACCGTGACTCACCCCATACCTGCCCGTTATTAATGCGCTGCTTGGCTGGGGCTTGGGGAGTGAGTCCCATTTGAATGTTAATGCCTCTAAGATGAAACCTGGCTGATTAAATTTTAGACTTGCAAATGGATTTGGTAAATAGATGTTAGGAAAGGCGGGACAGAGGCTGCCTGCCTTGATAGCAGATACAGTAAATAGCAGCGCTTTGTGATTAGGCGAGAGATTTCACTCCCGGAAAATGGGAGTCTCAAGGGGCTCTTTTCTGGTGAGAAATCCTCTAAGTACATGAATTTATGGCAGTTTTTCTTTTCCCAAACAAAAAAGAAATCCCTCGGCTGCTTCTCCCAGGCGGCTGATTGGGAAATCAGGGAATAAGAGGCCAGGCTGGACAGGAGCACAGTGGGGATAGATCACGGGCGGCTTGCTGAGCCCTCTGGTGAGCGCAACCCCTGCGGGGCTCAGCCAGGCAGGCAGCAGAGCCCTGCGGACGCTGCTGCAGTGACCGCAGGGATAACGGGCAGTGAGGAGGGATGGAGCATCCCGACTGCTGGGGGAGCCCTTGGGCATCAGTCCCTCCTGTCTCTGGGTGGGAAAGCAAACGCAGGAGCAGAGACACAGCCTGGAAAAGAGCTCCTTCCCTCCTGCCCACCCCTGGCAGCAGCCTCCGTCTCGGTTGCAGCTGAGGATGGATTATTCCTGCTTGGCGCATGGGTTTATTTTACATTCCCTGTGGAAAAGAAAGCCTGTATTTGAAACACCTTTAAAAATGCAGATAGAGGGGCAAACCACATTGACCTCTGCGTACAATATAGAGAGAGGCTTTAATAGCAGCATTGCATTCATTCTTATCTGTAGCGGTATGAAATATTGAGACGAAAGAAGCAAAAAGTGAGTGTTGAGGCTGGAGCCTGGATTTAGCACATATTAAGCCATTTGTATTTTTCTCCCCTGCTGAGCTGGGGCAGACAGGGCCGCTCCTGCCCTAAAATCTTGGGAGGAACCTAGCATGGGCAGGCAGTGTCCAAGGGGAAAGGCTGCTGAGCTGCCTGGCAGCACACACGGCTCTCCTTTGAGATGGAGATTCTTCCCAACCTGCTCAGATTTCCAGGGCAAACAGTGTTTCCAACCATGGATGCTGCTCCTGAGGTCCTTTGCCTGGTGTCTCCCCATGGTCTGCCTGGCTGTCTGGGGAGCACATCCCCTCACCCTGTCCTATTGTGGTGCTGAGCATCACTTCACAGCCTGCTCTTCTGCCAGGGGATTTAGTGACTGCCCATCCAGAGTAATGCTTCCTATTTACAGGCTGCAATCTCCATTGCTTTCCTTGTTCCGTATATTGAAACATACATCATCTGCTCATTAAAGCATAATCTCCAAATTACTCCGGCCACGAGCAGACAAGGTTACAATGGCTGCTCGCATTAGCAGGGATCAATATCACACCGTGCCTGCTGCAGCTACCTGGGAGGTGCTGCTGCTAAATCCTTGTTTCCCAGAGGAGCAGAATTCCTTGGGACTGTGAAGACTCCTTTCCCATGGGGAATTGGAGTGGAGCTCATACTGTAGCAGCTACTTTAATGATGCACGTGGTGTTTTCTAGCAGTGGAGCTTGGCGTTGCCCGTAGCATGGCTGGTTGCCGGGCTCCATAGTGTGTTAATGCCTGTCTCCTCCAATGTGTGTCTTGGGGCTTGCTCAAATACTGGGAATCATCCCATTAGCAGTTGGGTGCTCAGTTCCACAGCCTGGCATCACGGCCCTCCCTCTGGGGATGGCTCCGTGTCATGTAGGTGCTGTCCTCCATCAGACACACTGGCTGTGTGATGCGTCCTGGGCAGCAGGGCTCAGCATCACAGGCGTTACCATTGAGACATCCCTGCAGTGCCCCGACCACGGTCCTCATGGGCACAGGACCTGGGTTTGATTTGACAGGATTCCTGGGAAAGTATTTTAAATAATACATGAAGTTTGTGTGCGGTTCAAGGCTCGTGTGCTCGTTTACCAGCAGCTGCGATGCGCCATCGCCTGATAAACATGCTTGTTATATATTATGTATATCGCATCCTGATGCCAGATTCGCAGGGAGGTGTCTCCGGTCACACAGCTGGGCTGTTTGCTGTGCATGAGGATGAGGTGGTGTTCCCATCCCCGAGGTAAACACTGCCAGCAAGCTCTGTTTGGAGCAGCCCTGAGCTCTATGGGGAAGGAGGGTCTAATCACTGCGCCTAATTGCTGGGAAGAGGAAACTAATACAGGGGATTCCTAAGTGTCTTAAAATACCCTAAATCCCCTCCCTTCTATGGGGCTGCTCACTAGCTTCAGCGGAGCTCTGCATGTGCAGGACATCAGGCTCCAGCCTTGAGTGGGAGACATGGAGGAGGCAGCGTTGGTGGTCAGGGATGCAGGGATGGAGCAGGCACTGTGACCTGGCTAAGTCAGGGGGGTTCTGGACCTCTCCTTTCCGTTGACCAACCTTTCAGCCTGGTGCCCCGCTCCTTAGGCAGTGGTCTTGAGGCTCTTGGTGAGAGCGGGCATGGGCTTGGAGCCCACTGGTGCTCGCTGAGCAGGGAGGATGCGCGGGCGCTGCTGCCGGAGTCCTGCTCCCTGTGCCAGGAAGGGGCCCCAGGGTGTTTCAGTGCCTTTCGGGCCGGTGGAGGAACGGGGTTAATTAAAGCCAAGCCGGCGGCGAGCGGGTCCGTGTGCTCTAAGGGTTACACTGCAAACCGCGCCGCCAGCGCCGGGGGAGCTGGGCGGAAAACAGCAGGGCTGGAGCAGCGGCTGAGCTCGGAGCCGGCCTCCCGGAGCCGCAGGTGCCCAGCACCAGCACAGGGGCACGGCCAGTGCAAAGTCTCCCTGACCTTTAACGGGGATCAGCTTGAAGCGTGAAATCCGCTTATCCCGGGGCGGGGGGGGACCAGCGGGCGCGCATCCAGCGGCAGGGATGGGCACAAGGCGGGGAGGAAGCTGTTTCGGGTTGGTTTGCCTCTCAGCCCTTTCAGAACAAGGGAGCAAACATTTCCGACATCCGACGTGAATATTCAGGACTCAGATTTAATCGCCCTTTTATTCACATGCTGATGAGGTGCTCAGCATCCCTTCCCAGGAGCTGTTGTTTGCGCTTTCCTCGGCGCAGAACAACCTTGTAAAGACTAGAAATGGCCTTGGCTGCCTCCCTGCCCAACCACCAGCTACGTGGGACTGAGAGCGGAGTCAGTGCCTCCTTGCTCATCCCCGTCACTTCAGACTTCAGTGCCTTCCATGAAGGAGCGCTTCGTTTCTGGGCTTTGGGGAAGCGAGCCAGCTCCTTAATGAGACACCCACCGGCTCTCACCTTGCGAGCAGCTAATTGAGGTGTGCTGGCTGCTCTCCTGTTAGGCAATCACCAGGAGTTTGTCTAAATCAATTGCAGAGCGGCTGCTGGATGAAAGGGCCGGGGCTCTGCAGCCTGCCAGTGCCCCGGCTGCTGACAGAGCCTTCCTCCCGCTTCCCTGAGTGACTGCTTGACACAATAAATCTATGGGAGAAGGAGGCACTTCTGATCCGCTGTCATCTTCCCCAAACGCTCCTGATGCGTTTCCTTCCCTCATTACACGTGAGATGTCAAGTCCTCACCTGCGAGAGTGCAACTCGACATCTCCTGCACCCGCCTCCCTCTGAAAGGCTTCAATCTCCCGCAGCAGCCGCTGACAGGGGGTGTGGAGGTGGCTGCCGCCCGCCTTCCACTGCGGCTTCCATCCTGTGCCATCTGCCCCATGGCCTCTGTGGGGAGGGACCGTGTTAAGCGCGGTGGGGAGGTCCCGTCAGCCACAAGGCAGGTTGTTGTCATGCTCATCCTCCTGCAGGGTTGGGCTTTCTTGGGGTTTGCACCTCTTTGGTCACTCCCAAGCTAGTCTGAGGGTGTATCAGCACACCCAGGGCCACCCCTGGCCCTGGGCATGCTCTCCTGGCTGCCATGAACCCAGACTTCCTATAGGGAACAAGTCAGGAAAGGGCGGCTGAGCTGATTCACCTCCAGCATGTCTTTGTGGAGGAGAAGGAGCAATTAGCAGTCTGATAGCAAGATTAATAGCAGATGCTCATAATTAACTCACTATGCATGTAAGCAGCTATTGTCTCCATTTTATCCTGCGTAGATTGATATTCAGGAGTGACTCATTATATAGACAGAACCTATTTCGCCTGCAGAGCTCAGCCATCGGAATGGAAATTGCAATTAGAGTTGGCTGTGTCCCTGCCAAAAGCCTGGAGAGGAGCAGGGACTGTGTTGGGACAAGACCCTGGTCCCCGCCGCAGCATCCTGGCTGGGCTGGGCGCTGGGTTTATTGCTGCAGAGCTGTGCGGGGCTGTCCCCAGTGAAAAGGAGAGGTGAAAAATGGCTGGGGAAGCTGGAGAGTGGCCAAAACCTGCAGAGAGTTGTAAAGAGAAGCAGAACAAAGCGAGGTCAAACGCTGCAGCTGGAAAAGGCTGGTTGCTCCCCTAGAAATGCCATCTGGAGCAGCCCCTCCTGTGCTGCTGTGGCTGGTACCCGGTGCCAGTGTGGGTTAGGGATGGTGCGGTCCCTGCCCCTCCTGAGGAGGGCTCGGGTGCCCGTGAAGGGATGACACAGGGGCTGTGTGCACATGGAAGTGCAGCTTCCCCATACTTGGTACTGGATTTGGTGCATGGTGGGGTGCATTGTTGGTCCCTGCTGCAGCTGGCTACCCTGGGCATCGATCCCATTGGAGTTCAGGGGTAACCAAGCATCACAGCGTGACTGCTGGAAGAGCTTGGTGACGCCTATCGATCCGAGGAGACGTGTTGAGTCCTGGCGAGGCTGAGGGGAGCTGGTCTGTCACATCGCAGGTGGCAGAACGTGCTCTGTGTGAATCCGTGTCTATATCCCAGTGATGTCTGCTGGTGGCTACCGAGCTGCAGGGACGCGCTGGACATCCCAGTAATTGCCTGTGTCAATTCACTCGCCTGGAGCAGGCTCTCTAAGGACGGCCCTCCCTGGGGAGAGGTGTAAAGCCGCTGCTGCAGTCTGTCTTCCAGGTTGGTTTTGCTCCCTGCTCACCATCACCTCTTAAAAGCCTTTCACTCAAGGCCGAGCCAGGAAAGGTTTATTTGTGTAACCCAGTGAAGTGTTTTCACCCTGCACACACAGGAGTGGTTGAAGGGAAGGGGAGCTTCAGTTCCTGGCTGCCTGGATGGGGTGCTTCTGCTGCAGGGGCCTTTGCAAGGAAAGACTCTCCTTGTTGTTTCAATGACTGGAGTGTGCTGGCAGCAGATGCAAATCCCAGTGAGCAGCAGGGACAAGGCGTGGGGATGCACCAGAGGCAGCAGGACCCTGTGCCAGGCAGAAGATGGAATCACACAGTGCCACCTGCTAACCCATGATCCCTTTTGTGTAATCCCTGCACCCTGAGCAGCCTTGCTGTCTGATCTGCTTCGAACTCCAGGGACAATCGCACACTTGTGCCTACTATCATCTGAATGTGTAATTGCACGGCATCAGTTGCCTGGGCTCTGCCTGGGCTAATGGTGCCCATGGCCTGGGGTTGGAGGAGCATCAGTGGGGCGATGGACAAGCAATGGGCTGCCCTTGGTGGGGTTTGGAGCAGGAGCAGATCCACAGCTCCCTGCTTCCATGAGTGATGCTCCAGCACGGACTGGGGTGCCAGGCTGGCAGGGAGGAAGCAGACGCTTCCAAGCCTCCAGCTCTTTGCTCCTGCCTCTTCCCCCTGGCTCGTGTTGCCTTCTAACAGACCGCGAAGGCGCAGGCATATGGTAATGCATATTTAACTGGTATTTACATTCAACATTGTCTCTCTGTAGCTCTGTTTTCCTTCCCAAACGCTGCAGCTCCTCCAGGCTGGTGCAGCTGGGGATGCGTGGGGAATAAGGTGGGTGTCCTTGGCAGGGGCTGTGCTGGAGTGATGCTGCTCAGCAGCCCAAAGGGAGAGTGTGGGACACCTTGCTTGGCTGGGAGCTGGAACACAGGCCCCTGCCTGCTCTGGGTGCCTGCTCCTAGGCTGGGGGCTCAAACTGCCCTCTGAGGATGAAGGAAACCACCCCTAAGACCGCTTTGCGGTGTAAAATACTCGGCGTTTTGCGCTCCCCTGCCCCTTCCATCAGTGGTTGGGTGAGCACATGATACAGGGATGGGTCTCTGCCATTGCTGGATGTGGTGCCATGTCTTTTACTGATGGCTGAGAAATGTGAAAACCAATTAAGACCAGAGGGGACCTGTTAAGTCAAAGAAATAAATAGCTCCTGTTCCAACTGAATCTGCTCCTTAATCCTGATTCTCGGGAGCTATCGTTATTCCAAACATACCGGCATAATAATTAAACATAATTACTTGAAGGTTCTGGGCTGGTGCCTATCTATACCTAATGCTCCTAATGAGATTTCTATTAAGAAACACACCAACTTTTAATAAGTGATAACAACTCCTCACTGTCTAATCATAGGAAGGGCCCTGGTGTGTTTGGGGCACCCAGCGGGAAGGGAGCTGGGGGCAGGGGTGGACGGAGCAGTGTGTCCTGAGTATCCTTGATCCCATCCTTGTGCCCCCTTCAGCATTGGTTGGGGGGAGCCTCCATCCATCCTGAAAACACAGCATGGGGCAACCGGGAAAGGTGCTTTGGGGAGTTCAATCTGTGCCTATCAATGAAGAAAAGCAGATGATTACTTAAGTAACGAGGATGTAGTCGGAGCTCCAGAGGGAGAGAATCACCTGTTTAGAAAAGACCCTTTTCCTTGAGAATTAATCCTAATTTAGGATCCAATTACCACGTGGAGGGTGCTATAATGGCCTGAAACATCAGTCAAGGCAAATCTGTAATTGATGCCTGTTAATATGAAACAGTTTGAAAAGGAGGACGCGTTTTGTTTTTCAATCCTCCCTCCTCCCCCTCCTCTGAGGAATCTGCGGCTTGGGAGCGAGAGCACTTCAAGAGAACAAAGCCCCTTTGAAAGCTCCTTTTTTCCCCCCTTTTCAGTGCTTATCTGAAAGGACATCTTTTCCCCTTAGTTGCTGTAATCATGAAAGCACAGGTGACAAACTGCTTCCTACCAGCCACTGTCAATTCCAGGTTGGGGTTTTTATAAATACATGTGTGTGTATATATAGAGCAGCAGCAGCACTGAGGCTCTGTGCCAGCGGATGATCCCTATCAGCTCACCGGGGAAGAAGGCAGCCAACAAACTCTAAGAACAGCTTTAGGGCTGGTCTCCCTCACAGTGGCAGCATTCCCAGCCTGGGGAAGGGCTTCAGGCTGGCTCTGTCATGTGGGGACTGCTGTGATCCTCAGGGATGCTGGGTCCAAGGAATGTGCTCCCACCTTGGCCACCAGCAGCCCTTTGCAAGTGCACCACCAATGAGTTTTTGTGGGCTTGCAGATACTTTCATCCCTGTGTTGTGCTTTGTTGCTGTGGGAAAGAAAGATAACTTTGTTGTGGCTCAAAGTTGCCCCATATAATGTCATTGGGCAGCTGAGGGAAATGGCTCTGAGCTTTTGTTAGCGAGATGCTGGCTTTTTGCCTGCTCTGGCTCACTGATGGAGCCGCTGTTGTGCTCCACGCTTGGGCTCAGGGGGTTTTACTGTCTTCTGGTCCACAACAGGTAGATGAGGACTGTGGAACTCTGTTTGCAGCATTGCTCAGTGCTCTGAGCACATCTCCATCACGGACACATCAGCCCATAGAACTGAAGCCAAACGCCTGTAGGAGACATTTTGTTCCTGGAACTGAATGGTGGCTCTGCAATCCGTGTGCTTAAGGGAAAAGGAGGGGGGCAATGGGACTGACTGAATTCACTCCCTGCTCACAACTGTGACTAAGAAGCAGGTTTATACAGCCCAAGCTGGGCTCAGAAGCCTGAGGGTGCTGCTGTAGCAGCTGGCCCAGGGATGGCATCCTCTGTACCCTAGCATCCCACTGCGAGGCCACCGGCACCGGCCAGGTCTCAGTGATGGCTTGGCACAGCTCTGGTTTCCAAGGTGACTATCTCCTTCCCAGCCTTTGAACTCCAAGGTGGTTTCTTGCCTCTGAACGCCGGGGCGGGTCCGTGCCGGGATGGCTCCGCTGGCCGGGAAGCGCTTCTCGCTCTGATCAACAAAGTGTTTTGGTCAGATAAGGCTGGCTCAGATCGGCCTTGCCCACAGAAACACTCATCAGGCTCGGTAGCAAACGTGCTCGGTGGCACTGAGGAAGCTCCTGGGGTTTCTCTACTCAGTGTTTTCCTTCTCCAGCCCGGCCCTGAGTGGGCAGAGGTAAGAGGGAGATTAAATAAAGCCCCTCGGTGCACTGGGGGCTTGGGAAATGGGTAACAGGGCTCTCGGCAGCGATGGATGAGTCAGAAAGGTGATGGACTCCAGTTGGACACCCGGAGCCTCACAGGGGTATAGGGTGGGGAGAGCCCATTGCAGGACTGGGGCTGTGGAGCCAGAGCTCTGCTTCCCCCTGCTGCGGTGCTCACAGTCATCTTCCCCCATAGACTTTATCTGCAATCTTCTGTGAGTGATAGAAAGCAAAGGGAAAGGAGAAAAGAAGGAAATTCTGAGGGGGTTGAAAGTCACCCTTTGAGGACAATCTCACTGTTGCAGCTCCACAACCTGAGTGCCTGAATCTGCTCTCGGTGCCAAGCCAGCACCAGAGCCGGGCGGGCTTTGATCCCGTACTGCTCTGCATGCAGCTCAACGCGTGCTTGGCCCATGGTAGCTGTTATCCCTGGGGCTATTTCCACAGCCCTCGGAGGTTTTGTGTTACTATATCAGGTCTGTTCAGTGCTGCAGCTCATGCAAGTGGGTGCTGTGGGACCTGCCACAACCTGCACTGTTCTTCTATGGCCTTTCCCATTGTGCTGCTTCACGCTGTGATGTCCCTCTGCATTGATAGTGGTGTATTGCCCTTAACTAGTCAGAGCCTGCCTGGAGTGGGTGCTATCACACCTCTTGCAGCAGCCTCTGACCAAGGGGGTTGACTTCTATTGTCTGAGAACAGGAACTTACCCCTCTGCTAGGCCTTTGTAACTGACTCCAAGGCACATGAGCGCTCACAGTGAGCATCTGCCTGCATCACCGGTCTCTATCCCCTCTTTGGCTGGTCGACTCTTTGGGTGAATTCAGCCTTTATCCAGGGCTCAGTGAGTCAGGGGTTGGTGCTCCTCGGTGAGGCAGGACATGATAATCTGCTTATCCTGGAGCCCATCGCCCTGTGGCAGCCCTCTGCCTGTGCAGAATTAGTGTGGTGCTGTTGGGGATTACACCCCCCAACCCTGACCTCCCATCAATCCCTCGAGCTTTGGTGCCTGAGTGATGTGCTGTGGGGATGTTGTGCCAAGTGTGAATAGCACCTGACCGTAAATCCCTCCTCTTGCACTTAAATGCCTGTAATTCCTGTTCTCCCTGTGCTGTCATGGGGCCATGTGTTGAGGCTGATGGTGCCGAGCTGAGGTACTGCCTGTCCCAGTGATGGACCAGCCAGCAGCCATCTGCTCTTCCATGCTGTCCCTTCCTCTCTGCATTAGTCAAAGGAGGACGAGGACACCCACCATGGCACAGGCACCTTCCAAACCGTCCATCTCTGGCTGGGTGCTGCCCCAGCACAGAGGATGATGGAACCTGACTCGATGTTCAAACAAAGGGGATGTCCAGACCAAAGAGTTTGCAGCCCTTCCCTGTACGAAGCCAGGCTCAGCCTTACCTGCTTTTACCTGGCACATTGGCCTGGCAGCCCTCGACCCTAAGCAGTGCACAGCACTGGAGCACACCGCGCAGAGAGGAGCTTCTGGCTCAGGCTCTACAATGTCAAGAGCTTCAGCTAATCCAGAGAAGCATCCAAACACATTGCCCGAGGCGCCAGCCAGCCTGGCGCTGCAGAGCTGCAGCTTAATCTCCCTGCTTCTGATATTCCCAGCCCCAAACGCTTGCCGAAAGAGCAGCTTTTTGTGAGGATGCTCAGGAAAAAACCCA
The DNA here is from genome assembly GCF_037157495.1 of Lathamus discolor. Classification (NCBI taxonomy): domain Eukaryota; kingdom Metazoa; phylum Chordata; class Aves; order Psittaciformes; family Psittacidae; genus Lathamus; species Lathamus discolor. Next base: position 6,572,773 of record NC_088900.1, read on the forward strand.
CTTTGCAGCTGCGTGGAGCTCGGGGTGGGGAATGGCTAAAGGAGGAGCAGGCAGGGGATGCTGCCACTCGTGCGGTGCCAGGCGAAGCCTCCCGCGCCGCAGGGATGCTGTGCAGCACGGCGGTGGTTGCAGCGCGTGTCAACGTTTCCCCTTCTCCCTCGGTGACATCCCTTTGTAAGCAGGTTTCAAAGGAGGCTCTTCCCCTTCTTTAGGAAGGTTTATATGAAACTTTAATTATAGTAGCACTGTTAAAAAGGATCATTACAGCTCCCGAACAAACAGCAGTCACCAGTGTGACACGAGCGCGCTGTGAAATATCAGGGTGACAAAATACTCCTGGCGCTATGTGCGGCGTGTCAGCTCACCCGGCGCTGTGTAACACCTCAATTTGTAAGGAAGAGCGCGCCGTGCCCTGTGCTAAATGCTTAAATGAGGCGTTCAGATGTGGAGGAAGGAACTGATTTATCCTTCGGTGGCAAAACATCCCAGCGCACCTGCTAATAATCCTGCACATGATAAATCCCAGATTCTGAGTGAGCATCGCTCTGCTCCGCTCGAGCAATGAGGGGTGATGGAGGGGATAGAGAGAAAACGCTGGTGCTGGACTCCACTGCCCCAGGACAATGAACAAATGCTTTCAGGGACTGGTTCTTGGTGTGGTCTCAAACGCGGATTCCCTCTCTCCTGGTTCTCCCGCTGAAGCATCATTCCCTGGGGCCCAGGCTGGGACCCCAGGCAGGGCAGCACCAGGCTTTTCCATGGTGCTTTTCCCCACAGAGCTGCAACTGCTTTGAGGAGGGTTTTGCATGTTTGGAGATTGAAGTGAGGGATGACTGGCACACAGCGACTGGGCAGGAGCTGCTCCTGCCTCTCCCAGAGGCTCTCAGTGTGGTCGGGGCACAGGCAGCGAGGCTGGCAGTGGGCACGGTGGCATTCAGGGACAATATGGTAAGTAATGGCTGAGCAGAGGAGGATAAATCCCTGGTGTTAGGGGTGGATGTACAGTGCCGTAAAGCAAAGAACCAATATAACAGTCCGCATAACACCATTAGTCTGGGACTGAGGCGTTTGATAGAGAATGAGAGCTGGCATGAGCCAACAGGTCTCTATTTTTTCCTGGTGTTTAATGCTGTGTTCTGGATGGTGCTTTCAGTGCTCAGTGTGTTTTATTGTTTTGCTCACCTGAAAGAGGAGCTGCTGGAGCTTGGATAAATGGATGGGAACGTTGAGCTCTTGTCGCTGCGGCTTCTCTGGGCGGGCTGACAAGGATGGATGTGCAGGGGGGATGCGGAACGGGGTCCTGAGGTCTTTGTGGAGCAGGGTGGGCCTTGGCTGTGTCTACCCATCCCTCACTGACCAGCATCCCTTCACCTCCCACCCTCTTCCTCCTGTTCCTCCACCTTCCATGTTTACCCCCAGCTCCAGCAGGAGAGGTGAGCACTGACCAGGACAGTGTGTGGGGCCCTTCCCTGTGTCCTGCTGGAGCGTGAATTCAGTTGCTCATTTTGTAGATAAAAAGGAGCTGGAAGAGCGAGGTGGCGGAGGGACACACATGGGCAGCAGAAAGCATCCGCACAGCATCTGTTCCCCGGCAGCAGTGCGGGGCTCTGATTATCTTCCTCTGATAGTTTATGGCCAGGGCTGGATCCATCCAGGTTCCCTCATCTGGATCTCCCCGATAGCACCTCACCCCTCTGGGCACTGCTGGTAGCCTGAAGGGTGGCCAAAGGCTGTCCTGGGGCACCCCTGGGCTCCCTTCTTATCCAGCATCAGGGTGGGGGTCGGGGTTAAGGCAGGGGTTCGGTGTCACTGTCACATAGAGCCAGTGGTAAGGGGAAGGTTTGCAGGAAACCCCGTAAGAAGGAGCTGGGGAAGGAGCTACCAACTGAGAAAGCAATTTCGGAAGACAAATGTAATCTGCGGATCTGAATATTCACAAGTGAAACAGGAGGGAAGATAAAAGGAGCAAAAAGTCAGAGAATCCAAGCGGCGCCGGCTGCACTTCAAAGGGGAAGGGAGCTGGCTTATGGATTTACCGCCAGTTGCGGCTGTGCCGGCGCAGAGCAGAGCCCCAGCATGCGAGAGAGCTGGGGATGCAGGGGAAAGGGAATTTGAAGAGCAGAGCTGCAGACGCCTGTTTCCCCTTGGGTGAAATTACACACAGAAATATTCTGGCAAAATACAAAAGGACCCGAGATGAAAGCGCAGCCCGGAATATACATTGCAAATGACATCTGGCCAGGAGGGACAGATGCGGTCTGGGAGTCCGAAGCCCACATTTCCAGGGCTGGTTTGATAGGTGCAGGGGGACAGGCTGGGCATAGAATCATAGGATAGTGTTGGAAAGGATCTGAAGTTCATCAAGTTCCACCCCTCCGGCCGTGGGCAGGAACAGAATCACCTATGTGTGGGTACCTCATGAGACCCCAAGCTTCTCTTGGCAGTCCGATTGAGGGGTATTAATTGGAGCTGGGCAAACAGTGCAAAACTAATTGAGGATGCTCTTGTTGAATCCAGGGGTGTGGGAGGATTTGCTGATCTAGAGCTGGGTGGGAAGAGATGATGCTGGTGAAACGAGCTGGTGCCCATCTGCAAGGGGCATGGATGATGCTCCCTGCCTGAGGATGGAGGCAGGAGAGGGGCTGGGGACCGGCTGCTCTGCAGCCTGACCAGCCCGGGGGTGTGTGCCGAGCTGAGGAGGGCTTTGAAAGGCAGGACTGGAAACAAAGGCACCCTGCGGCTAGGGAAAGGTTGCCTTTGCTTGCGGCTGAAAGCGCTGGGCAATAATAATCAAGATTTATCGCTCGGCAATCACCATAGCAACATCAAAACACAAGTGGGAGAGAGATGCTCCCCCGGGGGCTTCCTGCGTCTCCTCCCTGCATTGCTCAACCCCAACCAGGGGAAGGCAGAGCCTGGTGGGAAGGGAAGCTGGGTTTAAATGGGGAAAGAAGGAGCTCTTCCAGCCACCATGAGCCATGTCTTGTGGCAGAAATAGTGGAGGCAAAGGTGGGTCCCCTCATGGCCAGATCCGTGGTGCTCACCCCAGTCGCATCAGAGGCTGCTGGCTGCTCTTGGGGACACTGCTGTCCCTCACCACCTTCTTTCGGGATGCCGGGCAAAGGCTGGGTGCAAGCAGTGAATGGAATTGAGGAAATACCGTATTTCCTGTGCTGGCTTAAGCCCACAGGTCACCAGTGTCGGTGGCTCTTTTGTGCCTGTTGAGTGATGTGAGCTCCTCCCTGGTACCAGCACCTCCCCAGTGCTGCTCTGAAGCAGGGAGCACTTGCCTTGCTGGCACTAGTTCCTGCCCCGTCTGTCCTACCAGAGCTGCTAAGCCTCCATAAATATGCTTTTAATAACCAAACAGTGTTTGTTTAGCATAAACCAACTCCTCTGCTAAATCGATGTGGAAGCAGAGCGCAGTGTGTGGTTCAGAGGCATAACTCGGGGGCTGCCTGGTGTGGTCCCTGCAGGGCAGGTGTGGAGGGCACCCATCTCTGCTCCTCAGTGCAGACCCCAGGCCAGGGCTCCCTGCTGCTCCCTTTAGGTTTGGTACAGGGTAGGGCTGGGAGAGGCTCCCCAGGGCTGTGCTCCCACTGAGGATGCGCTGGGAGCAGGATGCGCCCTGTGAATGCATCCCTGCTGGTGTGAAGGTGGTGACTGACCCCCCCCAAACCGAGCAGGGCTCACTGCGGGTGCTGACCTCCCATGGGCTGCCTGGGAGAGCAGCTCAGCCCCGGAGCACTGACAGTGCATTAATAGTCGTTATTAAGGCCTGAGTTTGCTCTCGCTTGCGTTGGTGTTTGTGTGTTGCTGTCAGCTCTGGCTCCTGATCTATGCGGGTGCAGGGCAGAAAGCAAGCCCCCCTTTCCATGCCTGCATTCCGCTTTGGGGTGAGGGGATGGATGCTCTTCCTGGAGGGAGTATATCTGCCGGGGGGAGGAATTATGGCCTCATATTTCCTCGGTGTGTACAGGAGAGTGGTTGGAAGTGGGCAGAGCTCCCCATCCATCTGTCACAGGGCTTGTGGCTCAGGGTGGGGAGGCGATTGGTGACCAAAGCTCTTTAAATGAGTAAAGGGACAGGAAAGGGGTATAAAGACAGGAAGAATCCTTCTTGTTATTTATGGGGCTGGAGGGCGAGGCATGAAAGGAGACATCTTCGGTGGGGCATGGCACGTACCTGCGGCACCGGCTCCTGTGGCTCTGCTTTCCAGTGGGAAAGTTGATGACTGCATCCCTACGGGATGTGCCTGCTGCAGGGAATTGCAGCCATAGAGATGGAGGGTTTGCCTCTGTGGGGCTGGGCTGGGCTTGCAAGGGTGTATCTGCCAGGGGATGCTTGGGAGCATGGGGCCATGCACCCCATCCCGTCCCCAAGGGGTGGCCGCATGGACCCCTCAGGACACAGCACCCCAGAATGGGAGGAGAGACCCCTGTGTGTCTCTTCTTCTGCCCATTCAGGGGCTTGTCATGAGGGAGAGGTAAAAAAGCATTTTCTGGCTGCACAGGGGCAGGCGAGGCTTTATCTTCAGGGAGAGGAGCTGAGCACTGCCAGCTCCTCTGCTTGCTGATCCAGTGCCAGGCTGCAGGGGCTGAAGCAGCCTGTGGAGTTAGCAAAACCCTTTATTTTACATTTGATATCTTGTTCAGATCAATATGGATTCCTTGAGCAATTCGGGGGCTTGTAGTCTCCTGATTAGCTGTCCCTTTATCCAGTTAGATTTTCCTTATCTAGAGTAATTGTTGTTCCAGAGTACATCTACGGCTGCCACACGACCTTAGCGGCAAGGGTAGGCTGAGAGCTGCTCCCCGAGAAATACAGCTCCCCACGCCTGGCCCTCCCCGCCAGCCCCTCCGCTTATCTCCCCATAAATTGTTGCTGAAGGCTTTTCTTGCCTTCCCAAGGTGAGATGGGGCAACACAAGAGGCAAATGTATAAATCAGAGCAGCTCAAAGACCCAGCCGTGGCCGCAGGGAGGAGGAGGAGCGATTTACTGTGGCTGCTTGGGTACCAGAGTGGCCTGCAGCCTCCGTCCCCCTTTGATGGGAGTTGCCATCAACCAGGGTGGCTCCATGCTCCATTCCCATCCCTGGTGTCTTCAATGAGTTTGTGTGAGGTGCTTCAGCCCGAGATTAATCATACTGGAGGTAAATGGCTGGTTAAAATAATCCCCCCCTCCAGATGTGACAGTGATGAATGAGGAGGTGAAGGGGAAGTGGGGAGGTTGCTCCTTTCTTAAGATGCTTTTTCCTTGTGGAGCTGCCTGGGATGCTCGCTTTCCGGAGCAGGAATCCTGCACTTTGATTGCTGGGATTTCATCCCTCCCACCTTTCTGCCGGGATCGCTCGCTTCCCCTAATCAGTTCATGGAGACAAACACGGGGCTGACAATAAAGCAGAGATTTGCTGGGTCAGGCTCAGCACCAGCCCCTCCAATGCTGCCTGATGCTGGCACAGCCTGTACCTGGAAAACAAACAGCTCTATTAAATTCAATGCATGCGTGAAGTGCTCTGGAGAGGCTGTCTCCATGGAGCACCTGCCTGCTCCTCCTCTTGCTCTTTACTGGAAAAATCGGAGCCACAGGGTTTTTATTGTGGGACGCCCAGCTCCAGCTTGGTGTCCTCTGCAGAGACAGCGTGGGGATGCAGCTTTGCCCACAGTGTATGAGAAGAGGCCAGGACAGGATGAGGTGTGCTCGTGACAGCAGTTGGGAAATATGTGGGAGACTGGGTGTTTTTCCTGGCATTTAGCAAATTGGCTCCCCACTGGTGCTGGGAAGGACCAGTGCTGCTGAGCAGCGGCAAATAGCTTTGGTAAAGATGATGTGGAGGCAAAAATGATTAAACCCACCAAATGTTCTAGCGTTTCCAAACTAAACCTGACTGCCTTGCGCTTCTGACACTGCTCCGGTGCCGTCCTGTGCCTGGGGAGGAAGGGGCAGGGATGCTCCGGATGAGGTGGTTTGGGGCTCGCCTTCCTCCGCTTGCCCAGGGCCGGGGGTGCTGCAGCATCCTCTCCGCGGGCCGGGCAGCATCCGCGGCCGGCGGCACTGCTGCTGCGAGCCGGGAGGGGGAGCTCAGCCCCCGCCTTCGCCCCGCTCCGCATCCTCATCCTCATCCTCGCCCCTGCCTCCGCTCTCCCGCTCTCCTCCTGTCACCCCGGCTGCTCCCAGCGCTTTGGGAGGCTCTACTGTGGGCACCCGTGTGCACCGCTGCGAAAGGACCAGATGTGGGGGTGAAGGAGCCTTTTGGGGTCTCACCCCGGGGGTAAAGGGAGTCCCTGCCTTGCAGGGAGCCCAATCTCCCTCATCCCTGCTGGCCAGCCCCCGATGTGTGGCAGAAAATCCGGGAGCTTTTCCCCGAGTCCGGTTTTCTGCACCAAAAGGACAAATTTCGTCCTGTGCCTGTGATTATTTTATTATGCAGCACTAATGAAAATACACTCGAACATCTAAAAAAGGCCTATGGTGTAAAGAGTTACTTAATGGAATAAATCACTTTAAATTAAGCAATTATCCCCTTGATTTTTTCCTTTAGAGCACCAATTGGCTAAAGATGCCTCAGCAGCATCCTCCTGCCTCTGCACAGCGAGTGGTGCTGGCCATGGGGCAAGCAGGGCATCAGCTCTGCCAGCACCAGAGGTCCTGCTCCAGGTCAGGCCTGGGTTTGCCCTGTGAAGACAGGTGGAAAATGCCTCCTATGGGTAACTCTGTTCTTGTTCTGACAGCTTGCAATGCATATGGGGGTGACAGGGATTCGCTGTATTTGGGAATGGGACAGGACAGAGGTGAATAAATGCCCAGTGAGCAAAGCAGGAGCTTCAGCACCTCTAGCAAAGGTATCCAGATAAAACAAGGAGGATGCTGTGGCTCTGCTGCAGCCCCCCAGGGAAGGGTGAAGCGGGGAGTGATGGTTTAAGTAACCAGGTGAGACACTTGTCAAACTCAGTTTCCCATATCAGCCCCTAACCGAAGGCTGGGCAGGATTTACAGGGAAGGTGCCAGAGCTCATTCACTTGGTTTCCTAAGAGACAGCAAGTCGCTCTTTCCTCTGCCACAGCGCTGGCAGGGGACTTGCTGGTGGCAGCAGTCACTCAGCGTTGAGTGGAGCTCACGATGCTGTGTCCTCGTCCTGCGCAGCACCGCTCCAGGCAGAGATGGGTGCAGGATGCGGTGTCCTCTGCCTGGTCATGGTCCTTGCTGACAGCTCGTGCCAGACTGGGTGCCAGTGGAGCCTCTTCCTGCCATGGTGCAGGCAGCTGATGAAGCGAGGAAGGGAGGGAGAGAGGTGATAAATAAGCAAGTTAAATACATAGCGGGGCTCTTCAAGGGGCAAATCAGAGCTGTAAATTAAGCAAAGATTATCCTGTGGTCCTGGGAACTGGGCTTCATAAATGTGAATGGGCTAACACATCCCGGGGGGAGGGAACAGCCCTGCAGAGGATGCCTCCAAAGGCAGGAATGTTTCCACCCAGACTGGATGTGAAGCCCCTGTGGGATCTCAGTCAGCCCCAGGAACAGCAGATGAGGAGCACTTGGTCTCACCTGCACCTCCTTGTCCTCCCGCATAGATTCATGGCACTGGTGCTGCAGGGAACCAGTGCTGAGCCTCAGTTTTGTGTTTGCACCAGATACAGTGTGAGGAAGGTCTGATGGAGTGCTAATGCATACGGATTGCCTTTCTGGTCTCATCCCTTCCAAGGAGCTTATGCCATTGACAAGGTCTCTCTGGTGTGGTTATGCCTGGACCCAGCCCTGTTGCAGCAATGGGTGTCCCTGTGCCACCCCATCCCCTCCCTATCCCAGCCATCCAATTGTCACAGACATCAGCAAAGCAGCACCCAGCCTGGTCCCCCCACTGCTTCCACCCTTCTCTGGTTTGTTTGTTAAATATCCTGTAATTATATAGAAATAAAAGGCTCCTACAGATTAGGGGGTAATTACACTTAATAGGAGCAGAATGAATATTCCTGGTTAACCATTTGGGCTTGGGCGGCAGATGGCACATAACCCGTGTTTACCTCCTGCCATCGCCGCAACCAGAGCACAGTAATTAACCAGTTGCAATCTGGCTCAGCACCAGAGGCATTAGTGTAACTGTCCCCATGCGTGCAGGTGGTTGTGGAGGTGATTTACGCGGCCTCCTCGTCTTTGAGGCTGTCTGGATGCTATTGGGGTGGTCCCGCTGTTCCCAGGGCTGTGGCCACAGTGAATATTCCTGGCATTACCATTCTGGAGAAGCAGGCTCCCAGTCAATTGAACACGGCGGCTGCTGATGGCAGCATGACAAGCAATATCCATAACTGCTTGTAATCTTCCGCAGATATTCAGTTGCTCCCATCCAGCTCCATTGAAGATGAAGAGGCTCCTATTATCTTGAGATCCTTCTGCCACCAGTATTGCAAAGCGATGCTGACACACGGCCTGGGCAACGTGCTCCTTGCGATCCGTGTTTGTCAGCTCCGGCAAGGTGGCCAAACTGCAGGAGAGAAGCGGTTCTTGTAAGGACAGGAGTGATGGGGCCTTCACTGAGAGCTGCCCCGCAGCCTTTGAGCCAGGGCTGGAAGCCCTCGGGGCCTCTGCAGCCTCTTCTTGGAGGTACCTGGACAAGCATTCTGTTGGAAGCCCTTTTGAATGGAGGCGTTCTGATGTGTTCAAATGATATTAATAAATACAAGAGCAGCCACAGGGAGAGCTTGGTATTTACTGTAAATTCAGCCTCTAAACAGAGGCGTCCTTTCGTCTTCTACTGTTTAGCACCATTCATAATTCTGTGTTTCAGCAGATTTCCCCCGGGCCCCGAGTTGCCTTTTTTATTCGAGGCTATTCCCAATTACTGGTGGTGCCTCCCTGGAGCTGCTCCTGGTTAAACACACATGGGTTTGACTTGTCTGAACCAACAAGAGCTGCCAAGATGCACACATCGCATCGTCCTCCCATTGCCTTAACGAGACCCTTGTACCCCTGCGCCGGTGGGGATGCACCAGTGCCTGCCCCAGGTCCCCACACTGGGGCTCTCCTTTCTGTGTGTGTATATATGTGCATATGTGTCTATGTATAACCCATCACAGAGCCTCTCTCCTCCTCTGAGGGGCCTGATGAAGAAGGGTGCTCACTGTCCCCTCTCCTCTGGGGCTGGGTGCCATTGCCCTCCTGTCCGTGGTATTTTGCACAAGAGGGGGGCAAATAATTGCATCACTTGGAAGTAGTTGTCCTCCATTAAGTGTTTTTAGGAATGTAGCCAGGAATAAGCGAATGGCATTGGGCAGTGCTGCTGTTTGGTCCCCACAGTGTGTGTGGCCCTGTGTTGCTCCATAGAGGGTGAACATGAGCCTGGGAATAAGCCTTGCTCAGTGTAAAGGGCTGATCCTGCAGCTCTCCAAGCGCTGTTTGCCCTGTGCCTTGTCTCTGCACCCTTGTGGGTGCTGCTGCTGGAAAACGTGCTTCCTGCAGCCTGGGTGCGATGGGATGTGAAGGCAGCTGTGGTTGCAGCAGGGAAAAGATGTTAAAAGTGGGAGCGAGTGGATTGTGTCGCTGCTTTCCCTGGGATGCGGCTCCCCTGCGTGGGCTGCGCACGGTGTGAGCGGCTGGCTGGGGATTCCCTGGGAGGAGGTTCTGGTTTGATGTTCTTCTCCATAACAGTGTTGAAATTGGTTGGTTTTGATGAAGGTAGATTCTTTATCTTTTAATGTAAAAATCCCAGTCTTGTCACAGGGAACGATGGGAAATACCGGAATAATGGAGTGTTTCCAAGGGATTAAAATGAAAAGCTCCAGCTGATGCAGTCCAGAGGGGAATAAAGCTGAAGCTCTCTTGAGTTAGGACTGAGGCTTTGGCACTGATTCCAGAGGCATCCTCCCTTACCAGGAGTGGGAATGGGGTTGCACCTCCTGCAACCTCTCCTGCCCTGCCCTCCCTTCCTCCTCTCCCACCCCACTTGATTTTGCACTGCTGGGGCTGGATTTAAGGGGGCTTTGCCATTACCTGGTATCCTGGAAGATGAATTAGCAGCTGGGATGAAAGCAGACAAAAGGCACGTCCCGGGGGACCCCGTGCAGCAGCGAACGGAGCGATGGCTGTCTGGCTGAGCACGCTGTTACCTGGCCTTGGCTTGGCAGAGCCCTCTCTCCTCGCTAGGCACAAGGAACGTGTCCTTACAAAGCCTGTTGCTCTAAGGCAAACGCTTGCTTTTGCCTTCTCATTCTTCCCCTTCCCTGTGCCCACTCGAGGGACCCATGGGGTTTTGCTGGGTGCCCCCCCAGCCCATCAGCTCTGGGGCTCCCGATGGGCAGCAGGAGGTTTAAGCCACCTAATGAATTTAGATTCAATTTGCAAGTGAAAAAGAGCGTTTTCTTTTGTAGCTGACGCTGCAGCCCAAATGTCTGAGCTTCTCGGGTTTAAGTCTAATTAACTGCATTTCACAGCTTATTTAAAGAAAAGAATGGAGGCATTAAAATTGTAAAATCTAATTTTTAAGTAAATCTTTCAGCACAAAATGAATGTCGCAGTCTCGCAGCCGCCTTGGCAATATATCTCTTGTCTTCAAATTTCAACATGAGCTTTTGCAAACATGAAATTATTCATTAGACCGTCTGCTAAAAGGATAAATAAGTGTCTCTTCACATCCAAGTTCTCCCGGTTTTCCATTTAGCAAAAAGATTGGCTTATTCAGTCGGATGCCAAGCGGCCGATCGCATCCCTGAGGCGAGGGGGGAGCAGGTGGCCCTGCCCTGGGGCCATTGGGAAGAGCAAGGAGCATTCTGTTAAACCTGAGCATCGCAGTCCCACAGCCCTGCCCGCCCCCAGCTCCTGAAGCCATCAGAGGGGCTCGTTTATGCCCTCATTAACAAGGAATAGATTTTGCAGAACCAAAAAATATTATTTTAACAGCTCCATTTTACTATCACTTTTCAACCCCCGGTGATTTGTCTTTTCTCCTGATTAAAGTCCATAATTAATTGCCGGAGCGACGCGTTTAATACTAACTACATAATTACTTTTGTGCACGACGTCTCCAGACCTGGCGCTCTGACCTTGAACGGGCTGTGGCTGCTGCACTGGGTAGTGCCAGGGGTTGCCTGGGGCCAGAGTGGGCCTGGACTCACTGATGGTCCCTATGGATTCTCCCCTGGGATTTCTGGCCAGGGAGCATCTGTTGACTGGGGACTTTCAGGGCAAAATTGCCACTTCAGTGTGATGGGGGCTGGAGCTCCCTGAGGGTCATGAACATCCCCATTGCTTGGAGGGACCTTCTGCAGTGTTTCCCAATATGGAAACACATCCCAGATATGCAGAGGCAGCTCAAGGGTAAGGCAGAAAGAAGGCAGGGAGGTTTCCACTGGTAGGAAATGGATTGCTGGACCCTAGCAAAGCAGAGCACCTTAGTGTGAGAAATGGAAGCACGGAGCTGTGGGAATGGCAAGCGGAGGCACTGCCCGACCTTCTCCTGCCCCAACAGGCAGGTCCTGCCCGTGATTCCCCTGCTTGGAAGCAGGGGAGCTCCAGCCTCATCCCAGCAGAGGCAGCTCAAAGCTTTTCTGTGCTGCCGGCCTCATCTGTGCCATGGAGACAGCGTGGAGCTACCTCCTGCGTGCCAGCGGCATTCCAGGGAAGTAATGACCAGCAATGGTTCTGGTCTGACCCAGCATCCCCAGGACAGGGTGAGCAGGATGTGCTGGTTTGATTGGTTTTGCACAGTGTGGCACCAGTGAGGAATGGAGAGCGGCTGAAGCCAGGCTCCTGTTAACATCACCCATCTGGGCACTGCAGGGCTCCAGAGGGACGTGTCCCTCCAACAGTGTGGCGATCCTGGGAAGCGCAGGCTGGCTTGTCCTAAGCCAGGGCAGCTCCATGTGATGTGTAGCTCTGAGCAGGCCAAGGCTGGAGATGGGAGCGGGAGCAGAGCCTGGGATAACTCTTTGCAGTGCTGCTGCTCCTTGTTATTGTTTAAAGAGTAATTCTGAATTACAATGCGTTTCTGCGGGCTCGACTGTATTCCCGAGAATCACGCTCTGTGCTAAATCAGTCTGTGGCAATCAATGCTTTTCTAATGAATTCTGAATTCCTAATGTCAGGACATTACAGTGCCTGTTTATTTTCTCTCTGCCCTTGTCTTATTCCTCTGCGTTATCCCTGTAAGCTGCATAAAATACATTAGATGTGTATATATATATATATTTTTTTTCTCTTTCTCCCCTCTGCAGACCTCATTGGAAAAGTTAATGGTGTGTTTCTGGAGTAATTAGAATGATTTAAGTGGCCTCATAACAAAGTTCTTCCGCAGAAGCAGCCACTTCTCACCCTCTGTATCTGTCATATCTTGGCTAGAAGCAGCAGCAGAGGAAAAGTGCGATAGGAAATGGAGGGGAACAGCCCCCGGTGTGGAGATCTGGGTGCGGGGATGTGGGAATTCATTAGGCATGGCCGGTACTTTGGCAGGATTTGCCTGGAATGCATCTGGAAACGAACGAAAAGGAGGGAATGGCTCTGCAGTGTTGTGCTGTTGTGACCCCTCCATCCCTTCCTCTGGAGGTCTCAGTGTGGCTTGAGGCAGGACCAGGAGCAGGCAGGGGAGCTCATCCTGTGCTCCCTCTCTCCAGAGCTGTCCGGGGGCTCCATGGGCAGCAGGAGCCTCGCCAGCACTGGAATATTCAGGAAGCTCTGCAGGCTGGGAGTTGTGGCCTCAGGCAGACGCTGCCTCTGCAGACAGCTGCGCCTTTTGAAGCCGTTGCTGCCTCCAGCTCTTTGCTGCTCCCTTCTCCGACAGCCAGCGGCTCCCCTGGGATCAATCCCAAGCCAGCCCCAGCCAAAGCGAGCCCAGGCTGCCCGAATCCGCGCGAGGAGCAGCCATTCCCCAGGGATGCTCCGCAGCCCCCGCCTGCTCAACATCTGTCTCTTGGCCCCAAGCGATGGGCTCGCCATGGCAACCGCTCCTGCGGTCCAACAGCCCGATGCCGGGAAGGAGCAGCCGTGGCTGCGTGTTTCAGGGAGCCAGGGCTGGGATGGGGATGGAGAGGGGTGGGATGGGGTCAGAGTGGTGCCCAGCCCCATGTGCCAATGCTGGCTGCTGTGGCAAAGTGCTGACCCACTGCCTGACCTTGGTATTGGCATCTGCCCCTCAGGAAGTGACTTCCCATTGCTGCCAGCTTGCATGGGCATGCAGTGGCTGTGTCTTAGCTTGACACTGCTTTAAGCGCATATGCCCAAGGCATGGCAGAAGCAGCACAGGGCTGTCAGTGCTTAGTTTGGGGTGCTAGCTTGCTCCCTGCAGTGAGGGACCATGGCTGAGAGATGCTTCCATTCCAGGTCCTGGTCCTTCCCCTCACCCCGCAGGCTGGGCCGCGATGGAGTCTGTCTTTGGAGTCTCCTCCTGCTCTCCCAACAGTGCCTTAGAAATTAAGAATCAATCCGATTATTCAAGCCCATAAACAACATCATAAAAATAACATCAATTTGCACAGAAAGGCGCTGCATTAATGTGCTGAAATAATGATGCACTTTTACAACATAAATTTACAATCAATCTTGCTTTTAACACCGTGAAACAACAGTTGGAGGAGGATCAATCCTTCGCCTGAATTAGACGGCTTGAGTCAGAGATGCTTCTGGGGGTTATTTTTGGAAGCTTTTAACAACAGCTCTGGCAGGGCTCTTGCTAACAGTGTGACAGGGTCCGTGTGCGACAGGCGGGTCCTGAGCACCCAGTGCTCCCGGTCTGGGCTCACATGGGGCTGTGGAATGGCTGTGTTGGCTCCACACTCTCTGCTCACCCTCGGAGCATCAGCGGGAAGCAGCACGTGCTGTTGGAAACAGGCAGGAAGATGTGGTGCAGAACGTGGCTGGGCTGGAGCTGGAGCATCACTCCGTGACATTCTGGTCACACGCATGCGAGCGGGCAGCCCTTCCCTAGGGATAACTCCCCCGGTCCCTTAGACCTGCCCCAGCACTGTGTGTCCTGGCACGGGGTGATTGCCCGGATAAAGCCAGATAACTGCGGCTTGGCCTTGCCAAGAGACATCCCCCGTCCCTCTGCCCTGCAGGTCATGGCAGCCGCTGCAGCAGCTTGCTTCCCAGGGCTGCATCCCACCCAGATAACTTTTCCGAGTGCTTTTCCAGTAAAGGCACAGACCTTGTTGACTCCAGCACCCCCAGGCCCTGTCGCTGCTGCTTTTTAGCTTGCTGTCTTCCTGTATTTATTATTTTTCCTTGTAAATGGGCACCAGAATGAAATCTATGCTTATGGAGAGATTGATTAGTTAACCAACTCAATTATAGCTTTAGCCGAGAGCTATATTAAGTAATGCAGCAAAATTATTGCTCTGTGCAGATCCATTTTGTTAAACAGCTGTTCCCTGGCCCAAGGAGCAGAAGATGGAGGTTAAAAATGCTCTGATAGTCCTGGAGACATGCACAAAAGCCATGAGGCAGCAGGGACCAAGGCAGGAAAGAGGGACAAGCTGAGCCCAGGCTCCACAGCTGGATAGGGTCCCTTCCCCATGGCCACCAGGCTCTAGAAGGGAAGAGAAGCTGACTCCAAAGGCAGACTGTTCCCTGCACCCTCACCATCCATGACCCTCTTGCACAATGCCCTGTTCCTCCCTGTTTTCCTGGCTCCGGCTCTGCCCTTCACACAGTGACGGGCTCACAGGCAGCAGCAGAATGGGCATCTTCCACTTTGTGTCGTCATTAGTGTTGGTTTTCCATGGTGTGGGTTCCTTTGCTTCACCTCCCCCTGCTTCACCGCTCCCTTGAGCCCACTCTTAGGGAGATGCAGGCAGGGAGCATCCGAGCCCCATGGGGAAAATGGCAGGAGCAATGCTGGGAGCTGATGCAAGGGGTGATCTCTGTGCTGTGCTCCCAGCGAGCTGAGCCCTGGGTGGCATGGCTGCACTGCCAGGCCCTGCACGCCGGGATGCTCGTGCTGGGGTTTACAGCAGCCCCCCACCAGCACCTCAGAAATACTGAGTTGGGAGCTCTCTCCATGGTCTTGTCCTGGGTTTATGAATAGCAAAGATGGGCAATGCTCCCCGCCACCGCACTCATGGATGCACCGTGGTGGGGGCAGATGCCCATCACAGGGCTCCAGCAGCCCTGCAAGCCCTGCTTTCCACTCTCCATCCCTCCGTTACAACCTTAATGGCTTCCAGGGAGCTCCATCGGATTTCTCTGCATAATTAAAAGGAAGCTGAACTCACCTTCATATTCTAAGTGTCTTTCAGGAATACAATTAACTTGTGCACTGCTTTTGTACTTTCTACGAGGACAAGGGCGTTATTGCTGGGAACAGGAACGTGCAAATGCAAGAGGATCTGGGTCAGATTTGGTTATAATTAATATTGTCTGCCCTGTGTTTAAGTGCTCTCCTGCGTGTTACATCTGCCTTCGAGTGCGACTGCGAGTGCCATCGCAGGGAGAGGGGACAGGGCTGCCTATTTGGCTCTGCAGCCCCTTCCAGGCTTCCATGCCACGGGGGAGGTGGGAGGTTGTGGTGATCCCAATAGGAGCTGCTCTGTGCTGAGGCCTGGGGCTGCCCGCCTGGGCGAGCACCTCATAAAGGCACCCGAGGGATCGCTATGATCCGCAGGCTCAGGTGGAATAATGAGCTTTCATTGCCGCACTATAAACTTTATGGAAGTTGTAAAACAGGGATGCAAGGCGGCACATGGAGCAGCGCAGGGGGGCAGGACCGCTCTGGGCACCCACCAAGTGTGTCATTCAGAGGATGGTGGTAGTTGGCGCTGAGCTGTGTTTCCCCACACTGGGGAGGTGCAATCCTGCTCAATGTGCAGGTACTGGGAGCATGGGAGATGGATATGTATGGGAGAGAGAGAGTCCATGAATTAAATACTAGAAGCACCACCCCATTACAGCTTCACACGAGGGTCACTTGTTTTATTGACTGTGGCACAATTCAATCCATTTCCAGCCTGACACTTCTGGTCCTTCCTCCCTCTCAAAGCGTTTCAGTTACGGCAGCTCAGCTCCCTAAAGGGTGCTTTTTCCCTTCCGCTGCCATTCAAAGCCCCTGGAGGATTCGTGTTTTCTGAGATGCAAGCTCTGTGCTGGTCGCTGGGTGCTGCAGGGGCTGCTGCTTCCCGGCACGGCGGTGGGGCAATGCCAGAGGGATGGGAGGAGGTCCCCAGGGAACAGGAGAGTCTGGTCATTGCAGCGATGATGGGCATGGTCCTGGAGTGGGGCCGGCATCCCCTGCCTGGTTTAGGGCATCACGAGCTCTGCAGGACGTCCTCTGTTTCTCTCTCTGTCACAGCACAATGCTCAGCACAGATGCCGGCAAGAGCCTTTAGGCTCTAATTCTGCTGATAACAACAGTAGCTAAGTTTGATATACATCTTCATTGTCTGGAAACAACGAAGGGCTGGTGCTTGCGGCTCAACATGGAAACCCAATCCTTCATGTGAAATTCATCCCGGGCTTGGGAAAATCACTGTCTCGCTCTCAGGGGGCCAGAGGGAGGCTGAAGTGCAGCGCAGCACTGACCTGCTCCCTGCAGCATTCCCAGGGGAAGGTGCTGCGGGACAGGCAGGGATGTTTGACACTCAGCAGCAGGTCTCTGAGAGAGATTGCCCCCGCGGTACGGCGTTGCAGAGTTCACTCTTACATATGTAATTCAGCCTTAACGACTCAATGTGGTCAGTGCTATCTGAGGGGCCAGGGCTCGCTCCCAGCCTGCTCTGATTAACAAAGCACCCGGCCAGCAAAGATCTGCTGATCCAGTGAGCCAGGGCTGCGTTAGACACCGCTCGATGCCGCCGAGAGGCAGCAGTAACTGGGAGGCATCGATTTCGACATTAGCCAGCTTCTACATTTGCAAGCAGACGATGCAAGGGCCTTCAATTATCTTCAAAGCAGCTGAAGGGAGGGAAATTGGTCCTAGATGTGGTAAATAGACTCCACAAACTCTGGCGAAGCATGCAAAGATGTACACAAGGGAATCACTGATTCCGGCGTAACCGGCTGGAGTTTACTCAAAAAGGTGATTGGAATGCTCCAGATTTCATGGCAGGAGCTTCTGGTGCTGATCTGACCCGGGGCTTCCTCCGTCTGAGCGGGATTATTGCTTTAAGGAGTGATCTTCACCTGGCGTTTCCCAAGGGCCCGTCCCTGCTCCGGAGTGCCTGGAAAGGGAGAGGCTGCCACTCCAAGTAGCTCTACCAGCTATTGCTGCTCAGCGCTGGGGCTACAAGCAATAGCTATCTCTCAGCAGCGCTTGCACTAGCGAGCCTAGTGCAGTGGTGTTTGGTCTTCGTGTGTGTTTTGGTTTGGAGTCTGGGGGGGTTTGGTTCTGTGGTTTTTCCTGACGCCACATGAATTGCCTGTATACGTTGGACTGGGTATTCCCAAGAGCATCCGAGCAGCAAGGGAATGTTTCTTGGGCTCCTGAATTGTGTGTCTGTCCCTGCAGATGCTGTGCACACAGGAAGTTTGGTCTTAAACTCTCCCAATACCAGCAGCCCCTGGGGCTCCCCAGGGCTGGTGAGGCTCCTGGGACATCCCGGGATTCCTCGGGCAGTGCTCCCTGCTCCTATGGGAATCATTTCACAGCTCTGGGATTGCTCCCTCCCCTCTTCTCACTTCCCATGGGATGCTTCATGCTGAGCTCCCCTTGGCAGCTGCCTTCCCGCATGGGGATCCCCTGGCACAGTTTGGTGAAGGGAGAGGAGATGAGGGTGCAAGTGTCTCCCATCAGGATGAGGAAGGTTTAACCCAGTGCTGGAGGTGGGACAGGAGCTCAGGACCGTGACTTGCTCGGGGTTAGTTTGTGTCAGTCCCACTGTGCGCATCCCACAGCAGCTACCAGGATCCCACCTGTGCCATGTACCCACAGTCATAACAGTGGGTAAAGAACATAAGAGCAGAGCTATTGCACTTGCCACCCTCCGCTTCTCCATGAGGGGTGGCCGCATGCCCGTGCTTCCCTGCATCCCCTGTTTCCCCAGGCATTGCTCCTCAACAGGTTATTAACCTGGCGAGGAACCCAACTCTCCCTGCGGGCTGGAACCGCTCTCCCTTTGTGCAGGGAGGAAACACCAGCAGGAAGATGACTCCGTGCCGAGGCTTAAATAAAGAAATCCTGTTTAAAATGGGTTTTTTCAAGCCCTGGTGGTTTCCCCGGCCCCAAAGGTGGTATCGAGCAAACACACCAGATCTTTCCGACAAGGATTATTGACTGGGAGCCGCACACCGTGTAAACAGGGCTGGCAGGTTTGATCTACAGCGTGCCCGTGTCAATACTCTAATTGATCCAAGCCGAGCGAGTCTAAAGCCCAGGCAGAAATCAGGCTCGGCAGCACTGCCGGGAGGGAGGTCGGCAGCGGGTCCCCTTCCCAACGGAACAGAGCTCCGATGGGCACAGGGAGATGCAGGGACCCGGCAATGTGTGGGCTGAGGCATTGCTTTCCAGCCCAGCGGGACGGATGGGATGGGTCTGCAAGGCTGGGCTTGCTCTCCTATTGCTTAGCAACACCGCAGGGCCAGCAGCAGCCGGAGAGGGAAGAGGGAAACCATACGTGGCTTTGGCCTCGCTCTGTCTGAGCAGCCTCTGGAATCCTCTCCCTTGCCACCCATCCTGCCTGCTGTGGGGTCCCAGTGCGGGGAGGTGATGGAGCGGGGCCAGGGATGCCGCAGCACGTCCCAGTGTTTGTTCTTGCTTTTAGCGTGGTCTTTATGGAATGGCTGGTTTATGATGCAGCTCAGGCTGTGCCGTGGCGTGTGGGTACCTCTGGAATCCGGTTGGGATATCTGGAGTTGTCTGCTTGGAATGCTCACACTTTACATGTCTCTCCTGGTCTGGGAGAGTCCCCACTCATATATACACTATCTGTGTGTATAGCTACCATAGGAGGCATAGAGGAAAGAGTGTTCCCAAGCCAGTGGGAGTAGTGCCCCATGGAAACCCATAGGGACTCGGCTCCATCCCTGCATCAGGCACACAGAGCTTCCAGCAGGCCCAGGAGAAAACCTCCTCCTGCCCGTGAGCAGGGATGTGATTCCAGGAGCCGAGCCCGGCCTATCAAGGAAACTTCCCTCGAAACCCTTCATCTCATTTGTTATTTTATAGCAGCAGAATGAATCTCTGGGTGTGAGTCAGGCGGCGGCATTGCGATAGGCACCAATGGGATAAATAGAACTGCTTTGACAAGGGGAATTCAGCACTGTCGCTCTCAAAAGGAGATCAGAGCGGAAGAGCTGTCTCCATGTGCGGCGTGGCCAAAAGCCAGGGTGATTTGTGGTGGGGAGAGGAGGCAGGCGGGTGCGGAGCCACATTTCAGGCGCTATGAAATCACTCCTACGTTTTGATTAAATACAGAGCTCCTCGGTAATGAAAAAGCCCAAACACAACCTGCAGACACTTGGCCACAACACAGGAGATCTGAAAGCCCCATTGAATATTTTATCTCCTCCTTGGACCGCTGTTGCTGTGCAGTAAAACAAGGGAGAGCTTGAGCCCCCGTCCCAGCCCATGGGTTGCACTGAAGAGCAGCCCAAGGCAGTGATGAGGATGGCAGAGGGCTCCGGTGGACCCCTGCAGACTGTTATATAGTTTTACACCCAAATAATCCCGCCTCGCTCTGTAATTACCCTTCTCCAGTCACATTTCCCATTGTCTGGTAATTAAATCAAGCAGCACAAGTGCAGGAACACCTAGTGAGCTCTGCTCTGGCATTGCATCGATACCTTGGAGCTGCCAGTCACTGTTTGTTGGGAGCAAACAGACACTGCTTGTTGGGAGCAGACTGTTCCCTGTCTCCTGGGGCTGCTGGGAGCCTCTGCCCAGGATGTGGGGTTTGAGGAGATGCTGATTCTAGGAGTGGGGTGCACTGCCTAAGGGTTCCCCTGCGTCGGTAGCATCACCGTGCTGGGTGGCTGGTGGGTCATGACGTGCAGGCTGGCAGGTCCGTGCAGCCTGTGCTGCGAGCGGCCGGCCTGGGCATTGCTGCGTTTGCCTGGGATGTCCTCCAAACGGTGTCCAGTCAGAGGGAATTTTCAGCCTGAACGGTGATTTGGCTTCATCGTGCAGGTAGCAGAAGGTTTCCTATGATGCTGGAGGCAGGGATTGCATTGTGTGTCCTTTAGGCTCAACGGGGTTTGTAAGGCAGCGGGCACACTGGTGAGCTGGTAGGCACCAGAGCTGGTGAGGAGGATGGGGGGAGGCCGGGAAGGATGAGTCCATCACCACATTCCTGGGGCAGGGATGCTGTTGCAGTGAGCACCCCCTCACCAGGCATCAGTGCCATGGGAGATGGGGTACTCCCCCCTCCACTGGAGCTATTTATCTTGGGAGAAACAGAGGAATATTTTGTATCTTTGACAAAGCAGCACTTTACGGGCGCTTGACACTTTATTAACTAATCTCTGGTACTTGAGTAATTTATTATGCTTAAGCTGGTGCCATCAAGTCTCTCAGCAGTGTCCGTGTGCGCCGGGAAATAAATTAAAGACTGTCCAGAGATACTTGGCTCATCGCTGTGATTGCTGGGCCAGCGTGATGGAGGGCGAAGGGTCTCTCCTCCTGCAAATTGGAAATTAGGAATTAATAAGACGGCAGGACGGAGCGCTGCGAGCTGCATCTGGCAGGGAGCTGCCGCCGGGGGGGATGCTGTGTGGGCATGGTGCTGGCATGGTGGTTACCCAGTGGTCCCTTCCAGGATGCTGTATGAAACCTAGTGGTGTGCCAATGAGTCAGTGGGATAATGTGGGTAATTACAGGCCTGTCAGCCTGACGTTGGGCCTGGACAGCGTACTGGAAGAGCTGATACAGGACCTCATTAAAAAAAATTAAAGGAGGTAATATAACGAATGCCAGTCAACACGGGTGCATGGGAAATGGGTCTTGTCAAACCAAGTTGATGTCTTTTTGATTAGATTACAGTTGTGCTCTGTGAAGGCAGTAATGCTGATGTAGTGATCCTTGGCTGCGGGTGGTGGTTGAGTTGGTGCTCCAAAGCTTTTGGATCAGGATGCTCCAGGGCAGCACGGCAGGCACTAATGGGATGAAAAGTGAGCTGAGTGATCGGTCTCACTCTGGAGCCTGAAATGCGGCATCTGTGGCTTCTGCCAGCACCCCTATTGCCCACCCAGTACCGGGGTTCACGGTGCTCTGGGGGTGCCCTGGGGTTCTTACAGCTCTTTCCACCACAGCCTCAGCACCAAGATGCTGAGCTGCCCCATCCGCAGGTTTCCATGGCAACGCAAAACTCCTCACCCCGGGGAGGAAGGAGCCAGCCTGGAGCCCCTGGCTTCTGCCTGGGAGTGATGGGATGGGGCTCGGGCTGGGGCTGAGGTGGCTGCCCCCCCCCAGCAATGGCTGATGATTAAACCATGCATCACTTAATGCGTGACAACAGAAGAAACTTTAATTACTCAGCCTGCGCCTGGTTTCTTCCCCTCCGCAAACTGCCCAGCTCATGGAAGGAAGCAGAAGGAGTAGGGAAGGAGGCTGCGGGCAAAACCTGATTGTGTTTATTAAGTCTATACAAAAAGCCGGCACTGTAATAATAATTAAATTAATTATAAAAGCAATTTGCTTCTGAGAAAGTGCTCTGACAGCTTATGAGCTATCGGGCTGATCCAACAGGCTGGGCTTGAGACAGCGATGCAAACCCACCCTGCCTGCGCATCCTGCCCTCTGATGGCACCTGTGCGTGGTGCCATCGGCGTGCCACCACTTCTGCACAGGCACCTTCCTTGGCTTTGCTTTCCCCCTAAAGGCAGCAGAGCTGTTGTTGCTTTGGAAGGCCTGGCTTGCTTTGGGTGAGTTGCAAGAGGAGCTAAAATGATCTTTCTGGAATGAAGGGCTGCGAGGCAAACACAAAAGGGATGTCCTACATACCTCATTCACATAAAGCAGCACTTGGGATGGCTGCACACTTACAGGCTAATGCCAGGCAGAGGATGGTTTATGACTTTGTTGAAAGTAACAAATAATCTGCTGAAAGATGAGAAAAGAGCTGGCTTAAAAGTGACAAGTTTTTGGCCCAAACTGCAGGGTCTGGAAAGCTGCTCAAAGGAAGCAGCTTGATTTCAACCAGAAACAGTTTGATTGAAAGCCTTGTTTTCTGCGGGAGAAAAGGAGGTTTAACAAAGCATTTTTATAGTAACCCTGCATCAGAACTGAAGTCACCCTTCTCCAGTGGTCGGGGTGCTCCCCTTGGCACCCCTCAATGTCCCTCATGCCACATGGTGCTAACGGCCTCATTCTGAGGATGCTTTTGCAGGCAGGCAGAGGGGTGGGGATGGGGCAGTGCAGGCTGCTCCTCTCCCTGTGGCCCCGGCTGGCTTCCCCTTGCATCACATAGGGGCTGCAATCACTGCCTGCAGCGTTGTTCCCAAACTGCCTCTGAGCGCCGTGCTGAGGCCAGGCCTGTGCTCCCGCAGCCTGCTGGGTTGTATCCTGCCGTTTTGACTTCTTTTGTTAACACTGGAGCCTGCTTCTGCCATGCAAAGTAGGTCAGAACATGAGCGAGGAGCTTTCCTGATGCCCTGGGTTGGGAAGCAGGGAAGCGCTGTGCTCTCCGCTCCTGTCCCACTCCTTTCTGCAGCGGCATGCTGACATCCAACCACCTCAAACCACCGCCTTGGAGCAGCAAATTATAAGTTAAATTATAAATAATGCCCGGCTCTCCCAGGGCTCTGTCTGTTACGCCAGGCTTGGAGCCGTTCCCCTGCCTGTCTCCGCATTCAGGCCGATGCAGTCATTATGTCTGTGGGGTGCCCAGCTGCATTGATCGGCCTGAAAAATGCATGAGTGTGCGGCCTCGGTGAGCGCGGCAGCAGCACCGGGTCCCAGCATCCTGCTGCAGGCTTGGATCCCAGCATCCTGCTGCAGGCCTGGATCCCAGCATCCTGCTGCAGCCCTGGATCCCTGCATCCTGCTGCAGCCCTGGATCCCTGCATCCTGCTGCAGCCCTGGATCCCAGCATCCTGCTGCGGCCCTGGATCCCAGCATCCTGCTGCAGCCCTGGATCCCTGCATCCTGCCTCAGCTCTGGGCCATGGCTTCAAGCTGTGATCTGCCTACGCAGGCAGTGCAGTGAGGAGGGGATCAAACCTGCCCAGGGCGGCCCCGCAGCTGTGCGCTGTGCTTGGTGTGGTGTTCTGCATGCTGCAGTTGAGGCCATGGTCCCTGAGCACTGGGCAGAGGGTGCTGCTCTGCCTGGGCACCGGGATGTGATGCCACCGTGGCATTGCCTTTGCGGCAGGGAGGGAGCTGTGAATCTCAGCAGCCTCTGCAGGGGTCTCTGCTGCTTACCATAGCGGGTGTCAAGCAGGAGGGTGGAAAGCTGCTGCTTTCCTTTCCTCTCCTCTTGCTGGGAGACAGGACAGGGGTGCCATGTGCTTGCTAAAGCCACGAGTAGAGCTCTGCACATGGGGGCAGGTCAGGGACATGCTGCAGAGAGAGGATTCTTCATCAAAGCTGCAGTGCGGCTGCGCCAGCTCCCGTACAGGTCTTGGGAAAGATGTGAGAGTTTTCCATGCAGTTTCCAAAGTTCAGGAGGAGAGGAAAGTGCTGGCTAAGCTGCTCTTCTGGCTCACCTCCTGCTTCACCCACCGGCTTTCCGTGTAGGTGTAATGGATGGAGGAGAGTGTGTTTGAAGGTCTCGGGGGCAGAGAAGACAGCATGTGAGCCATCAGTCAGGTGCGAAAGCAAAGTAGTAACATTTCAGTGCAGTGATTTTTAATAATTTATGATTTTCACTCGGTTCCCAGAGTGTTATTACCTCACTTAACATCATTTACAAATTACACATGATCCCATCAATTGTAGTAAAGTGAGGAAGTGTCTGGGAGATGCTCAAAAATCAAACGGTATAGAGCAATTGAGAATTTATGGACCTGAATGGGCTGCAGCACCGGCGGGGGCAGCGGTGCGGTGCCCGGATGCCATTGCAGAGGCTGGTTGTGCCCCAGGACCCGGCTGGCTCCTGGCATGGGGATGGCATCACCCTCTGTGAGCCCACCTGAACCGTACAGGTGCTGACAGCAAAGGGGGAAGACGCAGCCCCTCTCCCTCTGTTTGTACTGTTGGTGCACAATCAGCACGCAGACAGGATGAGGTGAGGATGGAAGGGCTGTGAGCTCTTGCAGAGGAGCTGCTGCAGCTCCCGCAGTTCCCCTGACCTGTTGCTCCAGCCCTGCACCGCTGATGGTTCCCGATGGGGCCACATAGCCCTGCAGCAAGCTAGATCCAGCACTGCTCGGTGTGGATGCTCCCTGCTCTGCCCAGAATCCTACAAGGAAGGCCTGCAGAAAGCAAACCCTCTTCCCGCTCTGCTCCTCATTAGCGCAGCATCCCAGGCGATGCCTGGAAAGCGCCATTTCCTTTGTGTCACGGGTGGCACACAAATTCTCTCCATGGCAACGTGGCTGGCGGCTGGCAGGATGTGGCCCGGCAGGATGCTCTGCTGGGGGGGGACCGAGTGCCTTGCACAGGGCAAGGGCGACTTTGGCTTGGGCTTTTTGTGGTTCAGGGGAAGGGAAGGAAGGGGTTGTATGGCTGCAGTAGATTGTGACAGCTTGGGGGTGGATGCAGATTGGGGTCAGGCACCTTGCTTTGGTCTGAAGAGAGGTTTTGGTGTGAGCATCCTGCTAGTGGAGGGGGTACAGGGGAACAGCTGACCAGGGGCCCGTGCTGTCCTCTGCCCCCCCAAACCTGCCGTGTTTCAGATGGAGGAAACCTGCTGTGTTTTCCTCCTGGAGGCTGCTGGGGCAGGGGTGAAAGCGATCCTCCATGCGGCTTCCTCCGGCATTCCTCACTTACCCTTCTCACAGGGTTCAGAGTCAAGCGAGCCCCTGCAGAGGAAACAGCCCTGTGTTACCTAATAACTCTCAGAGAGCAGCGATCTGCATACAGTGAAAGGAAGGGGGGAACAGGGGAGGAAGATGCCTTCTCTGAGCATCACAGAGGCATCGGTTGGCAGCGCGGCCCCGGCCGCTCTCCCTGCCTGGAGTTCTCCCGGTATCTGGGGTGAGTGGGACCCGCAGTCCTCCCTCCTTAAAGGCGCTGCACTTGGCAGAGCAGTTGAACTAAACTGAATGTCTGGGTCCTGCAAAAATATGCGTACGTTCTGCTTTTCACGCACCTGGACATGCCGGCCATTGCACTGCTGAGAGCAAAGCGCATTAAAAGCCTTCTGAAATGTCAATGCAATGGAAGCGGTCAGGAGCTGGTGTGCCTCTTCAGCAGAGGTTTTCATCCTAGCTGGGGGGCTGAGCTAACAGGGTTCCTCACTAAAGGCACGGGATTAGGTTGGATTTCCAAGCTCTCCATTGGTGCCAGGCTCTGCTCTGTGCTGCCTGCAGCGGGGCCATGGGTAGCATCAAGCCAAAGCAGTGGTGGTATTACTGGGGTCCATCCAATCTGCAAAGGGATTATCCTGAAGGGAACAGACAGGAGCAGCTGCTTAAACGCATCGACTTGTTGGAAAGCAGAGAGATGTGGGTACCACCGGCACAGAGCGCGATCACTTAGGTGCCTCGGCCCATCTGCGTAAAGTAACTATTGATTTTGGTTGATACACATTGATTCCAAGAAAACTGCTCTGCTTTGAAAATGAACTTCCAGTAGTTTCAAGGGAAAATGCAGTGTGTGGTCTCTCTCGCAGGGCTCCCTTGTTTCGTTAGAAGCAGCTCCTGCGTTTGAAAAACAGAAGCAAAGCCAAACAAATAGCTCGGAGGGAATTAAAATGCATCGATTCTCCGGGTGGGAATAATGGCCTCCGTTAAAAGCTTTTGGAGACGTTAACACACATTGCTTTGAATAAAGATCTCCCTCCAGCCGCTTCTCCTGCACCTCCCTCCATGCCCACCTTTGGGATGGGGATGTGGGAGCTGCACTGGATGGGTACCAGCCCTGGGATGTGGCAGCTTCACTGTGGTCCTGTTCCTGGATGGGGATGCTCCCTGCCTGTCCTTAGCAAAACAAGCTGCTTATCGAGGGCTGTCCATTGCTGTTTGTCTGTCCTGCCTGAGGCATCTCCTCCCTTGCAGTCATTTTAATTGGCACAGAACAGCAAGTACTTCAGCAGCAGGCCCTGGCCAGCCTGACCTAGCAGAGCCTCACCGTTTAGGCCATCGGGCAGAGTCCATCTGGGAGAGCAAGTCTTGGTCCCTTCAGCAAATCCTTCCTGTTAATTAAAGGTATTAATTGGCTCACAGCCTGCTCATTTAAAGAGGCAGCAGCCTGGCGGTAGTTAGAGCTGCTCAGACCTGGGCACTCACACAAGGGATCTGTGTTCCTGTCCCCAGGGAGGAGGGATGCTGGTGCTGTGAGCTGTGCAAAGGGGCAGGACACCAGAGGAGTGAATGTGCAGCATCCCAGTTTCGCCTCTGACTCCTCTCTGCACCCAACTGGGGCTGAAGGTACCCGGGTGCACATGGGCAGTGAGCAAGACCTGCTGCAAGCAGCACGTTTGTGTTGAAACAGAAGATTCTCCTATTCCCTACCCTTTGCTGTTCAATTTGTGTTATAAGCCGTGGGAGGGGCGTGCTTGGTGCTGTGCTTCAGGGTCACTCAGGCAGCTCCCATCCTGCTGCCGCAGCCCAAACTTTTTCTGCCTAACTTGGTTCAAGTCTTTGCACTTCCATTTCTGAACGTAGTCTGGGAGCGACATGAAAATTAGATCTAATAATGAATGATTACAACTTTCAAGGTAAGTCTAGTTGGTTGACTAATCAATTTGGTTAAGTGAAAATCCATAGCAAATGAGTCAGGCGCAGTACAACGTTTCTCCATCCAATTTAAATTAAAACACCAACCATAATAATTTCACAATTACTCTGTGAGGATGCACCAGGGACTTGCCCCTCGAGAAAGAAAATGTCAAGGACTGCATGAGAGGCCCAGGAGCTGCGAGGAGCAGCCTCTGGCGTGCCTGGCCACTCTGCCTGCAGTGGAGCCTGGAGGGATGCTCGAGCAGGCAGGGATGCGGTGACAGGTCCCCAGCTCCCCAGCACATCTTGGCTCTCTTTGGGGCTAAAAGCCTCTGAGGAGCCGCATGGATCGTGGTGCACTGCTCATCCCAGTCCCCGCTGCAGGCTGAGCCCAGCCCAGCGAGGGCTCAGCAGTGTTTATAACACAGCCACAGAGGAGCAGGAACAGGGAGTCCGGTCGTGTAGATCAAGCTGTAATTCTTCTTTTGTGCTGTGGCAGGACTGCGAGGGACACGAATGTTAAATCCCAGGGAAGTCGCCTCTGCAGCAGTCTTCAGTGGTGTGAATTATTGATGTGTGCTCGGTTGTGCTGCGCGATGAACTGTACCCAAAATACATACAGTCACTGCGGTCTGAGATGGGTATGCAGCCCATGGCGATGAAGAGGGGACTGGGCAGGGGGAGCAGCAGTTCCTTCTCCTGTTTTCATCTGTCTCTTCATCTTCCTTTGTTGTATACTAGAGATAGTGAGTTACCCATGCACACAGCAGGGTGAGAGCGCTGGGGCAGCACTGCCAGGGATGCTCGTAGGAAGCATGGTGACCCCTCGCTTCCTCAGGGACTCGGGACAAACTGTAAGGACTGTCCTGATGAATAGTAGAGCAGCTTCTCCTCATGGCCGTGAATGAGCTCCTGCCTGGTGTGGGAGAAGCCTTTGGATGTGTCTTGATGTAAAATGGTCAGGCGCTGGTGAGTGAAAGCTGAGAGACATCTGTTTCATGCTGCAGATGCAAAGGTCCCTGTGAGGGTGCTGGAGGCTGAAGAGCAACAACTGCTCATGGGTTTCAGAGCACACACCCCTCCAATTCACCTTCCCCAGGCTGGGGAATGGGCCGGGGCCACGTGAGAAGCTGTCACTGCTCGTTGCAAGGGGAATCGTGGAGTTTCCCCTTGGAAAGCTGAAGGGGGAAGGGATGGTCCGATGTGACTCATGGAACAGATGGATTTATGGATTATTTTGGAGCCTCATGTGCTAATTTTGCAAATGCTGTATGTCTGCAGGCTCTTAATAGCTGCATTCCCGGGTAAATGGATAAAGAATCTGTCCTGTGGGGCCTGGAGGCTTTGGGGAATAACTTATGCAAATCCTCCAGTCTGGAAGCAGGTGGTGATGGTTTTCAGCAGTTTCCCTCTTGGGATGGTGCAGATCTGCTTGGTGTGCTCCAAAGAGCCCAAGAAGGACCCAGCCGTGCAACTGGCATGGGTGTGTGCACCAAAGACTTTGGGGGTACTAGAAGCATGGATAAAGAAGGATGTGTTTCCAGCTGGAGCCAGGGGAGCACAGAGCCCTGCAGCCCATGGCTGCCTTGGGACGAGGGATGCTCAGACAATGTCCCTGCAGAGGGACCGCATGTGATGGCTGCAGAGCTTGTGGGTATCACAGTGCCAGGAGCTGGTGCTGGTGGGGCTGCCCATGCCGCCTGCTGCTTCCCTCCTCCAGACGAGCATCCCGCCCGCTCCTGGCTCAAGATGTCCTTTGAACGGTAAGGCTCTGTTTTTACAGCTGCTTTAGCTCTGAGAGGCAGAGCCGCAACCCGGCTGGAGAGCGGGAGCCGGGTGCTGGAAGATGCATTCCGAATGCGAGGTGAAGGGAAGAGAAATTATTAAACTCACAGATAGCAACAGAGCTTCCTTTGTGAGCGGTGGAGATGGGAAATTATGCTGAAGCAATGCATTGCAAATCACCCACTGAAAGGCAGAGAAGGCCCTTTTATCCTCCAGGCCCTGAAGTTTTTCTGCTATCTTTGTATGCAGAGGCATTCCTTCAGGGGAGAAAGAAAAGCCAGCAATTTTGTGCCTGATTGGCAGGCTGTCCAGTGCCAGTAAAGATGTTTGTTTTTTCAGAGAAGGGCTCACAGACTGAAATCTCACTCTTGCATTTTCCATTACAGAGGAAAATGAGACTTGGAAGGCGTTCTCCATTAGCGCTGCTTAGCCTCGGAGTAATAGTGGTGCTCCAGCGACTCGAGAGGGGGAACGCTCTGCTCCAGCCCAGCAGCCACGCACCGTGGTGTGGGTTCAAAATGCCCCTAGGAAGAGATTCTCCATCACCATTCGTGTTTGTTGGCATTCCCAATGTCGAGGGGGCTGTTCAGCTGGCACTGGGGTGGGTGGTGGAGCCAGGGATGGGATGCTCTGGGGGGCATTTCTCATTGCCCTGGTACAACGAGGTGGACAGAGGTTTGCCATAGGGACTTGCACCCCCATATGTGTCAGGGCTGGGCAGCACGGTGCACGGCAGCAGAGGATGCGTGTTCTTCCCCAAGCCCCCCGTGCCAGGCTCCATTCACTGCTGCTGCGCAGCAGAGACAGGAACATCTGTTAACACAAATGCTTTTCGGAGCCGTTCTCGGCGCTCGCCGGCATCTGCGTCGAACAAGCCCCCGCTCGGCTTGTTCAGTCTTTAGTTCTGGAACGGGTTCAAACGGCGCTCGGGAGCCGGGAGCGGGGGGAAAAGCCGCTAAAGCTTTAATAAGGCGCCGAGTCAGAACTTCTGCCGGGCTCCATCCTCCGTGCATGGGGGAGAAGAGCGGGATTCCTTAATAACAAACACCTTTGCAGCAGCTCATTAAATCACTGCGTTTCTGAAGCGCAGCAGGACACTTGTGTGAATAAATAGCGCAATCTCCCAGCCTGAAGTATTTTCACATCTGAGTTATTTCCCCTGCATATGATCAGCTCTTTCCTTGGCTTTTTTCGCTCCCCCCTCTCTGCCACAAATGATTTTCACTGATGAGCACAATTAACAAATGAGAGGCAAAGTCAGAAAAACACATTTTCCCCCCAACCTCCCCTTTCTTCCTTTAACGTTTTATAGTTTAACAAATCGCCCAGGAAAAGGGAGCGAGGAGAGGCTTCTGCTGCTGATCCAAAGGCAAAGCTTTTCTCTTCTCCTTGCTGCCTGTCTTTGTAGGCTGCAAAATGCCACAAAGCAAAGAATGAAAAGGTGGCCAAAAAAAAGCAGAGCGGAAGGAGAGACCCTCTCGGGGTGCTTTTCTGCCCTGTGTGTTTGCTCCTTTCCCATCCTAGCTCACACGTTATGCCCATGAGATGTGTTAAAGGTACCAACAGCCCAGGCCCCACAGTGAAACAGGTGGAGCAAAAGGCTTTCTTGCTCACCCTCAGCTCTGCCGGAGTCTGTGGGAGGAGGTGAGTGGCCAGCAGGGAATTCTCTGGATGCAGGTGGATGGGAATGGTGCCAGGCCCCTTTCAGCCCCTTGGCAGAGCTGGCATCGGGGCACAGCCAGCGCTTGGTGCGTGGCAGGGATGAGCGGGGCTGCGAGCACATGAGGGCTGTGAGCCCTCATTCATAGCACAATCGATCCACTTGAGAACGCCCTGCAGCCCAGCGCCTGGCAGAAAGCGGTGTCTGAGCCGTGTCTAGAAGCAGATGAGTTTCACCCCTCAGAGGCACAGTGTTAACGTGGGGATGCCCGAGGTGGGATGGGAATGGCAGCAGGCTGGGACCCAGCACAGGCCGGAGCTCCCTGATTCATACCCCTCCATGCAGCATTCCCTATGAAGCCTTTTGCAGCATGATCTAATTATCAGGTAAATAAAGGGGCCCTCCCTCCCAGTTAATTTGTTAGGTAGCTTTATTACCAACAGGAGAGAGATGACACAGAAGTATATTACGTGCGGTGTTGCTGGTAATTATTTTTATTGCTCCGTGTGAGGTTTATGGTGGTAGCAGGGTGAGCTTGGCGCTGCTGCCTCCCGTTTCGCTGTAATTAACGTTCCCTCTGTGCTGCGGGTGGCTGAGCAGAGACGTGCCGGAGTCGGGCGTTCCGGGGGCACCAGGAAAGGGCTCTCTGCCTGCACCGCGCTGCCTGCGCTGTGGAGCACGGAGCCAGGGCACCAGCCCAAACGAAGACCACAAGGTTCATCCCTCAATGCCATTGCCTCCAGGCTCGTTTCTTTTCCCACTGGTTGGCCAAGGCTCTGTTTGCCAGGCAAAGCAGATTTGTGTTGGCTTTGTAAGAGCCCCTCGTTACTCCCAAGAAAACAAAGGTGTAGAAACATCTTTATGAAAGATGATGAATTCCTGTAGTCTTCTCTGGTGAATTTTGCTTCTGTAAATCTCTCCCTCTCTCTTTGCATGTGCTAATTGGTCTTAGCACTAATTAATCGGATTTCATTATATTCTCTTTAATTTGTCAAGATATCATTACTTTATTGGGCAAAGAAACGCTTAAGAGGATTGTCACAATTGGAGTAATTGCCCCCCCTTCTTTAAAGTTACTGAGAGAAGCCATTATCAATGAGGCTAATTTGCATACCCATTAGGGTAATCGCTTTAGTTTAGCCAAATTTGCGCAAATTTACATAGCAAATTGACCTTCCACGTCTTCACTTAAACATAGAAAATGCGAGAGAGACTCCGCCGGCATCGCAATGACACCGAAGTTTGTTTCGTGTGCTTCTCTTACTAAAAGAGGTCTAATTAGAGCCAGTAATGTTTTATTTCATCTGGAATTGCCAAATAAATTGGCTCGTTGACAGTTCCCACCTTTTCCCTTTGCTGGGATCACAGGATAGGGAGCATTGATCAGAAAGTCTTGTCCTAATGAAGCTGTGTTTGATGCGCATGCATCCATCCGTCAGAGGTGCTTTTGTTTCTACCAGGCTTCCTGGATGCCCCTGGGTCCCCAGCTCCCGATATCCCTTTGCTGGGTCCAGAAGGGGAGCAGGGGAAGGCCTGAGTGAGGCTGTTTGCACCTGTGTCTTTGCTTTGCCCACGTGCATGGGCCAGCACGAGGCCCAAGGTGATGGCAAACCAGCCCCTCAGCCCACTGGCTGAGCACACCTCCTTCCCCCATCACCATTCTCTCTGTGGCCTTGAGTGGTTTGAACGGCAGCCTTCATGGTCTGATGGTGGATTTTCCACTAATGCAAGGCATTACCTAGTTAATTTGGCCAGAATAGAGTGTAATTTTGCATGGTCAAAGTCATTGCGACTCGAGCTGAGAGTTCCATTACAGCGCTCTGCCCACCCAGCGATTGCAGAGCACCGAGAGATAAGTAGCGGTTTATTAATGGGTGTCCTCGGGAGCTTATTGAAGGGATGGCTCCTCGTCGGCATCCAACGTGAGCAGGGGAGAGGTTCGCTTTGCAATATCCCTGCATTCCCTCCTGCCACCCTGCTGCAGAGCAAGGCACACCGCGACGCTGACCAACCTGTGTGGATCATCCCGAGCCTGCGCTGCCAGGGCCGGGAATGGGGATGTGACACTTTGGAGCAGGTACAAGTGCTTTGGAAGAGGCTCTGCCGTGGCTGCGAGCAGCTGGTGCAGCTGATGCATTTCCCAAGCGTGTTTGCAAGATATGTCATTAAGAATGCGGGGGGGGGGGGAGCAAAGCAAACCCTGAGACTTGTTTGTAACGCTCTGGGTAGCACAATACCTGCTCAGGATCTCCTTCTCCAGCGTGGCTGAAGGTGACCCTCAGGTGACATCCCTGGGGTTTTCCCTATGAGGCCTGCGTGGCACTGATTTTGGGTAAGTATTTGCAATTCCATTTCCCGTGTAAGGAAACACAGCGAGGGGATCCTGCAGATTCGGGGGGCTTGTTAAGCACTGGGTCCATTCAGGTGATGATTCCTTCGGAGTTCCTTCCTCTGATTTCTAGCATCTCTGTTTAAAACTGCTCAGTTCAAATGGAACAAAGCTTGGGTGTGCATGTTCAGTGCTCCCCTGGCTTATGCTGCTGGAAGATGTGCCCTAACCCTGCCTGATGCCATAATGGGAGCAGTAGGGCTTGAGGCACAAAGCCAGGGGCTGCTGGTGCCCATTTAGTTTGTTGGCTGAATGAGGCGGGATGCTCATGGGAACATGGCTCCAAGCAGCCTGTCCCTCCTGAGCTTTGCAGATGGCTTTTAGATGATGAGACTGGCACAGGGAGCTGGCTTCCCTGCCTGCTGCCCAGAGACAAAGGCACAAGAGCCCTGGGAGGCCGAATATCCATGCTGGAGCGTGCGGGGATGCAGCAGCCACCCCTGATGTCGTCAGCTCTGGGGCTGAGTCAGCAGAGCAGCCAGGCCCTCGCAGCAGCTCAGTCATGAGACTGGGAGAAGCAGGGAGCAGAGCGGGAAGGGGATGAGTAATGTACTGCAGCCCCGGAGGTGGTGGTGAGCGTGCTGACAAGTTGTGTGCGTTGGTCATGCCTGTTTGCTCCGTGCTCCATAAAACATGCACCGCTCCTGCAGCTCCCTGCACGTGGCTCTTCTCTTGGTTAAATGCTTCTTCCAAAGCCAACAATTTATGTCCTGGCTTTTGTTACTGCCATGCAACACCGCTGCTGGGCACTGCACAAGAGAAAACACCTATTTCCGCTTAAAAAGCACCCAGCCACAGTCTCTGCTTTGTCTTTAATTCACATCTAGCACCAAGGGAAGCACATTCAGCACCTCCAAATGAGTCTGACAGCAGCCTCCCCGAGGGGTCGCACCTCACGGGGGCTATGGAGTGGGGAGAATTGATTCGGGATGGGGAAATCAGTGGCACCGAAGCCACGCATGGGGGTGTCACGGAGGTGATGGAGAGGTGCGTTCCTGGCTGGATCCTGAGGCTTGTGCTGGGGTTGGGGGATGGAGGCTCGGCCCCCCTCACGGCAGGAGCATCTCTGTCCTCTCAGGTGTTTGCAGCCTGCCATGCGTGCCCATGGCCTTGCCTAATTACAGCGTGAAGGTGGGCTCCTGCCTGTCTACCTGTCAGTGAGGATGAGCTCGCCGGGAGGCAGAGACATGGAAGCGATGCAGGAGAAAGGGAACAGTCTGTGCCAGGCTTGATCAGAGGGGCCCGGGCCTTTACACTGTTTCCACCAGGACTGTGTTTGCTCCCAGTGCCCGAGGCTAAGAGCAGCGGGGATGGATGCTGAGCAGGGTTCTCGTCAGGCTGCAGTGCTCACAGGCACTGTGTTTCACACCACTGGGCACCCTTTCCTGCTCCATGTCTTACCAAGGCAAATCCTCACTTTGCACTCTGCTTCCTGGGGCAGGTGAGGGGTGAAACGCCATCAATCCCCAGGCCCAGCCTTCCCTTGCATCTGTTTGCATCTTCATCGCTCTTATTAACAGTAATTACAATATCACTGTATTCAGCAGCAGCACAAATCCTTCACCCAGGCAAAAGATGGAGTTTTTTCCTTTGGAGGGATCCAGAAATCCTCCACCTACCTGTGCAGTATTCCTTGTGCCAGGATAAAGATCATTAGAGCCTTTGTTAGTGGAGCTGACTGACAAGGGGAGTAGATTAATATTAGAACACCCTGTCAAAAGTGGTGAAAAGGCTGGATTGATTGTAGAGGAAGTTTAGTCAGAGTTGTGTGTAAAGCCCTTGGGTGGTTACACTGCAGCGAATCAATCTCCTATATTAGCACGTCCCTGTGGGAGCAGTCAGCCTCACTGTTTATTACACTGAGGCTGCACATCACAGGTACAGTGCTCGTCGTCTCCCTCTCGGAATTCGCCACTGGAAATCACAGGCACGCAGGCAAGCACCTGAGGCAAGCGAGGTGCTGGGTACCCACAGGGTCCCAGCCCGTGGGTGCTGCCATAGGGCAGGCTGCCAGCTGCCCTCTTCCAGGGGAGACTCCTCTGTCAGCAGCCGAATACCTTCCCTTTGGGAACTGCTAATTCCTTATTCACCATGGCAGCTTTCACCCTGGTAGCCAGGTAATGGGACAAATGCACATGGGGCATCTCAGCATCTTGGGTTATCACCAAGGAGAAGGTGGTTCTGGACCTGAAATGTGGTGTGCAGGCATGGGGCTGCAGAATGTCCAGACGCTTTGGCCACTTGGAAGCATTGCCGGTGCCTGCGTCTGTGTAAGAGCATCCCTGTGAGCATCCCACTGCAGCATCCCTCCTGCTTGGGACAGCAGCTCCCAGAGGTGGGCAAGGGAAGAGGGGAGTGATGGTCAGCTATGGAGTAGTCCCAAGGGCCCTGTGTTAGGACATGCAGTGCTTTCAAAGGCACATCCCTCTGGATGCTTGGCGAATGCTGAGCCCCACAGGACACACAGCCGGCTCGGTGCTGGGTGTCCCTGACCCTCTTCCCACCATGGCTGCAGCTATGATTCCGTGATTCTATGATTTGAACTGTTCAGCTGGGGAAGCTCTTGCTGGAGATGAAAGGCTGTAGATCCATATATTCCCATCCTGAACATCTCTGTTAGCAGACAGCAGCTCTGCCCTAGCAGAGCCGCTGCTTCTGGCTCTTTGCTTTCTCCCTGGCTTTCCTGGGCTCCTCTCTCCCCCAGCACCTCGGGGGCTGCTGGACTTTCCCTCCGGCTGCCCATGGCAGGTTTGCTGAATGACACACTGGTTTTCATGGGATGCAAACAGGAGGCTTCTCCCGGAGCTCTCCATAGGAAATAAAGTACATTAGTTACTGGCACAGTTAAATGCCTGCTGCTCCTTTCAGGAGGTTTTCCCTCCCGTGCTGAAGCAGAAGGACCTGTTGCACACTTGGAGGGTCCCAGGAAGCATCCTGGAGGATACCCAGCCCCAGACGTGTGCCCACAATCTGAGCACCAGTGGTGGTTCCTGTTAGCGGGCACACACTTGTACACAGCCTTTCTGTGTGGCACTTAATAAACCAGATAATTTCCATTCTTCCTCTTCTGCTGTCACTTACTTCACTTTTTATCCACACAACAGAAACTCCTTCCCGAGCCCCCCATCCTCTTCTCTCCCTAATGCTCCTCACTTT
Organism: Lathamus discolor; assembly: GCF_037157495.1. Lineage (NCBI taxonomy): Eukaryota > Metazoa > Chordata > Aves > Psittaciformes > Psittacidae > Lathamus > Lathamus discolor. The sequence goes on from NC_088900.1 coordinate 6,608,436, forward strand.
CAAATGCTAATAATCCGCAGCACTAAAAGGCTTAGAAGTGGTTCTGGATTGTTTGATCTTTGCCCTGTGATCTACTTTCATCTTCCAGCTTTCAAATGTTACTTCAGATTTACTTTAACCTATTAACACGCTTGGTATTCACAGGCATGCACTTTGGCCATGGTTTGCATCAAATCCACCCAAATTCTAATGAAGACAGGGAAAGTTAAACTTCTGGACATCAACTTTGCAGAGCAGTTGGTCACCCGCTGTGGCTAATACAGCCACAGGGACTTTCAGCCTCTTCATGCACTGATGTGAAGGGAGGTGCTGCCTGGCCACCCATGGACAGGGGATGCGGAGGGAGATGCTGGGGGAGCAGGAGCAGCCCCCATCCCTGCTCATCCTTCCCCTTGTGTGATTACACATGGGGGAGAAGAGCTTTGAACCCAGCGCTTTGCTCCGCAGCTCCTCCGCGCGGCCTCATCCCTGCCGGAGCAGCGCTGGAGACATCAGAGCCGTCCCAAGGCCGTTACAGCTTCATCCGGCCTCCTCCGCTCTCTCCGGGAGGGGCAGCCGGAGCCTGGGAGACCTCCAGGCGGTCGGGCAGGCGATCAATCACAGCAGCAGTTCTCGAGCGCTTCGCTAATGGACGTTTCCTTGCCGAGCATCCCCCCTTGAGCTCCCCAGGGCCACGGAGAAGCTTTCACCGTGAGAAGCCAAGGGGGAGCCTTGCCAAGTCCTGATCCCTGCTTGAAGATGTGCTGGGGAAGGAGGATACAAGGTGAGAGCCGCAAAGAGCTGGCACAGGGTGTCCAGCTCGTCCTCCTGGTGGAAGCGACCCGAGGCAGCCCTGCTGGGGGCCATAGGATGTGCTGCCTGCAGCCGCCCTGCTCCCATGGGATCCTGGCCCTCTCTGCCAGCTCCTGCAGCCCCCTCGCCGCTGCTATTCCAGGAGAATGCAAGTGTTTAATATTTAAACCTGAGCAGCCCCGGCAAAGCTGCTTTTCTTTTTTTATTTATTCTTCTAATTAAATGCCAATTAGAAAGAGAGAGGGGGAAAAGAAAGGCATGAAACACTTAAACACCCACTACAGCCGGGTTGCTCCAAGTTGCTACGAGCTAATGAGCTACTTAAGCGATCATTTGAAATTCCATATCAAACAATCCATAACCTGCCCCAAAACCCGGCAGCGAGAAAGGAGAAGCCCTCAGCCTCCTTGGCACCATGTGGGCAGTGCCCCCAGGCCACGGCCGCTCCGATGGCATCTCTGCCGGCTTTCAGCTCCCGGGAGGAGCAAAGCTGGGCTTTGCCGATGGAAAACCAACGCAGCAGAAGGTCTGTAGTGCCCGTTTGTCCTTCCCCTGCTCGCTGCCTGCAGAGGGGTGCCGGGCAGAGGACGCGGCGCTGGCGGAGCCTGCAGAGCTGTTTATTAGCATTTGCATGTGTGCTAATAGGAAAACATCACTTCAAGCTTCAGCCCTCCTTTGCCTGCTCGCAACCGGCAATACAAAGCGAGGGAGAGCTGTGAAGGGAGAGCATGTTCTAAATGTGCTGGGGAGAATTCAAAGGCACTTTAAAGTGGGGATGTGGTCTGGGGAAGAGCCTGTTTTCAATGCAGGTTTGTTTTTGTTTGAGTTAGTTGATGCTCACTTTAAGCTCCTGTGGCACCCTGTCATCTCTGGATTGCTTGTTTTCCTGTGCCAAAGTCAACCTTAATTTCTCCCCTCCTTTCAAGTGGGAGCCGTGATTTTCCCTCTGCTGCACAGAGCATCAGATGGGCAGGACAGAGCCTGGTTCTCTAAGTAATGCTGACAAGATTACCTACTGATTGCCCGAGTCCAAGCCTGCATTCCAACGAGGGCAGGGGCAGACAGGGGAGGAAAGCGCTGGAAACTTGTCTCCAATTCCTGGTGAAGGACAAGCCTGTGGGGACCGGAGCTGGGGGGATGCGGAGGAGCCTGGATGTGAAGGAGGGCTTCAAACCTGGGCCATCTCTGCCCCCCTTATGAGCCCTCCTTGGTTCTGCCTTTGTACTCAGCACCAGCGTCTTCGGAGATGGGCACTTAATAGATTACTTAAGGCCATAAATAAAGCTCTTGACCTTTCCTTGAGCTTGCCCCAAGACTTTCTTCCCTTCCTGCGTTCTGGCTGCTCACCTGTGTCACTCCTTAGCATGTCCTGCTTCCCATCGCGCTTTTATCCGGCTGGATTTGCTCATCATTCCTCACCTCTGCCAAGGTGCGAGGTGTGGGAGCAGCTCCCAGCTGGCACTGTGGAAGAGGATGGGCTCAGAGCCCACGCTCAGCCCTTCCGGACATTCCTGCCCCCCCGCTGACTTCAGCTCAGTCATTTCGGGAATGGGGAGCTGGAGCTAAAGCACCTTTGTGGTTTAACAGGATTTTCCCCAGCCTACACAGCAGAGGCTGGAGCCACTCAGCACCTGCTGCTGTAATCTGCGCCCTGAAGCCTCCAGCTCTATACACAAAGCTTAACTTTGCTTTGCTTATTCACCTTCCCTATTCCCTCGTGTCCAGCAGCCAGATTTCAGGAAGGAAAAGTTAATCTTCCCCCATCCCTGGCTCCAGACAAAGGCATTTTGAATGGGATACAAACTGAGGCTGAAATGACTGAATTTGGGAAAGCTGGGAAAGGCCCACTTCAGAGTGTCCCACCAAAGGGGAGAAAGTCCTCAGTGCGAGATGCCCTTGTGTTGTGCTCCTTCATTTGCCCCAGGGTGCTGTCCTGGATTAAACAGGAATAGCCCAGGAACTGAGCCTCGGGAGCAGCGGGTGCAGGAGATGGAGGTGCCCTGCAAAGGGCATAGCTGTGGCTGGCACATTGTAATCACCATCTCAGAAGATAAGCGTCCAACATCAGGAGGGTGTTCTCTGGTAGAGCTGAAAGTTAGAGCGTTGTTGCTTTATGCCAACGCTACCGTATGGTACCCGGATTGGCTGAGATCAGATGGAATTAACATGTACAGGGCTTTTATAAAGGTTTCCAGCGCAAGCTATTCGTTAAAGTCCAAATCTCAGCTGAGATTTCTAATTAGCAGAGATGTGTGGAGCTAATGAATGACCAGCACAGACAAGATCTCCACTGCATGGGGCTTGCACAGTGTCCCACTGCAGCCTCCGGACCTCGTGGAGAGCATGGGGTGAAGCAGGGATGTAGCACCTGGAGCATCTCTGCCACTCTCCCTTGGGGGAGTAGGAAGCGGCAGGATGAAGACCTCTCAGTCTGTGTGCCCTAAGCACCTCTGTATGCTCTTTTGTCTCTGATGTGTGGATGTTTTCCCGGATGTGATACTGGGACCCTGGTTTGCTGGGAGCTGCAGGCTGGCACAAGGAGCAGAGAGCTGTGGCAGTCCGAGATGCGCTGGTCTTGTTTCCTTTGGAAAAGATGAGCTGTCACATGCTGAGTTTTGCAGCGTTTCAGTTTCCAGAGCTTCCCTAAATCCCCTCAAAGAGCCACCAAAAATGGCTTTGCTGTTGCTCTAAAGTCTGTGGGGAGAAGTGGGACCAGGCAGGAAGCACTTGCAGGATGCTGCTGTTCTCCAGCAGCCAGGCCTCCGCAGGTCACACTGCCAGGCTTCATTACTCTTCCCTTCTCCCTGCCATTCCAGCTGGAGGCCAGGAGGAGACCCTGGTGGAATATTAACTCCGCGGTCGCCAAGTGATTATTTATTACAATCACTGCTTTCGGGTCCTTTGACTCCTCTCTGTTAATTACACTGCAGGGTGTAATAAACGTGATGGAAAGGGCCCAGGCGCGGGAGGCGGGGAGCTGGAGCCGCACTGGGGTAGCGACCATCACCGCTGCATCCCGCCTCAGCACAGAGAACCAAAATGCTTGTCCTGGGTCTGCCCGAGCAGGAGGTGCTGCTCCGTGTTGCACTGTCCTGGGGGGTCCCGAGGCTGGGTTCCTGCAGGGGTGAAGGATGCTGTGTGTGTCCCAAGGGCACCACAGGGATGAGTGCAAGCCGGCCTGAGGCACAGCTGTCCTGGCCCTGCTCTGCGCTGGAGAAACATTAGGGAAGGGAGGAGAGATGAGCTCATTTCAGTGGTATTTGAGTCCCCCCGGGGACTCCTGCAGAGCAGGATGGGAACAGTGCGCCGGAGCTGGGGCAGAGCAGCTCTGCTCCACTTGGTTAAAATTTAAACCCACAGATTAAACAGATTCTTTTTTATGGTGACAGAGCCCAGGTCCCGGTCCCCGAACACCTCTCAAAGAGCTCAGTGCTGCCGCAGGGACTGGCACCAGCTGAAATACTGCTACTCACCCGTGGCTGATGGGATTTGGCCGCAGCATTCCTGTTTCCAGCCCCATCAGTGCCTGTGGGCCTCTGGCTGGGCGCTGAGCGGGTGCTTTCTACTCCCCACCAGCTGCCCTCCCCTTCCCACTGCAGGGCAGGGGTGAGCTGGAGCCTCAGCCAACTTCTGCTTTGAGTTTTGGCTTTGCTGTTAAAATCACGGCTCAAAGCAGAGCTGTAAGGGGAGAAGGAGTCCTGGCATCTGTGCCACCAAAGGAAACCTTTCCTGGCTTTATTCTTTAAAGGCTGCCTTTTTCTCCTGCTGCTACCTGTTGTTGGGAAGGGATTCAGTGAAAGCGAAGCTCTGGGATGACTCCACTGAAACTGGAAGCCCTGCAAGAGGAGCAGACGTCATGAGTGAGGAATGTCTTGCTGAACAGGCATCATTAGGAGGTGGGAGCTGGTGTCCCATAGCAGCACAGCACCCCGGGCAGGGCAGCATTCCCTCTGGGCAGAACCATGGTGAGCCAGGAGGAATTCTCCCCTTGATTCCTAGCCCTACAGAAAACAGTGGGGCAGGACTGGAGCAGGACCCCAGGCTCCTGGTGCTGTCCCTTTCTCTGCAGGGCTTGGTGAGCTTGGGGGGAGCCTGGGACATGAGGCACAACAAACCTCAGGTTTCATTCCCTATGTGATGCAGCACAGGGTGAAAGGGAGGGAGGTGGAAAGAACATGGAAGGAAAGCTATTTGATTCCAGTGCAAAAGTATCCACTTTAAATACCCTTTTTATTAAATTATCTGCATAGTAATGCTAATAATAGATCTTGTTGGCAGTTCTAATGAGGCTGGAGAATATAAAGTTTCCAATAAAGTTAATTGTTGCCTTTAATACCCTCATCCATTTATACATGGTAAATCTTTAAAGAAAAAGCGCTCATTTCTTTCCCATTAAACGCTGAGGGCTGGTCCATCCTCTGACGGGCCAAAACCATCGAGCTGCCACTGGGAAAACCTCTGCCAGGGTGTGAGGACCCAGGGGCAGGAGAGAAGCGGTTTTCCTTCTTTGGGGCCCTGCCTTGGATTCCTGCTGCAGGGAGTGTGTTCACCCTGGGAAATTCCCAAGGGATGGATGGAGACAAGTGATCCTTTCCATTTCAAACTCTCTATTAGGAGCTAGGTAAAGCGAACAAACAATCCTGCTCAAACAAGAGCCAGGACCTTGCTCAGAAGCCAAACAAACGGTGGAAGCTGACCTGAGATGGAACAAACATGAGCAAACCCCTGCGTGCTCCTGCTGCTGCTTGAGGTCGGGGCTCCCGCTCGGGTCTGGGGCTCTTCCATTGGGATCTCGCTCCTGGCTCCGCCGCCGGCAGCGGGTAATCCACGGGGGACGCTGCCATCGGCTGCTCCTAACAGGTGGCTGGATAATTAAGTGTGCTTTATGCACTGTTTTGCTCAGTGTAATTGCAGATTCCATATAAATAATTCACATGGAATTATTATACCGAGGACATCACCCGCCTCCTCATAATTTGCTTAACTGAAATAGGCTCTTTCATCACCAGTGGTGATTTGCTTTAAGGCCGTGTACACGCCGTCCCTTACAGGCTGCCTTCAGTGCAGATCGCTGTAGATTTCATTAAGGGATGCAGATTGTTTGTCCACTCCACAGTGGGAAGGTGTAAGGCCGCTGGACCAGCGCTCCAGGGGCAGGGAGTGGGGGCAGTAGGCTGATGCCTCAGGAAGAAGGGGGTTGTTATTGTGAACAGTAAGATAATGATAGTGACTGGCTGACAAGCTCCTACATTGTGGCGCAGGGGGATGCTCCTGCCATGGGCCAGCGCGACAAGGAGCAGGGAGGTGGCCTTGGGGCAGCCCTTCCTCCCGAGTGTCCCATGCTCCCTTTGCGTGAGGCTTTTTCTTTTCCCAGTGAGATGCCACAGAGGTTATTGCGACACAGTGGGGTTTTGGCGAGTGGTGGTGGCACATGGCCTCCAGCTCCATCATGGCCCAGCATGGGATGCAGGGCGGCACAGCTGCCTTACCATAAAACACTCCTAGGGTGGTCCAGGGGACTTCCTGGCTGGCGTAAGAGTCAAGGACGATGCTCTCATGTAAGAGCATATACGGGAAGGGCTGGGTGTGAACACAGGGATGGGCGTTGCTACCGCATTCCTCCCAGTGCCACCCAGCTGCTGACCCATCCCATCCTCCTTCCTCACAGCCCCGCAACCTGCGGCCAGGGGGCTGCAGAGGGGTCCAGCTGCCCTGGAATGAAACACCAACCAGAGCTCGCCCCTGCCGTCCGGGGAGCTGAAATCACTCGATCAACATTAATTAGGAAGGAGGCATCACAACAGCCCCGGGCTGCAGATCGCGTGATTATCCCCATCTTACCATCAGGAAGCTCCAGCATGGCAAGAATAAGCGACCTCTCCAAGGTCACGCAGCGTGGCAGTGACAGAGATGGATTCAGAGCCCAGGAGGGGGCTTCCAAAACCCTCCCGCTCCTTATTTTTTATTGCATTTAAAAATAAAACACTGTTATTAAATATCATAATACCCATCATAGATTTTAGACTTGAACTGCTTCCAGAGATGCTAAATGATAAATATAGCTATTATCAGAATAAGCACTCAGAGAAATTGATAGCTAGCATTTGTTTAATGAGTGTGTGTACAAACACACACGGAGGCACGCATGTGCTGAGCGGCGAGAGCTTCCAATCCACATTTAGAAGGAGAACTTCTTATCTGAGAGTGAACCAGCAGCTCACAGGGCTGCACATCCCAGGAAATCCTGGAGACACTGTTTGGGGATTAAGGAGTGCTTGGCACCCACATCAGTTGATCCCGCAGCGCTCCAGGGCTGGGAGGGAATCCCCCTGTGTTAGGGATGTGTTCCATGAGCAGGGGAAATGTAACGTCCATGCACAGACCCCAGGGCTGGGGGAGCAGGATCCGGCCCCCTTTAGTGTGATGCTGCCTTTGCTTCTGCCCTGGATGGAGGGCCCGGGGCACAGGGCCCCCCTGTGCGTGCAGGCACACGGCTCGGGCGAGCTCAGAGCCTCGGCAGAGGCAGCGTTAAATCCTGTCATGCAAAAGGTCACAGCGAGACCCAGCAAATGCCCGTTTAACAACGGGGAGAAATATTTTTCTCGGTGACCTTTGAGGATGAGGTTTAATTGCGCCCTGCAGTCATTCACGGGGCGCTGCTGCAGCCGCGCAGGCAAATGATGAGGGCTTGAAGGGTCGTTAAAGCGGGACTCTCCGCTTTGCTGGGTTAGTTTCCCCGTGCCCCTGTCCCCAGGGCTGCTGCTGTGACCAAGGCAGTGGTGCTGCAGTGAGGGAGCTGGGATGGAGAGGTCTGATGCGGGGTGTGGGGCTTGGGGGTGCTTTGCGTCAGTGCAGTTACAGCCCCTCTGCGTGCAGAATGCAGGAGCTGTGGTACATGGGGTACAGCAACACCCCAGGGTGTAAGGCAAGGAAAATGGGCTCCAGCTTGTCTGGAGATGAAGCTCAGAGGAAGCACCTGGTGGGGAGCAGCAGCTGCCGCCTGTTATGGGGAGCCTTTAAGATGGTGCAACCCAAGGCAACCTGCTTCTGACAGGAGATGGGTGAGCTGAGAGGAGCAGGAGTGCTTTCTGCAGGGCTCACCCAGGTCCTGGAGGCAGAAAGCACAGAGAAGGGGGCACCTTTGCCAGCAGAGTTGGGTCTGGGGGTGCTCTTGAGGCCTGTTTGGAAAGCAGGAGGCTCCTATAAGGTATGTGTGGTGTTTTCTCTCTTCTTAGCCTGGCTCGTGTCAGAATCACTGCAACTTATTCCTGTGGTGCTACTTCTGCTGCTCATGGGGATGCTTGCTCGAGGCTCCTGCAGCAGCGTAGCCGCTGTCCCTTCTCCCAGATCCCTCATCCCTGGCAGACCTATGCCATGGAGCCAGGGTCAGCTGCAGCAATCAGTGGGTTAAAGCTTTCCTGGTCCCTGTCCTGGGGCAGCTCTGTGAAAGGGCCACAGGATTTGCAGGTGGTGTAGGTGAAAATGTTAATGATGATAACTGAGGGCTAATTATCTGCTGCTGCTGGCAACCACTGCCAGGTATCATGGATGGCACAGAAGGAGAGGCCGAGCATGGGTCCTCCTTCCAAGAGTGGCTGCACTTAGTGATGCTGCAGTGAGTGACTGTGCATCTGTCTGTGCAGCTTCCCTCCAGGCCTGCTCAGTAACTTGCCCTGCTGGAGATGCCCTAGGCTAGGATCATTTCAGGATGCTGCGCACCCTTAGACCCTGTGAGTTTGGGGGGGAAGTTTTGGGACTGAACACTTCTTTGAAATGCATTATGGTTCAGGTTGGACATGGATGGACAAGGGGAGCTCATGAAACCCCACATTGTGGCCTTGAATGGCACCACTTCCTGCAGGATTAGGACGCTTCCAAAGCTGCTTCCAGGTATGAATGGCACTACTTCCTGCAGGATTAGGATGCTTCACCAACCAGCACAGTGCTCTTTTGCTGAAGGGATGCAATTGCATCGTGCTGGGTGTGAAGCTGGTGGCACAGGGGTGCCCGTGCTGGCAGGTCAGCGCCCCATCTCCTGTCCCTCCCCTCCCTGCCCTGCTTTATTTATTTATGTTTTAGCGGAAGTATAATCCAAATAAAGCGCTGCTATAAAGATGTCAGGAAAAGTTCAAACCTATTCATTACCCATTTCGCTTAGGTTAAAATTTCCATCAAGGCTGCTTGGTTTTGACTTGAGTCGCTTTCCTTTTAATGAGCTTGATATAGAAGGTAAAAGATGCTAATTCATCCTTACATCTCTATCATCTCCCAGCTTCTGCTATATAAAGCATCAAGGTCGCATTCTGGGGAAATGTCTTTTTACCAAAGGTGCCATAATAATAATGAAGAAGCAATTTGTTTCAGCAAACTGCCTACAGTAATGAAGCTTAATTATAACCGTGTTATTAATACTGCTGCTTAAGGTAATTCACTTCTGAGCGGGGCGCAGAACAGTAAACTATAATTTAAACAAGAATCGAGACCTAATTTAAATCACCAGATCTGCTGTGGGGAAATGCAAACAGAACGCTGCGCCGGCGGTGGAGCGCTCCCAGCTCTGCTTTCCAGGCTCTCCTTTCCAGCCAGGTCCTTCCTCCCCAGGGTCAGCCTCTCCCCCCCCACCCCGAGGCTGCTGCACTTCGGATGCTCTTCCCTTTCTTTTCCAGGCCTCCGCTTCCCCCTTCCTCCGTAACGAGCTTCGCTGTAAGCCCCGACATCCTCCTTCCCCCATTCCCTCATTAGCTCTGGTTCTTCCTGCACTCCCTCACCTCAAAGCCTCCTCTCCACTCCCACTCCCTCCAGCAGCATCTCTGCTTCAATGTGGTTACGCTGGCTCTGTGGAGCCAAATGACAGGAGGTGAGATTTCTGCTTTGCCAGTAATAATGTTCCCTTCAAGCCCCGCGTGGGTAGGAAGAGGAGTAAGGAGCTGCAGCATCCTCTGTCCCTTCCCATTCCTCCTCAGGGCTCGCTGTCAAAGCTGTATGTCCAAATCCTGGCGTGCAGAATCCATTCACCCGCACAGGGTTCAGGCAGCTCAGTTTGCTCAGCGATTACACCCCAGCTCACCCTTGTCACTGCCAGGGGTGGCTCTGCTCAGCATCCTGACAGGGAGGAGGAGGAGGACCGGGGGAGAAGTAAATAGGTGGAGTGTTTCTTCTTGGAAAGGGGAAAAAAAGCCTCCATCACTGTTCCACTTGACTGCAGCCTCCCGCAGGCTGTTTCATCTCATATTATCTAAGCTCCAAGGGGGTGTCCAATTTGAGGAACAATAACTATAAAGTCATTTGCAGTCCCCCGCTGCGGCACAGCACATGATAGCCTGTGTAAAGCAGCAAACAGCCTTGATGGCCCCTTCTGCCGCACGGGGCTCGGGCAGCGGTGTGCTGCTGGCGAGCTAAACCGGCTCCTCGGTGGTGAGAGGCTCTGCTGGGGAGCTGGTGCTCATCTCATGATGGGAGCAGCCCAAGGGCAAGGCTGGAGCCCACCGCATCCCTGCGGGAAGGTCAGCGGGGCCAGGGCTGATGGCTCTTACCCCTTGTGAGCTGCAGACCTGCTCTGCACCAGCTCCTCCTGCTTCCATCCAAGCAGCTCTGAGAGGTCACTGCAGCAGCGATGAGCTCAAGCTGATCTTACCTGTGGAGCTGGATCTAGAGCAGGAAATGGGGGATATGTGATAGGTTGGTGTCCTGCCTTCACAATGTGCTGGAGGGCTTCCTGCTCTGTGCCTGGAGTGGTGCTGGGGGGACCCCAGGAGGGCTGGTGTGTACCTTGGTGGCTGTGGGGCAGTGGCAATGGGAGCTTTCTGGGCATCGGGATGCAGGTCTGATCCAGCTGAACCAGACCTACTGTCTGGGTGCAAATATCCCCTTGAGGAAAGCTCTTCCTCTTCTCCTCTGCAGCATGGATTGACTCATCTTGCTGTTTTCAGCCTTCTTGTTTCCATTATTTCCATTGGAAATAGCACCTGCCTGGGGCTGGAGCTCAGCGCTGCTCCTCCATCTCTGCAGGCAGATGTGGCTCAACCAGCGGCAGTCACCGGACTTTTCCTATGTTAAAAATGGAGCAAACACCTTCCAGCCTGAAAGCTGGACCTGTGTCCCCAGGATGTTTCCTTTCGGTCGCAGTGCACCCAACAAATCTTTTCTCCTGTATCCTCAGAGATGCACTCAACTCTGCTTTGCCTCTCCAGCCTTGCTCAGCTTGGTTCCCCCTGCTCCCAGGGGGTTGTGTTACAGACCCACCATCACACGCTGCGACATCCCTGCTCCTGCTTTGCTGCTCTGGGTCCTGCAGCACTGGTGAGTGGTGCTGGCTCATCCCACTGCCTGCTCTGATGGCACACTTCATAGCTGCGCTCCTGAACTACAGCCTTAATCCCTGATAAGAGACTTGATCTCAGCGGGAAAGAGTCAACCGGCAAATGCTGTGAGTGGTATAAAGCAGCCCGGCGGGGCTGAATGCATTACCTGGAGGTTATTTTAAGACAAACAAGAAAGGGAAAAATAGAGGGGAAAAACCAGCAGGGAAAATGGAGGTGAACCCCTGGTACTGAGCTTCCCTGTGCACGTGTGTCACCTTGCAAGTGCTGGGCTTCCCAAGCCCTCCTCATACTAATGCTTTGGGTAAGAACCAAGCCCAGCGCAGGTCTGGGAGATGATGGAGGCTGAAGGAATAAACTGTGGGCTTCCCTCCATCTCACCGAGCAGCTGAGCTGCTGTGGGCCCATTGAGAGGGCGCTGCAGAGCCCAAGGTGAAGCCCTCATGGACCACAGCAAGACGCTTTCTGTGCTGTCCTTTTGGCTCACTTATGCTGTCCCTGGGCAGAGGGGTTTGTGATGCCCATGTGGGGTCAGGCACTGGGTTTCCTTTCCTTTCCTGGTGGAAAAGGGTTCCCCAGCTTGGGAACAGTGTGGGATGCAGAGCTCTGTGCTCCCAGCATCACTCCTCTGCTGAGCGGCTGCAAGACCAAGGCATCAGCGAGCTACATCCTTCTGGGAGGTGGACCAAGATGGATATCAGGAGAGCAGAAAATAATGGATTCACCTGGTAAATGGGATTGAGGAAAAGCCTTTCTGCAGAAATACACTTGCTAGGGCTGCTTAAAGAATAAATGGAGTCAAAATGAGGAACTCCGTGACAATTTATACGGATGTTCTACATGATTCAATACTGGGGGAGAAGGATGAACCTATTACAGTAATTAACTTATTGCACATCAAAGCAAATGTGCTAAAGAGGCTTTTCTGTCTAGCGGGTCTATTCAGCGGAGGAAGAAAAGAGAGCGACAAGGCTGCATGAGGACGGTGGGCAGAGCATCCTCATCTATCCAGGGCAGGCCCGGCTAGCCTGGATCTAATTTAAGACAGAGTTTGAGACGGGGAGAAAAAGTAGTCAGCAGGGACTGTGGGAAGAGCAGAAGTTTTAATTGGGTTTTATCTATTAGTTAATCAGGAAGTATTTTGGTGACAATTAGGTCAAAGCCTCTGGCATGTCTGTGAAGCAGCCATCTATCATTAGCCCTACCTGGGCTCGCAGAGTGGTATTTATGAGTTTCCAACTGGTGAAAAAGCCCTCCTAAGAAATTAAGGTGAAAAGCACGGTGGTGTCCGTGGGGGGACGGCTGTCAGCTGTGATTGATGGCTGGCAGCGGGCAAGAGCAGATGTTTACTGGGTCCAGCATGGCCTGCAAACCTTGGTGCGTCAGCAGCAGCTGCTCCTGCCGTGAGTGGATGTGAGCGGTTGTCCCATAGGGCTGAGCTGGGAGCGCTGGGGCTGCCGGAGGGCTCCAGGGCACGGCCTGACCTGGGTGTGAGGCTCCACAGCCAGATGGCAGCAGGAGCGTTCACTGGCCCTGTGGGACCTGCTCCTGGGCCCTGTGGAGCTGGACTCCTCGGGGCTGCAGTGAGCACATGGAGCTGCTGTGCGCAGAGACCAGGCTGAACGGGTCTGCTCTGCCCAAACGCGTTTAAGTCCTTGAAGCTCAGCCAGGTGCCCGATGCTGTTCTTGAAGCAGGATGGAAAAGGGGGCAGTGGGGGGGTCGCTCCCATCTCTTTAGGGCTGGGGCTTGGCCAAAGCTCAGCATGGATGGGACAAATGATCCCCATTAGATCTGTGCAGGACAGAGCAGCAGCCTTGGAGGAAAAGCTGTTTCAGCATCCTTCAGTTTCATTTGCCTTTTGAGCTAATGTGAGTCCATTCCAACCGCCCTGATCTGTTAGGAAGGGACCAAGCCAAATGATGTCTGAAAGCCTGAGGAGTGAAGCCACCAGCTAAAACCTGTACTTTTCAATTCTGAAAACAATGTGGATAAAGGGGAGGAAGCTCATTTATTGCAAAGAAGGGAAAGACTCGAAAAGCAGCTACAAAGCATTTCTTCACTTATGGAGATGAAATGTTTCAGCTGATGCTCTCGGGCTGTGTTTGGGGCTGTGTTTGCTGACTCTGCTTTGCTGCCTCATTTACTGCCATTTTCTGGATCTCAAACTTTTGGTTCAGTTTGAGATGGACCTGATTATTTTTAATCTCCCCGGTTCTCGGCACAGAGGGGAATTGTTTCCCTCCCTGCTCAGGTTTGCGAGTGAATCCTCCAGCTGCAGAATTCACTTGGATCAAAGCAGTCAGGGGCTGCTGACCTGCGGGTCACCCTTCAAGGCGTGTTTGCTCATTCGGGCTGCATCGGAGGCTGTGGATGGAGTAAGAGGTCAGGGTTTTCCCTCGGGAGCCGGGCAGAAAGGCTGTTAAGTTGGTTTTATTAGCGGAGACCTTCAGAGAGATGCACAGACCAAAGCAGAGGAGGCACTGCAGGATTTTTTTACTCCTAAGGCTTTCTGAGCAGGAAAGCGGCACCCATGGAAAGGAGCCTCATTTGTTTTCTCCTACGTAGCTCTGATAGAAGAGAAACGAATTGGGCATCTCATTAACCATTTGCTTTCCCCGTTGCAGCTCGGGGAAGGACATCGTGTGCTGGAGCAGAACCTCAGAGGCACAGAGGGAGCAATCACACTGAAATAGAGGTGAGGTGAGGCTTTGCTCGCGGGCGCCTTTGAGTGGAGCCTGTGGACCTCGGATGCGTGTGTTGGCACTCAGGTACCCCGGGGGGGTCCTCGCTAAAACAAGCACTTGTCTGTTTCCCTGAGCCCTTCCCTTTAATGAGCTGCGGTGCAGGCTGTTCAGATGCACTGGGCACATCTCTGCTCCGGGTTAAGCGGTAATTACTTCTAATTAGGAGCCACTAAATATTTTATATGCTTTGGACTACCACGGGTGACCAGCGGAAACGCAGGCGGGCTGCAGAACATGTGCAAGTCCTCAGTGCAGCCTCCCCATAGGGTCCCATTAGGGCCACCTCCGCCCTGCACTAGGGATGCAAAACAGGATGAGAACTTCCCATTGCGTCTTACAGCGTGGGCATGGGCGGGTAATTCCAACCCCTTGGCCTCTTTTTCTGCTGCAAAACGAGGGCAGCAGCAGCTGTAGGGATGCATAGGAGCACACCTATGGAATTCTCCCATCTTCCCGCCCTGGCAGGGAGCAGGATTCGCAGCCGCAGCTTTGCCTTTTATTACTCTTCTGTTCTGTAATAAACAGCAGTGGGGCTCCGTGGTTATTTAAACACGCCGTGCTTCCGAAGCCTGACTCGGGCGGCGTTTTTCCACAGCATATGTTGGAATTCGCAGGGAGCGCAGCCGCGCTCCTGTCACCATTCGGCTTCCCTCGGCCTCAGACTGCGGCACTAATTAGGGGAGGGTTCCCCTTGCTCTCCCGGGGAGGCCGAGCACGGCAAGCAGCATTTAGCAGAGATCCCGGAATAGCCGGGGCAGAGCTCAGCCTGGGGGAGGATGAAGGGGAAGGAGCAGGAGCCTTCATCTTGGGTGGAGATGTCCTGCTCTGTTGTGTGCTGGATGTAGGGCAGCTGTGCTGCTGCTGCCTTCTCCCTCTCAGCCCTCCACAGCAACCACGAGTTGTGCACATGCCCCTCCAAAGGGAGATGACCAATTCCATAGCAAAGCTTTGGAGCTACATTACTTAACATGGGGTGGGTGCCCTTCATCACATGTCCTCGGGCACTAGCCTGCAGTCTGCTTCCAATGCTTGTGCAGGCTGGGTTTGCACGAAGCGCTGTCCTCGTGTATTTGTGCAGTGCACAATGCAAAGCCGTGATTATAGAACGAAACGAGCTTTCTCCTCCTCCGAGGTGGTGGGGCACAGAGCACCCCAGCCCCAGCCATTTCCTTTTCTATTTGTGCCAGCACAGCCAAACAGCAGCAGGGAGCAGAGCTGTGGTGACAGATCCCGCTCCCCGAGCGGAGCCAGCCCTGCTTCAGAGGATGTCTGCAAGCCGCTCCCTAACTTTGTTTAGATCTCCCTACATTAATTGCAAGGAGAAGGGCTCCTAAGTTCAGACTGGGAGAGGGGGATCTTTGATGTAGAAGGCTGTTGTCTTTGAATAAAGCTTTATGTTATTATGTAAAGCATAAAGGGCAGTAGTCAGAATTCTGTGCTGATTAATGGAATAACTCTGTCTTCCCTGGCTCTTCCCCCTCCTTTCTGTAACCAGTGAGGGGGAGGAAGACTCGCTTCAGAAATCAGCCTTTTTCTCCCAGCCTCATGGTGCAGGACTTCTCATGGAAGGAAGGAAGGGGCTGACACCACTGGCCTGCAGCAGCAGGGGACATGGCAGGAGGCAGAGAAAGCAGCTCCACGAGGCTGGAGGGGGATTGGTACCCACTGCCCCAGGTAGGAGAGGTGCACTGGGCCCCGGAGGGGTGATGCTGGCTGGGCACTGGTGATGCATGCAGCGCATCCACCTCATAGCCCCCCTGTACCCCCAAAGACAACTCTGCACGGTGCCCAGCGGCAATGCTGCTGCTGGAGGCACTGTGTGAGCAGCAAACCCTCCCTCTGATCGATCGCAGACGTGGGGGGTCACCTAATTGGGGCCTGCTCACTGAGAGCTGTTACAGCGGAGCTCGGGCGCGGATCTCCGGATGTCTGCGGGATCATAAATCATGTTCCGAGCCCGGCTCAGCCTCCTGCTCTCTGCTCCATCGATCCGGTGCCGCCGCGCACCCCGCAGGAGGATGCAGGATGCTGCGGCCCCGGCCCGGAGCAGGAGCTGCTCCTGGATGCCCTCGGGGTGTTTCTCTTTGCGAGGCAATAGTTTGTTGGTTTAGGAACGAAATTCCCTCGGGTTTGCAGCGTTGTTTGTTTTGGCGCTGGCTTTGGAAACGCTCCAAGGGTGTTGGCTAAACAGAAGCTGATTAATTCCTGGTGCTTGGCTTTGCCCAGCGCAGGCTGGGGTAGGAGCCTCTCCCCCAGTCCTGCCCCATGCCCTGCTGGAGCTGCAGCTGCTTCTGCCTCACAACTCACTCCCATTCTTCACCGCCACAACCAGAGCCCTCATGTTTGTGCTCAGCCTGGTCTCCAGGCAGGACCCAAAAGCCCGATTTGACAAGAAAAAGCTGTTCCAAATGTAATTCCTTCATACATGCATGGCTGTGGTGTGCATCCCTTGTGGGAATTCTGCTAAAGCAGCCTCTTTCTGCTCTCTCCAGATGAGCAGAGCTGGGATCTGTTCTTCTCACACCTTCCTGCCTGAGGTTATGCCTATGGAGGACAGCTGGGAGCAGTCCTCATCATCAGCCCTGTGCCCGCATCCTGCTTCAGGAGCAGCTGGAGGAGCCCTCCTGATATGGAGGTGCTTGGACCAGGCTTTCCCACCAGCCCCAGCAGGGTCCCACCTTCATAAGCCGAGATGGTGTATGGGGGGGCTGTTGTCTGGGACCCCCTTTGCTGCTGGAGCCTATCCTGTACCCAACACACTCACTGTCTGTCCTTGCAGCTTGCTCAAGAGGCTGCGCGCTCCCTCGGATGCCCCCAGAAGGGATGTTGGGAGAAGAGCAGGAATCATCACCACAGACCCAAGGTAAAAACACAATAATCAAAGACCAGTCCTAAAAACTCTGCTTTAATCTTTGTGCTGCCAGACCCAGTCTCCCTTTCATCTAGGACTCTGCTGTTCTCTTGTTACTCCGCACTCAGAGAAACCACAGGGCTGGGAGAGGGGAAGAAAAAAGACAAGATTAAACTAATGAGCAGGTAAGCAGGTTGATTATTGTGTCTGATCCTTCCTTCCTTCCTGTTAATTTCTCTGAACCAGTTTGGGAGGCAGAGCCCACACTAACTTTGCAACGGGCTGTTGTGGCCATTTCCTTCCCTACACCCTTTATCCGAACAATATTCAGGTCTGGTTTGCAGAGCTGCTTTAAGGATGCACCAGCCAAGCTGGGCTGTCTGATGATGACATCATTTGCTGCTTTGGGCTTCTGGTGATTGTATATGTGTTATGGCATAATGGTACAATATACAAGTGGGAGAAATGGATGAGCATCCTCCAGCCTGTTGCTGAAAGCCATCCTGAGACTCGTTTAAAGGTCAAGGTTAGGTATCTCTGCACTGGGCCTGTGAGTCTCTGCAGGACTTGGAGGTGTCCTGCATCCAACAGGGGCACAAAGTAGTTTAAACTGGAAATGCGGAAAGGGGTGGGAGAGGAAGGTTGAATCCTTGGGGTGCTGAGCCAGCTCTGGCTCAAAACACTGGGCTTCCTGCAAGGGTTCCGAGTGTTCCTGGCTGTTCCCAGCTCCTGGTGCACAGGGAGCAGGGTGATGCTGTGTGTGCTGCTGCTCTGGGCACACAGGGTGCAGCCCCGCGTCTTGCTTCCCCACGGGGACAGAGGCCACGTCGATGCCATTAGGAAGAGCCACATCCTGGATCCCACATCTCATTAATCCAGCCAGTGAGTGGCCAAATGCGAGAGGTGATCGATCAAGCCTCGGTGGAAGTGTTCCGTGCCTGGGGCTGGGCTGCTGCCAGGCCGAATGCTGCAGGAAGGGAGGACAACCGGCATGGGAGGGTGTGCGGTGGAGAAGTGAGCTCTGCATCCCTAGCTCATCTCAATGAGCAGTTTGGATCAGGGCAGAGGGTGCTCCAGCAGCAGGGCTGACCTGCTGGCTGATAAACCTTCAGTTTAGTACCTGTGGACTGGGAATGGGAAGCAGCCTGGAGGAGCCCTGGCCCGATGACCGCTTGCCATGGGTGGTACCGGAGGGGTCACACTTTGCTCATCTCCCAGGCTCAGAACATCCTCTTCCTTCCCAAACTTCTGCTTCTAATGATGTTTGTTCCAAAGCCGGTTTCCTGCTTTGTTTCCATCTGCAGCCTCCTTTCAATCCAATTAGTGCCTCGTTGATAGTTCCTTGGATTCTGGTGATGGAGTTTGGGTGACCCCTGATTTTGAGGTCCGTCTCTCAGACTCCTGTCAGGAGCTGCCTGATGTATCCCCTCATTTCGCCTTTGCTTGCCGGAGCTGCCTGCCCCGCTCTGAAGTGTGGGTGCTGTCTCCAAAATAGAAAGCTTTTCAATTAAGAAACTTACTTTTTAGGGCTCATTAAAAAGAGAGAGAGAGAAGAGAGGGGTTTTCTTCTTTGTGAGTAATTATTATTAATGGCCTTTCTTCTTAGCAGAGGTTTGTTAGCTCTGGAGGAAGGGGAACGCTGGCAGGCTCCTGCACAGGGGGACTGTAACTGGAAGTGACGGAGAATGATGTCTCCTACATTATTTCATTAGCAGCAGAAGACATCTGAGGGAATACGTGCTGGGGATGCGGCCGGGCGAGATTCCCACCTCATCTCTGCAGACAGGAGCTGTTCCATTGCCGTAGGAAGCCTTTTGTCCCCTGCAGCCCTGCAAGCACAAGGCAAACTCCCAGTAACCGAATGGAGCACAGCCAGGGCAGGCAGACAGGGGCTCACTGGAGTCTGCACTGTGCAAACCACACTCCAGCTCCTCCATACCCTGCCCCGGCCTCCCCCCTTCCCCTGCACATCAAAGCATCCCAGCACAGCACCGTACATGACCCACTTTTGTATCCAGAGCATCTGCTCCTGTTTGAAAGCTCCTAATGCCGCAGTAATCCCGGATGATCAAAGACTCCCACATCCACCCACAGGTACCACACAAACAAGCAGGAGCCCGGAGCAAGGCTGATGGACGAGGGGCTGTGGGCACAGACCCGTCCAGTGCATCCCTTCCCGGAGCACCACTGGCTCCGAGCTCTGCTGGAGCAGAAAATGGGACATGTCCCTGGGAAGCCTGGTCTTGGCCTCACTGGGAAATTCAAGCTGAGCAGGATGCCTGTGTCTGCCAAACAAGGGAAGCTCCGCTGTCCCTTGCAATCCAGGAATGAGAGAAGTGAGAAAGCTGGATCTTTGTGGAACGCGAGGAGCAGCACATCTGCATCATCATTCCCTGCTCTGTTGGACAGTGATGCACCAAACCCCCTGCAGATGCTGGAGGTGGGGCATCCCCCTGCCCCTACCTGGCTGCTGTGCTTGCTGTCTGGGAAATCCAGGTTCAGGTTCTCTGCAAATGCAGGTGGAAAGTGGCATCAGCAACCTCCACTTCTGCTGCTGAGGAGCGCCTGCTGCAAGTGATGGCCTGAGAACTACTTCACTGGTCTATTTCTGTGATGACTCTGATGAATGCTAAGGTTTTGGAGAAGGATGGAGAGGCCTTTCCGTGACCCCACCAAACTCTGCTACCCTTCAGGGACAGGCAAGCCCCCACACTGAAGAACACTTGACTGATGGCCAAGGCTCTACATCATAACCATTGCCTCCCCGTTCACACTAATTGTCCTCCTCCTCACCGCTCCTGCAGAGTGACAAATGACATGGGTTTAATGGAGATGGGATTCCCCTGGCACTCCTCCCTAATCCCTCTAAGCCATGAATGAGGATGTAGGCAGGACAGGGCACACGGGGAGCAGCCTTCAAAAGAGACATTCCCTCTCTACCTGTGTCATCCCTAACAGTGAGCCCAGACTGATTTTTCCCCCAGGCGTATTTCCTCAGCTAAAGCCACTTTGTTTCCTGCAGTAGGGGCAATAGAGTCATTTCTCATGTTCAAATAGTGCATTTTGGTTTGGGTCTCTTGCAGATGGGTGCCTCTTTGCACTGCCATGGCACAGCCAGCCCCTTGGCAGCTCCCAAGCAGTGTTCTTGGCAGAGCTGGGCAATGGGGAAAGATGGAAAGGTGGGAAGCAGAGCAGTGGATTCAACCTCCTCTTCAAAGCCATCAGCTCCGTCTATTATCGCATTATGCAGACCAAACCTCCCCAAACTCCAGGTCATTAACACACAGGCTGGGTGATGAGGATGTGCCCCTAGGACCCACCTCACTACTGGCCCTCCCTCTGGCAGGGGTGGGGAAAGGAGCCCTGAGAGGCATTACAGCATCCCCCTAACCTGTGGGGCTGTAAATCACTGCCTGCTGAGTACCCATAATATACAAATCGGAGGTAAGGTTACTCCAGAGAGCCAATTAGTGCAAATCTAGGCCTGGTAATTGCAGCATGATCAGATCCTGCTCGTATCTCTGGGCAGATAAGGCGCTGGGAAGCAATCTCCGAACGCAATAGCGGTTATTATTACAGCTTCACCTCTGGTCTGCAAAGCCTCTGGGAAGCTCGGTGTCAGGCAGCATGCTGCAGCTCTGGGAGCAGGAAGGAGCTGTATGTGAAGCATGGGTGTTGCCAGCTCTTCCCTGCTCCAGCCTCTGCTCAGGGCTGCATGTCTCCGTCACCAGGGATGGTGAGGTGTGGGTGCTCTGGCTGTTGTCTCTGGCTTATGCTACCATCTACCAGGGTGTAAGGAATGGGGGATCCCAAGCAGATGTGATTGTTGAGCAGAGCATCCTTAGGATTCACTGTGTGTGTGGGATGTGCACTGAGGCTGAAGTTGGACCCAGAGCCCTTGGGAGCTGGCGCTGGGTGTTCTGTATGTACCGAGTGTGTGCTTTGAACCAACCGGTTCCAGTAATTGTTGTGAAATTAGGAGCTGTATAACACTGGGAACAGAGCAGTAAAGGATCCTAAGTCTCCCTGATGGTTCTGGTTGTTAATGTCTGCCTGTAGCTTAATTACACCATCAATTCCATTAAATAGTGCGGGAACTAACTGGGATTTAATGAATACATGGAAAGGAATAAATTGGACTTACACTGTAACTGATATCCCTTTATGGAATCGGAAGAAACTGGAACGGAGATTCAATTTCTGCTAAGTAAAATCAGGGAAAGAAAGGAACACAGATTAAAGGCCTGACCTGTAGTGGCAGCTCCAGCACTGCGGTGGCAGTGCCCATGGGATGTGACGCCCGGTGAGCACGGTGTAGCTGCGTGCTCAGCTCTGCCAGGGTGCTCCTGAGCTCCACACCTTCCTGTGGGATACGGGCCTGTCCCTTCCTTCCCTCGCTTTAACCCCACATTTCAGTGGAAGAGGTTTGCTTCTTTCGCTTTAATAACTCCACACTGTTTGCCCTCGAGGTGTTGAAGCACCTGGACACATTTCCTCTGTGTTGACGCAGAGCAAAGAGTCCAGCGGAGCACGGGTCCCTGGGAACAGGCAGTGTTTGCAGAGGAAATCCCGAGGCGTTCCTGGGTTGCCTCACTGGGAGGGAACACCGGCACTACTTGCTCTGTCTCATGCTGGACCCTGCGTGAGAGCTGGGCTGAGGCAGTGCTGAGTGCACACGATGCTGGTTTTAGCATGAAGGGAGCTGTGTCTGATGTGAACTGCAACAGGTTGAGCCGGAGGGCCTGTGGGGAAGGAACGAGTTACTCCCACAGCAAGCACCCTGCTCAGGCTTTACTCTTGGCTTTACACGGTGGTGCAGGCACGGCTGGAGAGCATCCTGATGCTGCTGAGTCATCAAGCAGCCGCGTTAATTAGAGCGGAGGCTTTCAGCTGCTGTGGTTTGCCAGGGCTGGAACGAGCCCAGCGTTGCCGTGTCCTCCTCCCCCTCGCGATGAGCCGCCGAGGCAGGGGTTGCTCCCATTACCCGGGCAGTGATCCGCCTGTTGTCAGCGCCCGGCAACCACCGCCCGCAGCGGCTGGGGCAGCGCTCGGGGGCTGCCAATTCAGCCGCTCTGGCCCCGTGTTCGGGTTATGCTGAAGCACAAAGGGAGCTCAGGCAGAAAGGCAGCAAGCGGTGCTGCGGGGAGCGGAGGAGCCACGGCAGGCTGCGAGCGCCGCGCACCGCGGAGCTCAGCGGCTCTGCCGCCTCCATCTCCTGGCCTCGCCGCAGGCCGCTGCCGGGCTCCTTCTCGGGAGCTGACACGGGAGTTTTTCCCGGAACACCCGGCTGAAATCCACGCTTGCTGACAGCTCAGCCCCCGCCGTGCCACGTAGGCATGAGCAAAAATAGCTGCGCTGCTCCCTCTGCATCCTCATGGGCGAGCGGAGCCCGGGGTGCCCCGAGGGCTGCAGCATCCACAGTCGGATGAGGCCCCGTTGGCTCCTGCCTTTGCTGCCTGCTCTTCCCTGCCCACCTTTGGCAGCCTTCCCTCACCTTCCCCCTCCCCGCAGAAAGGTGGGATGTGGCGGGCGAGCGGCAGTGACCGATGAGCAGGGCTGATGGTCTGTATGGAGATGCTGAAAGGGGTCGCGACTCTCTAAGTGCTCGTCAGGATGAAGGATGATGAGACACTTCCCTCCTGTCCCGCTGCTAATGATGCTCTGGCAGCCAGGGTTGACGGGGCTTTTAGTTTCTTTTCCCTCTGTTAGTTCTCTCCCTGTTTATTTGTTTAATTAAGTTATTTGCTTTAGGTTTCTCCCTGCTCCATCCTCTGCCTGCCTCCTCTCTGGCTTCTGCAGCTATTTGTGCTGGATCCCGAGCAGTTACCACTCTGAAAATTTAATTAGGTGCTTGGATGGAACCTGGAACCTGGAATTGTGTCCGTGAGAGCTCCATAGCCGCTTGGCTCTTCCCTTGGGATTCAAGGCCACTTTGGGGTTTGTTTTTTCCCTGCTCTATTGGAGAAATAATGTTGCTCTTTTAAGCCCCTGCCTTTTGTGCCTGTTTTATTTTCCCCTATCACCGAACAATAGGACTTGTCCTGCCGTTATCCATTACGTGAGAGCGCATTATGAGAGCTCAGCGTGCGCGGGGGGCTGGAGGAAGGGAAGCAGTGGTACCATGGGCAGAGCTGAGGCTCCAGCCCCCCAGCAGCCCCATCCATTGCTCCTGATTAAAAGGTGGCCCCAAACAGTGAGGAAACCGCATCAGCCCCCGCTTCATTGTCTCTCAATGAGTACATGCTCAACGAAGCGCAAGTACCGCCTTTCCTCAGCATTAGCACATAAAGGCTTGGAAGTGTGAGCAGCCACCAATAAATTACTCCCCAAATTGACAGTTTGGGCTTTTTTTCCTCTTCCTGTAAAACAAGCAAAAACGATGCCAGGCTCTTCCTTACCGCTCCCTTTTATTTTGTTGTAAAGGATCAGACACAGGGGCTCCAGCGTGAATAAACTCAGATTTATGTCCCCATCAGCCGGATCCTTAAACTTCGCCAGTACTTAAAACGTACACGTTTTAACTTGAAAAATCACCAGGTTTGTCTAAAGGAAGGCTTCTCCCATAAACCAGGAAACTCATTTGAAGGGAGAAATTCTCCACCGAAGCGAACCCAGGCACTCATAAAAAAGTTAAACCAGGCATAAAGGGAAATGTCAGCTCTGGGGGAGAGCCAGATGTCTCTCTTTTTTTTTCTCCTTTTTCATATTTTTATAACCTAGATCAGATTATAGGAGAATATATGAATGTCTCGGGCAGGGAGGGGGATGCAGCAGGAGGAGGATTGCACTTCCAGCCTTTAACTTGGTGTAATGTGGAGCGCTCGACAAAGAAAAACAGTTTTTCATTTCTAAATAAAGCACTTGCGAGTGACACGTTTATTGCTGGCAAAGAATTACTCAAATAAGAGACATTGTCAGCTATTTATTTTAAAAGCTTTTTTTCTTTTTTTTTTTTTTTTTAGTTAGTTTGGGAAAAAGGAGATATCAAAAGCCCTTTCCATTCTGCTCAGTATTCCTTTAAAAGCTTTAAAATACAGTGGATTTTCCGGTCCGAAGTTGCCTTTCTGGTGCTCCCAGGGCTCTGGGGTGGGGGCCTTGTGGGGAGCTGGGGTGCAGAGCTCCCATCCCAGCTATGGGTCATGCAGGGGATTTGCTGGATGATGCTGGATCGTGCTCTTGCTATTCCACTGCATTATGGCATTATGCATTATGGCATTTTTCAGGTTCCCAGCATGATGTGGATGGTCAGAATGGGTTGAAACGGGTGGGTGCTGAGCTGCTGAACCCCGACATAGCTCAAAAGCAGCCCTGTGCCTATTGCTACCCAAGGCAGTGCATTGCTGCCCGCGCTTCGGTGCGGCGGAGGCCGGCAGTGCTCCACCAGCAGCTTCCAGGAGGGAAGAGAAATGGAGACCCCGAGGGCTGGGAGCGCAACAACCTGTAACTAGCACAGCGCAGGAGCCGAGCCAAGCGCTGCACGCTGGGACCTGATGATAGCAAATGCACAGGGGCTCGTGGCTCCATTTATCCAGAGCACAGTGAGTCCCCGGAGCTGCCGCTGGAATGTGCCTCCACTTTGTGTCTGGAGGAGCAGGAGTGAAGAAGGCAAGGAGAGGAAAGGGCAGGGATGCAGTGGGCTGGGGCCGTCTGGGTCCATGCTGATGTTCTTCACCCTCGGCTTGCCCTCCCCTCTCCCTCTAAATCCAAATACCCTCTACTTCATCTGTGCCGTTTTCTATTTGTCCTTCCATTGGCTTTTCATCTCAGTTACTTTCTTTTCCCCACAGATTATTCCATTTCTCCTGCCTTCTCCCGTTTCTGTTCCTTTCACTCTATAATTGGATCGTTTGCTGTTTATAGGAAGGATGAGAAACAAAAGGTATTGACAACCCAAGCATCCAAAATTATATGTCAAGCTCAAAAAAAGGAGATGAAAAGAAAATCTGATCCTCTTTCTTTGCATTCTGATTTCTGAATCCACAGAGCTCATTAGTTTCCTGTGTTCAGGGCTTTTTCTCTGTGTGTGTAAACTAGAAATCTGCTTTTAGGAAGAGCTGTAGCCGGTTGAGTCCAGAGGCTGGGGATTGATGACAGACAACAGTGTCGAAGGCTGTGGTAACTGCTCAGCATTAAACCAAGAGCTTTATGTTCAGGCCCAACACTTTTCACACTGGCCCTTGGCAAAGATGGTCAGCTATTCTCTGGACAAAAATGAGTGGGGTTTTAATGTGGATTACTTGCAGCGAGTGGCTCCCAGCTACTCCGTGGCTGCAATTCCAGACTTCCAGCTCTGTGTGCTGAGAACCGGAGTCTCTGCTGTTCCTGCCAAGCTTGGGATTCAGCAGCTCCGGCTCCAGAGCATCACTTCTGTTGCTGAAGCTCTTGCTGGCACCACGGCCAGGGCGCTCGGAGGCAGGGACCGAAGGCTCTGTTCGGGTCAGCCTGCCAGCGTTTGACCGAGCTCAGAGCAATTACTGCTGGCAGGAGCCCAAGCCATCCATCTCGGTGAATTTCCCTCCGGGGGCTGCCCCGTTAGTAGCAAATAACTAATTATTGCTGTCAGCTTTAATAAAAAAACATTAGTTGAAAGATATTTCCCCCCTGTAACTTCCCGGCGCTGTATAAATTACCGGAGTCAAAACTAACTTCTAAATTGAGTAATTCCAGCCATTTGTCAGCCTCCAAGAACTGCTTTAATTAGTGCTGGTTAATAAAGTGTTTAGGTAATTAGCAGAACACTTGTCCTGCCTCTGCTTTCTTTTCCTTCTCTTGCCTATGACAACTCAAAATCATTAATTGGCATCCGGGCTTCAAGAGTTATTGGCCTTTTCTAGTTTCCACTCTTCCTTTGTATTAAGGTCTCGGTGAGAGCGATTAATGGTTACTCATGGAAGTCATCTCCGCTGATGGAGTTCTGAGAGCTCTCCCTCCTCTTCCGGGCTGCTTTTCCCAGCACGGGCAGCAGGAGCACACTGGCTCCCGGGGGACGGATCAAAAGCAGCCACAGCAGCTGATACCCAGCGGGGAGCCGGGAGGATGCGCTCAGGGGGCCTCTCCTGTCTGCAGCGAACGTGGCGCTGTCAGCAAGGCACCTTCGTGGGGCTCCTCCTGGGCCAGGGGGGCTGGAGCTTCGCTTCCATCCCAGAAACCTGTCACTGCACCAGAGATCAGCGTCTGAACGTGCTGCTGTGCAGGGAGGCGGGCCATGATGGGCGCTGCTGCACCATCCTCTTCACCCTCTCATCTTGCCCTGGTCCTGAATGCTGCCCATGCCCATGACCTGCCTCTGGAGCAAACCGCGCCAGTGTGCGGCTTCCACAGGGTAGAACCTGTCCTGTTCACCTGACCAGACAATTGCGACCCTCAGCAGCCAAATGACTGTGACTGAGAGCACTGGAGGGGACCACAGGAATCGGGGTGGTGGTGAAGGAGTTAAGGGCAGCCCTGCCTGGTGCAGAAGCACAGCTGTTGGCTGTGAGTGGGGATTTGCAGAGGCTGTGAGGAATTAGGGCCTTCCAAGGCTATAAAAGGGCTGATGGTGGGGGCCCTGGGGCTTTGTGTGCTGGAGAGGGGACAGGAGCAGAGATGAAGGATGGTGGGTGAGCACAGGGCAGTAAGCCCAGGAGGTAAGTGTGGTGTCAGGCACAACGGTGGGGCTCTTCAGTGCTCACTGGGTCCGGGCTCCTGTCAGGGTTTGTGTCTTGTGCTGTGGGAAGCTCTCCTCTGCTCCTGAAACAGCTTCTTCGGCCTCTCTGCGACTGGCGCTCCCACAGCTCACTTGGTAGGCAGCTGAAAACTGCTGGATTCGTTGGGTTTGCTTGCTAAATAGAGCTGTTTGACAGATGCTCATGCTTCACATTTTAAATACTCGAGGATTAGTTAGTCTAGAAGTTATCCTTCGGGAAAGATCCTCACTCTCTGGAGTTAAAAAACAGCAGGACTCGAGCTTGGCTCTGCTATGCTGGAGGGATATCCCATTGCCATTGCGCAGCCCAAGGGGATGTGAAGCTCTGCAAAGAGTCCTGGCCAGGACAGGGCTCAACTTTCAGCCCCCATCTCAGTTGAGCAACACACGAAGACCTCTCCCTGGGAAGTAAACCCAGCATTTTCCTGTCCTTTAACCCACAGTGATGTGTCACTGATCAGTGCAGTTGGTTCTCATAGCTCCCCAGGTGGATTTGGGAGAGCAACGAGTTGAACATAAAAATCCCTTTATTATTGCCATTCTGCTTTTATATACCCATCAAGCTTTCATATTTAATCTCCTACATCACAATAGCTGATCATTTTTAACATTTGACATTGATAAAGTGCCCGCTGCTATTATTCTGACATACTATAAAACATTACACCCATTTGCAATAGAAAAGGCAAAGAATCAATACTCAGCCCCATTTTCCAGCATGGCAGTAAATCACAGGGAGCCTAACAAATTGTTTTAAACCTAAGCACCTTCAGAACCAATAAAGAACCCAACTGATCCCTGTCCATTGTCATACCTGTCACACATCTTCTCTGTTAAATGGGCACCTGGGTGTTCATCCCAAAACAGCCAGCCCATCGCCTTGGTCCCATGGGGGAAGTTCTTGGGGGTGCAGCTGGGAGTATGTGTTGTGGATGTACCATGAGTTCCTTTGGGCAGCTGGCTGGGGTGTGTGGGGATGCTCTACAATCTACCTCTGGTGAAGGATGCTGAATGAGACGCATGCTTCGCCCAGTGCTGCAAAGCAAATTGCTGCTCCTGACCCGGCTGCAGGGTCAGCCCTGTCTGTGGGTGTTGCAGAAATGATCCCACATTGTTTGCTTCGTGATGTGTCTGTTGGTGGAGGGCAGTGACCTTGCTGTGTGTGAGGGTGTCTGCATTGTCGCCGATGCTATGAGCTGTGTGCATCCCTGGGCAGCCCCCTTGTATCCGTCCTCTCCTGCTGCATGGTGGGTTTTTAGTCATGGGAAGGTACAGGGAACAAAAAGCAGGGGCATGAGTTTTCCATCCGAGATGAGGTGTGCGCAGTTTATAAGTGGTTTTGGCACGTCTGCTGTCAAATAGCTCCTTGATAACATGGTTTACCTGGGCTGACTGATCTACAGGGACCTGGCTCCCAGACCTCAAGCATGACATTTTAAATGTGTCTTCATTGCATTTGTAAGGGATTAAATGAACGTGTTTTGACAAGATTGATCATATGGAGGTTCGGGTGATTTCTCTTTGTGGCTTCAATCTATAGCTTGTAGAACTGGCAGAATATTATTGTGTCTCATTAAAATAATGCATGGCTGGTGGGTGCTGCTGCACACAGGAAACAAATGGTCAGGGAGTTCCCTCTGTTGAGGCTGCCCCACAGAGGTGATGGCAGCATCACCTCCCATGTCAGTGCCCTGGAGGTGTTCCCTTGGTCCCAAGTTAGATGTGTATTTAAGCCATGCTCTGTGGAAGGATGCTTTGAGCTGACTCGTGCCGTTAACACTGGCTGGGAGGAGGAGGCCCACTCCAATCCTCTGTTCCTGTGCATACTCATATCTTCAGCCATAATGTTCCTGTTATTCTCACCATTCCAAGAGGGGGCTGTGTGGTGCCACGTGCTGGTGCTGTGGGGGTACCCCAGTGGTCTGGTTTGGTCTTTCAGACCCTCATCCTGCAAAATGTGCTGCAGCTTTGGGCACTGAGCCTGGATGGCAGGATGGGGTTTTCCCTGTGGGATGGGAGGGTTTTGCTGTTCACACTCTCGGTTTCAACTTCATTAGCCTTGTGGCTGCTGCCCGCCATAGCCGTAGGGGAAAGAGAAGGGAAAAACCATCTTTAAAATCAGACAAATGTCTTGAAGTCCAGAAGCCCTGGGAGATCCTCAGTGGCCTCCTCCTGCTCTAGAGATACTCGAGCCTTGCAGCTCCTTTGGCAAAAGGAGTGGTAAATCACTGTCATCCTCCTTACGGAGGCAGGGAATCACAACGTGCTGCCTCAGCACAGCAGCAGCATGGGGGTCTCCGGACCCCCTTGGGGTTTGTGGCCTTTGTTAAGGTGTTGCATGGAGAGGCCACTTCAAGGCCTTGGATGCTGTGCTGGACATCTGCCCATCCACATGGCTTTCAGCCCAGCACAACTGCAGTCAGCTTCTGAACTGTTTCCTGTGCAGTTGCTGCCAGTGGGACCATTGGGAATGGAGCAGGAGCATGGAAAGACAAGTGTGTTTGCTCACTGGCTGAAGGCAGAGTCACCAAAAGGCTTTGCAGGGCTGGGCTGGTCCCAGTTCATCCCACACCGCTCGGGTTTTCCTCTCTTGCTAAGTCACAGCCGTTTGTGATGCTGCTCTTCAGCACACAGCTGAATGGAAGTAGGAGAGGACTTTTTCTCTCTGCTGTTCTCAGTTTATAGACACAACTTAACTCCTTCCTGCTTGGGTCCAGGCTTAGGAAGCCATTACCCTTGGACAGCAGGTGAAGGCAGCAATCTTCTAGGTGTTCGCTGGCAATTTGCATTGCTGCGTTATGCATGGGGCAGAAAACACGGGAGTAAAGCACAAGGAGCAGGAAATCATTGTGGTGTTTTTAATCTGGAAGGCGAGATCGAAGTGCTGTTTGTAGGTTGTCTTTAATGGTCCCTCAATTGGTAATTAGTGTTATATTATCACATATCTTTGATAGAATATTGATGCTGTTGGCAGAGATATAATCCCAGTGTCAAGAGCAATTCCACTCTGTCCAGTGTGTTGTTATTACAGCAGAGCTGGTAGCAAGGCTTGTCTGGTGCACCTCCAATCGCTTACATGTAGTGCTTCACCACAGGACATCACAGAAACACAGGGTAATGACTTGCTTTGGGGGCAGGAGCTGCCAGCTCATCCCCACTGATCCAGACATGCAGGAATAGGGGCAGAGCATCCCTCGTGGTACAGCACAGTCAGGCCTCAGCTCTTTATCCAAGCACCTTCAGTTTCCATTTGAAAGCACATGAAGCAATAATAAATACCAAGCCAGGAAAGTTAATCTCCATCCACAGCATGGTAATAAATGGGAACTTTAACAAAAAATCAATGCTGAGCTGTTCATTCCCGAGTCCCCGTGGGGCTGGATTCAGGCATGGTGGGGTGCTGCGGCCAGCCCCTTCCCTTGGGGTGGTGTCCCTGTGGTGCTGGGGAGCTGCACATCCTGGGAGCCTATTCCTCTTCTGGAGCCCGGCAGGTCTCGTTTATTGATGGGCATCAGGCCCTGGATTTATTCAGCTGAGTTCATTTTACATCTTGCACCCCGGGACCATAAGAACTGTTTAATGAATCATATCCCGGCTCTTCCCGATGCGCGCAGGCACGGCTCAGGAAGATAACACAGTGCTCCCGCAATCGCCTCTCAAGCGACAGCAAAGGGAAACGGGGATCGATACTTCCCCTGTTATCTCCACCCACCAAGGATCATGCTGCTGTCCCTCCTTCCCCTCGAGCCCTCCTCTCCTCTCGCTCCCGTCAAGGATTTCTCAGCCATCCTTCAAGGGCACAGGCAGCATCCTTCAGCCTGGCTGAGGGCAGCGGTGCCCTGTCTGGAGTGTTGGGAAGGGAACCTTTAACGCCCGGCTTCTCCCCAGCCCACAGACGTGCAGCGAGATCCCTGATGGAAGCCAGCCTTGGTCCCTCCCCTGGGGTGGCCCCTCCGTCGCCCCTCGCTGGGGTGGCACTCGCAGCTCTGAGGGATGTGCTTGCTGGAAGAGTGTTGCATCCCAGCGGAGCGATGCTGTGCGTGTTCCCGGTACAGCGTAATGTCAAATATCAATCATGCACGATAAACACAGTCTGAAGGCAAAGGACGCTTCAGAAGAACAAGAGAGAGGAATTTCGGAGCTAATTTGGAGCCCTGGTTCCCCCAGAGCAGGATGGGACCAGAGAGGGGACCCCCACCAGTGGTTTCTGTGCAAGCTCAGCGCCTTTCGTTTCCCCTGGGATGAGAGAGTTTTGTTACTGCAGAAGCCATTGTACCGAGGTAGCCATAACCCACATCCCACGCTCAAGACTGCTACAAGCATCCCAAACCCTGTAAGCTTCTGGATTGGTAAAATCACTTCTGGGAAGCCTTTGAGGACAGGGAGAACTTCTCTTTCCATAGCACCTTAAAGGTCCTTGTGGGACTCTTGGTCTGGCTCTCCCTTGTCCCCCCGCTTCCTTCCACCAAGGGGAGCTGCAAACCCATCTCAGAAGGGAAGACGGTTCAAGCTTTGGGCTCCTGCTCTGGATTCCTCCAGGATAATCCCAGCAGCCATGGCTGCCTTGCCTCGGCAGTGGCTCCAGCCTGGCTCTCCCGTTGGATCCAGCATTCTCAGCTCCTTCACTCGTGAGCCCTGATTTAAAAACGACCCATGGATGCCTCCTCCGATGCATCAAGCCGCCTTAAACAACCTTGTGCTGGAGCAGGCACGGTAAATGTGCTGGGGCTCCGCTGCTTCCATTTCCGTGTCTCCCTGATTGATTCCTTTTTTCCCTTTCAGTGCCTTCAGCCTCAATTAAGTAAAATGGCTTAGTATGAGCCTGCATTACAGTCATAGTCCCATTGACATTTACACTTGAGCATGGTTTTTTTAAGCACCCTACTCTACGGGAACCTTTAAATAGCCTTGTTTCCATTTTGTTGCGTGTCAGTGCTGATGACAAGGTACAAAACTCTCCAGGAGATGAGCAAGGAGGCACGAGCTGCAGAACCCGCTCCTCTTTCTGCACACACAAGCTTTCTACAAGGCTCGGACGGATAAAGCCTGAGCTCCATGGATATGAAAGAGAAAGCTGATGAAAACAGATCCCGACTCTGCAGGCTGGAAGCACTGATGCTGTTGCCCAGCACACATGGGGCACAAGCCATGGCAGTGTGTGGCATGCTGGCTGCCTGCTGCTGGAGGGATGCAGTGCAGCACAGCATCCCATTCCCATTGACTCCCAGCTGGGTCTAGAGCTCTTGGGAAAATTAATCCGTAGTCTTTAAACCAGTCCTGGAGCAGGGATATGGTGGATGGGAGCCACTAACGAGCGATTTCTGCTTCCAAACGCTCCCAGTGCGTTCCAAAGCCTGGATGTATTTAACTTTAAGCAAGATACCAGCAATCAGAACTCTCTTCTTTGCAGCCACAAAAGCATCTGCAGCGAGGTCTCCCGGATGGTGATGGCGCTGCACATTAGCATGTATTTTCTGGAGAGCTGAACCATCATAAGGCTGGCCTTGAAAGCTATTCCGAGTATTTACAGCTTCTATGAGGCCCCCCGGGAGAGAAGGATCTTACACTGCTGCAGACAGCGCTTGGGACAGCCGTGGTGAGCATTCCATTTAGGAGCAGTTGTGCCTCCATGGAGCTGGGTTCTGTAAGCACTCGCTCCCACCACTGGTTACTTCCCCTGGTTCTCCCTTGCCCTGGCTGGGGCTTGCAGCAGAAGGGGCTCTGGTGGCGCAGGCAGAGGATGAAGGGTTTGGGCAGGGAAAGGGCTGTGGCAGGTGGAAAGCTTTGGGGATGGAAGCGACATCTCCCTGCAGATACCTCACTGGAAATAAGAAGGGGAGGGCGAGACATCAGGGGGGCAAAGCAGCTGCATTGTCTGTCAGCATCGTGCTGCTTGCAGTTTTCCAGGAGGCACTGGTGGGTTTCTGAGTCTACCTGAACGTGTGTGTCGCGTCCTATTACCCCATCCTCAGGATCCCGTAACCATGTCAACCAGAAGGGAAGGCAAGGAAAGCAAGCAAAAAGAAAGGGAAGACTCAGCCTGAAACCCACTGTCTTTTGGATTATGTGAAGCACACGAGTACCTGATCCAGCTCTCTAAATTACAGGGTGTTACAGCTTTCTGTTTATAGTGGGATGTCACAAGTTGTAACGATCTGCTATATCATTACAGGAGCAGATGCCAAACTTAGATCTCTCCGTGTTTATAAAAAGCTTCTCTCTTGCTGTAGCGCTGCGGAGGGCTTCGGAGCTCCCTGGCAAGTTGGGAGGACAGGGATCGTGTTTGCCTGGGGGCACGTGTGAGTGCAAACACAGCCGGGAATGAATGTGGTGACACAGGGGCAGGGGTTGCCGGGATACCCACCCCGTCCAGGAGTGATGTTAAATTACGGCTGCATCGCCATTGTCCTCAATTGATCGTCGTGTTTCTGTTAAGAACCTCAGCACAGAGCAGAAACCATCCATTCCGGTCCTAGTGCCTGTAAGTGCGTGAGGATGGCAAGCAGGGAGGCTCTGATCAGACAGCTCACACCAGATATAACAGGCAGAAAATCCCTGCCGAGTAGATAACATTGAACTGGTAACAACAGCCGTGGAGATGAACAGCCTGGAGCCTGGCCTCGGCTTTGCTGCTGCCTTACCCTGAACCCTGGAGTCTCCAGGCAGTGATTTGAGTGGGACAACCTGGAAAGAGCAGCGGTCCCATCCCTGTGCTACTCCATGGGCATCCCCTGGACAGCCCCTACTGCTGGCTCAGGTGAGCAGAGGAGGGTCTGCCCGTTGCTCAGGGGGCTCATGGTGTTATTCCCGGTGCGGATGCTGCATCCAGCACCCCACATCTCCAGGGCAAGTGATGGTGGAGACTCCTGACAACAGCAGCATCATTCCCTGCATGAAATAACCCGAGAGGAGCAGCAAGCAGAGAGCCTCTTTGCAGGCATTTGCCCAAAAAAATGTGTGCCTGAATAGCAAGAGAAATAAGAGAATTGCTGGAGCTGGTCTGCGGGGCACAGCAGTGGGAGCGGCATGTTTTATTCAGTGAGGAGCAGCTGCAGTACCTGGAGCAGAAATTCAGCTTGTTGAGGACTAATCTGGGCAGATCACTGAAGCTTTGGAGAGTCTAAACAGCCAGAGAGCAGATCTCTTTGTTGCAAGATGCTTCTGCAGAGGGGGTCAACCGCCCGCCTTCCCCCTGCATGGTGGGACTCCAGTGCCAAGCCCCCCCCCAGAACGAACCCCAAGCTTTGCTCTTGCCAAGCTGCTTGTACAGCTCCCAGTCCTCATCCGCAGCCCCTCTCGGCTCCTCGGCTGCTGCTCCATGTCCTGGGTGAGCATCCCGGGTGTGTTTGAGCCTGCAGCCTGCCCCTGCTGCTTGAGGTCAGACAGGCGAGGTCGTGACAGGTTTTTATTCTCCTTTCTTCCGTGTGCCGGCGTTGGAAGAAGTGAGTCAAATCCCTCCTGCTCAGGGCAAAGAGCAACGTTTGCAAGGACAAAAGCCTGGCCAATGCAGTTCCTCACGTGCCTGGAACACGAGGCGCTGGGGCAGGAGAGAGGCAGGAGAGCATCCCCAGTGCCAAAGCCGCTGCATCACTTTATCCAGTGGTTATTCAAGGTCTGTGGTGCTTTTTGCTTGGCCAAGTCGAAGGGCTCTGTCCTCAGTATTTCACATCAAGCACACAACTGAGCCTGGAGTTTCTCCTCACGCTTTTGACTTGACTTCTTCTGGTTTTAGGCTACCTTTACACTGATCAGCCCCCAGCATTCCCAATCCACACATCCCAGCACAGCTCATGGTGGATGCTGGCCATAGCCAGACCTCTGGGATCACATTAGGGCTGTTGTGTGAAGGCCCCTCATCCCTGGCAGGATGCCCTGTCCGGCAGAGAGGGCCTGGCCGGTGCTCTTGGGAAATGGCTCCAGCCTGGAGAATGATTTAGGGGAGACAATTTAGAAGTCAGGATGATGAATGTGTGCGACTTCTCCGGCATGCCGGAGGGGATAAATCAAGGCGGAATGGGGAAGCAGGGCATAAATCCAGAGGGTGTCTGTACAGGGCTGGCGTGGAGGAAGGCAAGGCTCAGCCTGGGCGGCCCCTGCTGCATTCATACCACTGGCTAAGGCTGCTGCTGGTGAGGATGAGGAGGGTTCCATGTGTGCAGAGGTTCCACTCACCCAGGGCACACAGCATTGCCCAGTCGGATCCTCTCCCATGGCATCCCGATGTGGGCGCATGAGGTTACATTATCTGCAAGGGAAGGATCCAGGAGTTGTCCTGGAGCCCCTTGCAGAAAGCCAGGCATAATTTGTGAAGATGAAGGAAGCAGAAGGTCTGTGTGTCTGCGGGAGGAGAGAAGCGGGGGGGAAAGGCAGATTTTATTACAGAAATTTGCCAGAGAGACTCTTTAATAATGTAATTCATCTTTCTGTCAAACACGTCACATTAGTGCAGTGAAAAGGAACTTTGAGAAGATGAATTAAGACTTAAATACATTAAAATGACTTAAGAAATATTTAAATGCAATACAATTTATTTTCTGTGTAGGCTTGTTTCATGCCCAAGTGTCTCTGCCACTTCAGAGGCCAGTCCAAAGCCTGTGAAGTAGGCGTGCAGCTCTGCATAAGCAATGCCACTTCCAATAGCAAGGAGACTTGAATCGGTGCCCAGGTACAGGATGGGGGCTGACTGTGCCGCAGGAGCCAGACCCCTTCCTCCCCACATCCGCCTCTGCTCTGGCTCTGGAGGGGCGATGTGAGAGGGGAGAGGAAAGGAAGGAAGAGCAGAGCCTGGAGCTGCTGCTTGCTCTGCAGTGGTGGGACTAAAAATAGCTCGGTGGAGGCTTTCTGCTGGTGGGTGCTGGGTGCCCGCTCCTCCCGGCGCTGGGGCAGAGCGCTCCCTGCTCCCCCTGTTTGTCTGCCTCGTGGCCGGGCCTTCGGGTGGCTGAGTTTGTTCCTGCTCCTCAACCCAAAGTGCTTCACGAGAGAGAAGCCGCAGGAAGATGCTGGGAGTCATTCAGCTGCTAGGAAATAAGAAGCGGGAGGGATGCTGGAGCACAGAGCGTGGTGAATGCGGCTGCAAGAATTGAACTTTCCCTGCCACAGAGCGTGCTCTGAAAGCGTTCCATTATCTCCCCGCGCCCATAGAAATGGCTGGAATTGCTTCCCAAAGTCTTTAAAGGAGCTCTGTGTAAAAGGCACGCGGCTGCTCTGTGGCAGAGGAAATTAAACCCTCAACAGCAGCTTGTCTGTGTGCACTGGGAGGGAAGGGTTCATCTGGAAGCATCCTGCTTTCCATCGGCTCTCCCTGCATGGGGCAAAAGTGGCATAGCTTTGCTCGGGAGGAAGGGTGTAGAGGACACCCACCCTCAGCGAAGGAAGAGCACACGAGGCAGAAGCTCCCTGTTGTACCGGTGTGGGAGAGCACGGGATTGCTCAGGGATGGAGAGCACTGGCAGGAGCACGTGTCCTGACCCGGCACGCCGTCAGGTGCAGGCTCAGCATCTGCCTGAGGTCACCAAGTTAAACAGAGCTGGATTTAAACAGGAGCTGCCTAATTTGGGATCAATAGCAGCATTTGTAAGCGTGCACAGGAGGCAGAGGGCTAATCAGCCGATGGCTGCCGAGGTCGAAGGGTTCCCCCTGCAGCAACAAGCTGGCTCTGGGAGCGGGCACGGCTTCATCTCCTCCTGGAGCAGGGCACAGCGCCCTGCAAGGGCGAAGCGGCAGCCTGGACCGCTCACCAGGCCTGTGTAATTACACTGAGCATGTGGCATCCATGACTTGAAGCCACCACGGCCTGGAAGGGGATGGCTCCAATGGAGCCATTTGGGCTGCCTGGTGGAGGGACGTTCCCCCTGTGCTTGGGCTCCATTCCCAGGACATGTTTTTCTGCTGGCCTCCCCATCCCTGACGCTCAGCCGATGGGAGCGCGGGGAGGTTTCACTGCTGCAGAAGCACACAGCAGTGTGCTTGGTCTGGGTGACCTTCCCCTGGCAGTAAACTACCCTTCTTGAGAGTCCTCCCCCTGCAAGCATCCACCACCATCGGCTTAACTGGGGCAAGAAGCTTTTGCTCTACAAATAACATCGTTAGAGCAAACTAGTTTGCTATGATCACAATCCTCCAGTTATGAAACCGCAGGTGCGGTGGCTCCAGCTTTGTTTCCTTGCCTGTTACTGGGCACTCTCATCATTATACCGTGCAGAAATCCCTCAGAGTTATTCCAGCATATAATACATGTCAAAATGCAGTGAGACCCCATTGCCATGCTGCGTGTGTATTTATGGAGCATCATCCCGGGGCACAGGAGAGCCAGTGCAGGGTGAAGGCATGCAAACAGGACTCCTCTGCACCGTCAGCCTGCCCCGCTTTCCCACCTCCATCTCATCTTCAGACATCACCTCCTGCTGAAACACAAACTGATGAGCTCCCCGATGTGACAAATAACTGGTGTATAATTGGTGTAAGTTGTCAGAGCGTTCCGGCGCGCTCCCGGTTGGATGTGCTGCAGTCATCCTGCATTTTAGACTCCCCTGATCTCGAGTCCTGTCTCCGCAGGATTTACAAGCAGGATCTGAGCACACGTACATGCACAAACATGCTCGGGAAGAGAGCGAGAGCTCACGCTTGTCTTTCTCATCCTAATCAGGAGGCGTTATCCTTCCCCAGCCCGAACCGTGTGGAACTGGGGCCATCGTGACATCGCCTACCAAGGTGATGGCACTGCAAGGCATCCTGCTGGCTTTGGGTCTGTTTCCCGGAATGTGATCTGATGTTTAGAGGAAAACCAGCAGATTAGAGACTGTTGGAAGTAAGGGATGTCAGGGAGCAGAGATGGTGCTTTCCAAGGGCTCTCGGGGCTGCAGGGACCCGGGGCTCCTCACTCCGTGCCTCCTTCTGGTCTAAGCCTCTCTCTGCCTCTTTTGCTCTGCAGAAACCCATTACTGCCTGTGATGGATTTTCGGTGAACCTCAGATAAGTTTTCCCCTTTGCCTTTATTTTATGTCCTCTGCAGGGTTTCAGGAGCTTTAGAATCTTTTGCTTCCCTTTCCTAGGACGTGTTTTACGAGGTTTTAATTACTCTTGTTTATTGTTATCGTGCTTTAACTGCCTGCTGGGTCCCTCCGAGCCCGTGAGGGAGCAATTTATAACTAATAGTGCTTTTATCATTACGATTATTCCCCAGCTTCCCTGGATTCTCCGCGCCTCCCCTTTGCCCCTTCCCTCTTTTACAGGCCTTTCTGTTAAGTTCCTTCCTCTCATAAGTTAAACCCGCCGAACCCTCTTGGCTTTGTTTCCACTCGACTTTAAATGCTCTTTCTTCCTGCTTCCAGTGAGGTGCTTGGAAGTGTAACTGTGCTGGAGGAGTTACTGCTGCGTGTAGCCCTGCAGCGACGCAGCAACCAGCCTCAGGCACCACCGTGGACCGCGACCACGCTAACCCCAAGGAGCTGGGATGGATCACGGTGCATCACGGCGCTGCCGCAGCAGTGACTGGCTGTGAGCAGGGGTGAGAGCTGCAGAGCACTGCAGGCTCCTGGCCTTGCCTTGCTTTGTGTCTGGGTGATGGTGAAGTGGGCATTGCCCGGTGTGCCGGGCAGGCAGAGGTATGTGAGTGAAGCTGCTGCTGCACCCGGGAGTCACAATGGTGGTGCCTGGGTGGCTGGTTCATCTCTCCTGTGTGCTCGCTCGCAATGGCTCTCTCTGCTAATGAGCTTGCTGGCAGGAGCAACTGCATGGACAGCACTTTTGCAGGCACTGCCTGATAGAAATGAAGTTTTAGCTCATAAAAACAAGGGCTGTTGACCGAACCTGCGCTACATGCACCAGCCATGGGATGTACAGCCGGGACTGAGGTCCCTGTGGGGGCTTGGCCAAGCGGTGACTGGGATGCGCGCAGCAGAAAACATGAACTTTTATTCCCTCACAACCAGAGGAGGGAAATGGAGGCAAGACGTGGGCTGGTGTTTGTTAGGTACCATGTGCCGGGCTCTGCTGTTCCTGTATTGGAGCACCCACCTGCAACTGGCACCGCATTCCCAAGAGCATCTTCACTCCCCCCCAAGCCCAGGTCTCGCCTCTGGCAGCTCTAATGAGGGGGAAGCAAATCCAGGCTGGCAAACAAGTGTCTGTTGCACCTCTCGCTGCAAA
Organism: Lathamus discolor; assembly: GCF_037157495.1. Lineage (NCBI taxonomy): Eukaryota > Metazoa > Chordata > Aves > Psittaciformes > Psittacidae > Lathamus > Lathamus discolor. The sequence continues at coordinate 6,646,975 of NC_088900.1, forward strand.
GAGATTGTTAGAGCCGGATTAAATGGGTTTAAGGAAAACGTCCTCGGGATTGGAGCTACAAATGGCTTTTTGATCAAAACAACAGCGTTCATTTTGAAACCCCAAACTGTTTCATTAAACATGTTCGGGCTTTGTTTGTTTGTGTCAGAAGCGAGAGGTTTGAAAATGGAAAACTCTTCAGCGTTGTTCTGTCTCGGGCTTCCAACGAGGAAGCGAAGGCGCTGCAAAGGCGATGGGCAAGAATAAGAACAATTAACAATTTATTTCCTGGGGGGGAAAGGAGCGCTGAGAGCGATCGGGAAGAAGTCCACGGGTCTATTTTCAGGCAAACTTCTCTTGGCTTGAAAGGTAGGAGCCGGCATCTGGTGTGAATAGAATCGCGCAGGGTCCTTTTGTGTCGTTTGAAGCTGGAGAGCGGAGCCCGCCCGGGATGCAGAGAGGCTTTACTGACACCTGACATTTGAGGCAATCTGCCCTTTTCCAAAGGCAAACGCCTCAGAAGTGTTTTCATGAGCGGTGGCGATAATCAGGCTGCAATCCCAGCTCCCTGAAATCAATGGGATCCTTTGCAGCTGCCGTAATGGGGCCGCTGTCTGGTGCTGACTTCAGCCAGGGGCAAGTAATTCAGGAGGGGAGCAGCCCCTCTGCCTGTGCCCAACACATGTGGGACGCAGCCTCCCTTTAGCACCAGGGGGTTCTCCGGGGGTGGGGATTCTGAGCACCATTGGTGAAAATGCAGCATCTTTCATGCAGACAGGCAGCGATTGTGTTTCATGCAGCAGGAATTGCCTTGCAGGGAGGGGAGGTCAATGCCCACCATGACTGGATAGAAATCTCTGTCTTCTACCAGGTGAGTCCTCTGGTTGTCATCCCATTTCCACAGGAGGACAATCTGCAGAGCATAAGGTCGCTCTCAGCTCCAGTTCAAGCGAGAGGGATGAAGAGGAGCTGTATGGCAGGGCTGTGCTGCGCTGTGATCCCAGCCCAGGCTGATGCCTGGGGCAGCTTGGCTGGCAGCACTCATGCAACGACCACCGCTGCCAGCGCATCCCCAAGCCTGGCACTGGGGGGACTGGAGGCACAGTCAGCCGGATCCTGCTAAAGGTGGAGATCCGTGTAAAGCGCGGCAAAACCGAGCTTCCCTTTGCTAAGCGAAGCAGCTGGTTCAACTAATTAAATGTTAAAAATTCCAGCAAGACGAGCGTACCAGAAAACAAACAGGCTCGGCAGCCAGGACGGGAAGACTTGGAAAGGATCCGCGCGCTTCCCTGCCTCTCCCATATGTGTCTGTGTAGACGCTGGCACCTGTGCAGCCATGTGTTCGCACGCCGTGTTTACGGGCTCCAGCGAGCGTGTTTCCATATGGATCCGTGCAGGTCAGAGCTGCGGGGCTCTGCACCCCCATGCCACTCGTGCCCGCGGCCCCCCGCGTGTCTGGCATAGAGCTCTGTGTGTCCCTGCCGGGAGGCAGCTCCATCACTCCTTAGGTAAAGGCTTGGGGGAGGAGGGTAAATATTTGTTAGCAGTGGTTTTGCAAATTGCCACTTTGCGGGGAGGAAATAAGAGCCATCCATTTGTGCTGGCGCTATTAAAGATTTTCTATAAAGTGCCTACATTTCCAGTGCTGCTGAATGGATTTCACTGCAGCAAACTGCTAGGACAGAGAGGCACAGCGGAGGGAAATATCATATACAATGATTCACAAACACATAAAAATACCCTGCCCAGCTTGTCTCTTCTCCCACTGCACAACAAACACCTTGTGACTCATTCTTGAATGTATGGATGTGTTTGAAAATGGAAGTTAGATTTGAACATTATTCATTAAGACCTGGGATTAGTTCACTCCTCCAGTTAGCTCCTAAAAGCCAGCATGCCAAGTCAGGCTAAAACACATTTGAAGGCTGTCTTGGTCACGAGGCAGGTCTAACAGCCACCGTCCTTTTCTACATCAATGTTTCTGCATTCAGGTTAAAAAAAGGAAGAAGAGCTTAATTCCCTGCTCCTTGAATCGAATTAATCAGATAACTGAAGGTAGGTGGAAAGTAAAAATCAACGTTTTTCTTGGCAGGCATATCTAACTGGAAGGGCCGGAGCTCTCTCTGCAAGGAACAAGCTCACAATGTGTAGGAGATAAAGAGAGGGGATGGAGGGCATCAGTGGAGTGACAGCGCTCCAACGCCTCGCCACTGGCAGTGGCAAACATCCAGGTATGAGTACGGAGCCAGGAGGTGATTTACGGTCACACACTGATGCAGCCCTGCTCACAAACACGTTAACTCCCACCAGGAAGAAGCGCTAATGAATGTTCCAGCAGCTCCTCTGCTGCCTGTCGCATGTGAAGATGCTGCCGAGCACCACCGGACGCTGCAGTCAGAGCACAGGTTGGGACCAGCACCCTGTGATGATGAGAGCTGTTTCCCCAACCCGGGGAGCCCTGTGTTTGACAGCAGACACGTAAGCACCTTCTCACGGGAGCACAGGCGCACTGGAGAGGAGCAGGGCATGGGGCATGGCTCAAAGGACACGCATCACGCAGCAAAACCAGCTCAAAGCAGGCGCGGGGTAGCTCACAGCCTCAACATCTGAATTCCAGGCAAGCTTGGAGCTGGCACTGCGGTTATGTGTGAGGCTGCTGCAGCCTCTCCTGCCTCTGCCAGCGGGGAGAAACAGCACAGCTGTGCTTACTGCTGCTCCGAGGTATATTTAGTCTCGTTTAATGACAGCACGGGGCAGTTTGATACAAACATATGGACGATGCGACTGCATTTCGACAATCGCTCAGCTAAGCGGTTGCCGCACTTACCTTTCAAATGCCCAATTCAGGCACAGCTGTCCTAGGAGCGCCGCCGAGGTTCCTATTAGCAATGCTCTGCCCGTAGGAGATGCCCTCAAAGGTTAGGTTTCTCCAGGCTATCAGCAGAAGCAATACCACGCGAGTGAGCACCTAACGGGAGGCGGGAAGGAGCCAGCATTGCGATGCTCAGGGTGTCGGGCGCTCGCTGCCAGCCAGCTGAACGAGCTCCAGGCCACGGCAGCAGCTCCCCTGCATAATTTCACAGGACCAATACCTTTGTGAGCAGCGCAAGCTGCTCGTGGGCAAAGAATCAAAATTCATAGAATAAATTACACGCACTAAATTATTTGCCCAGCTTTGTTGATTATCTGCAGTTAAAAAGTTGGAGAGAGCTGAGCTCCTCCATGCATAAACACCAGGCAGATACCTGTGGTTAGGAGGTGCCAGGGTCTGGAAAGAGGAGAGGAGAAATTCCAGCCCCTGCTGCCCTCAGGCAGCCCCGAGGTCAGGATGGGCACAGCCCCATCATCAGGCCAATGTGGTAACGGCACGGCAGGGATTACTCCGGTGTTCTTGGCCCGCTGCAGTTTGATGGTGATGCTCCTGGGCGTGAGAGGGATTTACTGTTTGCTAACGGAATGAAACGGGGTTTATGATGTTATCTGTATGTTATAGAGCATTTAATGGCATAAATACAGTTCGGTGTGAGCATCGGAGCAAGCACGTGGATTGCTGTGTGCTGCTTTTCCAGCCCTAATCCCGAAGAATAGCTCCAGTCCTGCAGCGGAGCTTGCAGCAGACCTGTGGGAGCAAGGCAGGGATTTGGGAGATGCTGGACTTGGATTTCTTTGTTTCCATTTCAGCTGCGAGAGCATGGATGCTCCGGCAAAGACTGGGGGAAGCAGTGATTTGTAGTTAGAATCCGCTGATACATAAAGACTGTGAGGATGATGCCGAATATCCAGGTAATTCTCCAAGCCCCGTGGAAGACACCTGAGGTGGTTTTGGTCCCATCAGGAGCATGCAGACCAAGCCTTGGTGGCCCTGTGCATGCTCATGGGGGGTCCTGCTCCTCGTGCTCCTGGCCGCATGCTGACGCTCTCCGCCAAGGGAAGGAAGCATGCGGTGGGTCAGTGCATTGAAGGTCTCTGATTGAACCCGGTGATGAATCGCAACTTGATGACTTCCTCTACATCAATGGAGCTGAACTGGCTTGGGGAAACTGTTTGATTTAAGAAGAATAGGCCTAATTTTGGAAGTGCTTCACACCCATCAATCTAAGTGAAATTCATTTATCTGAGGCACAGCTGATACGTCTCCCATTTACATAGCACCAAGTGCCTCACAATCCTTGCTAGATTCAAGCTCACAGCAGGGGAAAGGGGCAGCACTGCTAGCCCCTTTGCACAGGCTGAAAAGAGATTTGCGGTGCGATGGGAGTCAATCCATCACTCTGCCCCACACCCAGGAGTGGCATCCACCTCCCAGGAATGCCGAGGCTCTGAGCAAGAGCAAAGTGGCTGTATGCGCATTCTGGTGTGATGTACACAGGGGAATGGACAGCAGGAGCCTTCAGAGCATTTTCCATCACCCATCTAACAGGGTTTTATGAAGTGTTTGCAATAGTGTCTCCAAGGCAGGGTTGAAGGCAGAGTGGGAATCACAGTGGAATCTGATGGAAGAGGTATTTAGAGGGAAGAGACATATGGCGTCTTAAATAAAAGAACCTACTCAGTGGTTAATCTCCACTTGAAAAACATCCAGGACAGGCTCGTCCATCTACCATTGCACACCCTGCCATGCAGCCTGCTGTCCAAAGGCACAGACACTGCCGCTAACACCACGTCTCTTCCCTGCCACTGCCTACAGCCCCTTCCGAACTGTGTACTGGATTGAGACCTCCCTTAAATGCCAGGAAGGAAATTCCTGGGAGCCCACGGCCTGGAGGGTTTGAGGGAACTGAAGCTCATTCCTCAGCTCTCACTGGGTCCTGCCAACCCGAGCCAGCAGATGGAGGCAGGGAGGATGGAGACCCTCAGCATCATCAGCATCCTTTATGGACCTTTATGGCCCTTGGTGGTCCGAAAGCAGAAGGAGGCAGGAAAAACAAGTGGCTCCTTCCCGCAACTCTCCATGGGCACTTAGGACAATGATGAAATGCTCGGGCAATCGCACGGTGTTTATTTAATGCCAGCACTATCCCAGCCGCTTTATAAACAAGCATGAGTAATGGGAGAGCGGGGGGGCAAAAGTTGCTCCCTCTTCCTCTCAGATCTTCTGAGTGAGCACTTCTGCCGTGATTTATCCTTCTTGCAACCTTATTGACTCACTGGGGATGTAAATCAAGCAACCCAACATTTTACCCGGAATTCCAGTTATTTATGTAGAGATTGAAAGGGTATAATTACAGCTGCTAAATACGGCCTGGCAGAGAGGAGAGATACAGGTGTCCATCTTCTTGGAGGTTAAGGATGGAAAAGTCCATGCTTGGCTCCCTGCCCATCCCTGCAGATCGGAGGCTTCGAGCGTTTCACTGCTCTGCTGGCGTGGAGGATGGGCTGACGTGGTTGGAGTTTGGCAACCAGTGCATGGATCTGCTGGAAAGGACCTGGCAGTGGTGCTCTCCCTATTTTCCATCTCATATGTCCGCCCTGTTCTGGGAAGAGATCCAGGGCGGACAGTTTGGTGAGTGCTACCTGTGGTTCCCTTCATGTCTCCTCCAGGAGCTGGTGTTTCTCGGAAGGGGATGCTGTGCCACGCGCTCGCTGCTGTAAAACGAGCGGATCTTTTCCCTCCTGGTCTGCTTCATCCCCACTTCGTCTTTCTTGTCCCATATGGAAGCTCGCATGGCCAGGAGTGGTGGTGGGCAGGCAGCAGGAGCTGGCAGGCAGGTGGCCCACGCCGCTCCCGTCCGTGTGCCGGGGGGCCAGCACATTAAAGTGAAACTGTTCCGTGCTCGAAGGGATTTCTGCGGTGGCTGGGATGGTGGGAAGGAGATTAACGGCACTGCTTCCCCCCGGCACCGGCTTGACTGGCAGTTTGGGTAAAGAAGAGCCCACTCTAAGCGCTCCCAGGGGTCCTGGGAGGAGCTCATTATGTCTAGACTGGCGGTAGCCGGCAGTTCTGCTTTGTGGGCTGTGAAACTAATGTTTATCCACCACTCAGTTAGAGTCAGAGCTATTTAAGGAGCCCGGGGTATTAAGCAGGAGGAAGTGCATTACCCAGCGTGCTACTGAGGCAGAGCTTGGTGAGGAGGATGGGAGCAGGACCCTGTCCCGACATGAGGGGTCTGCAGGGTGTCCCATCCCACCGGTGCTGCAGCAGGGCTTATTCTCTGATGCACACTGTCAGCTCCAGGCGGCTCTATCTGTCTCCTCTGTAAGTTGCCATGTACTTTAACAGCATCTCCCTGATCCCTTGGAATCCCAGTTTTTCCCACTGCTCCCAGTCATCCCCTCCTCCCTTTCCCTCCCTTCCTCCAGCAGCTGTAGAGCCGGCAGCAGCCCCTGTGCCTGTAGAGGCTGGGGGTACCACGGCAGCACCCAGGGTACCTGAGCACCCTACGGCAGGGCCAGCACCAGGATGGAGCCCTATCCCTGTGTGAGGTCCCTGGTGCGGCCCTGGGGCCACCACACGTTCCTCCAAGGCGCCCTTCAGAGGCCCAGCAGGAAAGGCATCTAAAATTCATAAATGTCAAGGAGGGAAGGAAGTGAGGACAACTAAATATAGATACCCAACCACCTCCTTTAGGGCTCCAGGAGCAGCGTGACTGACGCAGCCTAAAAGCCTCCCTGGGCTTGAGCCTGGCAAAGCGATTCAGGGCAGCCTGGCGACAGGGACCCCATCATTTTGCATGGGCAGGCAGCTGCTGTGCACCCACAAACCCATCCTCGTCCACTCCCATGTGTCCTGCTCTTTGTCCTGAGGGTCTCTTGCAAAGAGGACTTCAGAGCTAGACCCTGTTGTCTGTCAGCGTTGCCGTGAATGCTGCTGATGGGCTCTCTTGGTGGAGTGGGGCTGTCAGTGGGTCTCAGGCATTGCTCACAGCAGCTGGAGACCGGGGCTGCATCAGCCCTGGGAAGATGGAAGTGAAAACCTCTCTGATATTCCAGAGCTGAGATCTCTCTCTCTCTGTTCCACAGGAAACGTTACTGTTTACTTCTGCGTCCACTTAAGAGGAACAAAACTTGGTCCTGAAACATCGGGGCTCCCTACGGAAAGGAGATGCTGCATATTGGCATAGCAGAAATAGCTGAGACCCGAAAAGCAGCCTGGGGTTGTCAGTCTTCAGTGTCTGCTTTAATTATTACTCTGGGGGGACTTCCTCAGAGATTGTATTTCCACAGTGATAACTGTTATCACTTTATTTTATAGCCTCAGCTATTTGCAAGCCCGGAATGAGCCTGCTCGGTGTCACGAGGGGTTTCCAGGACACGTTCAAGACCAGGCAGCACCGATTGTCACCAGTTTACAAGGAGCACGATGCTGTCCCCAGCGCCTGCATCCTGTCCAGGATCCCCTGACCTGTGCTCGTGAAGGACAAACACCAAGGACCAGGCATCCTGGGGGCTTCGTGCTTGGCTGCGGGGCCAGGGCAGCATCCGGGAGCTGCAGGGCTCCTCTCCATTGCCAGCAGGATGCGGCCCTGGTTAGTTATGTGCCGAGCGAGTGAGGAAACGGGATGCTGGGGACAGCTCCCTGCAAGGCTCAGTCCGCGTCTCCTCGGCCCCATAATTTTGGTTGGGAAGTTTTATCTTTTTAATTTGTTACATATCACACATCCTCTGATTAATTATTGCTTCTCTGCAGGGAGGACTAGAGTTTATAGAGCAATATAGCATTAGTGTTAGCTTTATACACCCTCAAAGCCCAGAGGAAGCTCGGCAGAGTACTTATGCGATGTTCTGTCGATAATAATGACTCAGCATTTGGCCGGTTCGGGGTATATCAGAAGTGCTTTATTAAAAAGTACACAGTATATGCATCGAACATAAATACAGCCAGGAGATGCGAGCGTGATGTGCTGCATACATAGCAGTCAGTGCCTGCACTCGGGCCTGCCTCTGCCTGCTCCATGGATCCTTGGCAATGCAGGAGTTTAATTGCCACGGTGGCCTGGGATGCATTGAGCTGCTTGGCATGTCCTTCAGCCCCGCAAATGCAGAAACAGCCACAATCCAATTCCCTTTACAGCCGCGCGTCTCTGCCGGCTGAGCGGGAGCCCTCTCCCTCAAGGAGCCTTCCCATCCAGCAAACGCTCTCAAGGAGGCTGTAGAAGTGATTGGGAAGGTATTGCGGCAGGATAACGGCGAGGAAATGCAGCTGAACATTTCCAGCGCTGAGTAAACCATATGTCTTCATAATTTGATTGTGCCCCGGTCCCGCAGGTACCTCCCAGCTCTATTGAACACCGATGGAGTTATTTAGAATCATAAATAATATTATCAAAGAGGGTCTGCTGGGTAAACAGAGCCGGTGTATGAATTGTCGGTGCGAGATATTGATTGTTGGGAGCTGGCTAATGAATTATTCTGTTTGAGGGCCGTGGAAATGATGCTTGGTGTTTGCAAGGCAAAGCCCCTGCAAGAGCTCCCCCCTGCCCAGCAGGGCTTTGTTGTCCTGGCTGCGGCAGGCAGCAAGCACGGGTCCTGGACCCCGGGCCCCTCGGTGGCGAGCAGGCAGGGGGGGATCATCTCCTCCTCCTCCTTTCTCACCTTCCCTCTTCCTTCCATCCATCTGTATGCATTGAGGGGACCCACTGCGGAATTTGGGTGCACCAGACCCTGTGCCAGCCCCCCGAGGCTTCCCATTGCTTCCAGTACCAACACCTTTCCTTGCCTGCAGGGAACCTATCTCCCACCTCCTGATACTTGGTGGCTTTTCGGCCTTGCCTCTGTTTAAACAGTGTTTTCCCCCCGGAAGGTGTATCAGCTGCCTCAAGCCCTGCCCCACAAAGAGCAGAAACGAGCCGTCTTTTTGAGCAGAATTGGCTGCTTTTTTCCCCCTCACCTGCATAATGCGTTCTGTTAAATTTATAGTTTTTCTATCCCTTTGATGTAAGGGACTGAAAACTCTTCCCCACTAATCTCATGCAGCAGCGCCTGAAACGCTGAAGGCGCTGGCTGGGGATGTGGCAGGGAAGCAGACAACAATTATTGGTGTTCTGGGGGCTGGGGCAGCGTTGAAAGACACCTAATTTTAAAATAAATTATGCTATTAAACCTGCTTTTGTTCTTTTTCCTGCTTCCTGGGCTCGAGGCTCACCGGGGAAGAGGCAGAGCTGCAGCATCCCAGCTCCCAGAGGAGCGCACCGGCTGCTTGCAGGCAGTAGGAAGAGGAGGGCGGCTTTGGGAACAAGGCTGTGCCCCACCAGACCCAATACTGGTACTGGGATTGACCCATTCAAGCTGGTCTCTCACAGATACAGTGGGGTCAATTTTCCCGGCCCATTCAGCATTACTGAAATCACCATTTCTCACCCATATGACAGCATCTCTGACTTTGCTCACTTTTCCTTTCTTCCTCAAGCTCAGCAAGACACTTGCTGACAGCTGTGGGTTTCACACCCAAGAAACCCAAGCGAAAACTTCAGCGTTGCCACAGCTTCACTTATAGGCAGGATTAGCCAGAGCCCCGGCTTAGCGTCTTCCCAGAGGTCAAGTGAGCTTGTGCTCTGGCTGCCATTTACTGGTTAACAACGATCTTAGGGATGTGGTTCTCCCCCACAAGTAGCTCCGGAGCAGGATGGAGTGGAATGCCTGGGAGCACACTGGTGTGCAGGGTCAGGAGGGAGTTAAACCAAGGCACCCCAGGACCTCAGTGTCCAGTGTGATCCAGGCCTTTTAATTAGTGCCCCAGCTTGGCAGGGATGCTCTCCAGTGTTTTCCTGTGGGGAAAAGCACACCGGCTCCCTTATATTGCCTGTTATCTTTCAAGTACTCAGAGCAGAATGCTTTTTCAGTAACCTCATCAAAGGATAAGCCAGGATTCAGATAAGCTTTTCAAGGGGGAAGTCAGGGTTATAATTTTCAGAGACTTCTGAATGTCACCTCCAATTTTCGGCTCCGCCGTCGGAGCGGCCGCTTTTGGATGGTGCCCAGCCTCAGATATTGAAATGGTGACCCCTGGACTCGGGCCGCCTCAGTTCCTGGTCAGCATCAGCCTGGCGGATCCCCTGGTTGAAAGTGCTTGAGATTTCTGACTTTGTAATAATGCCGTTTCTCAGAAGTGCAAATTACAGAGGAATTGGTGCTAAACTCCCCATTAACAATAGAGCCCGAGAAATCCTCAGTGTCCCAAATTACCTGTCACTTTCCCTGTAACACGGCATAATTCTGTCGCTTAAGAGAGAAAAAAAAGGGGCTGTAATGTGAAATTTCAGAGAAACTCCTTATTGAGCACGCAGCTCGCTTCCATGTGCCATTCCCACCCCCCAGCACAGGGCAGCTCCTCCCATGGGCACTGGGATGCTCCCCCAAGCTCCTGCTGGGACCCCAGTGGGGATGCTTCCCCCTTCTGTGCTCTCCTTCATGTGCTGGGACCCCTCCCGCAGTGCTTGGCTTCCAGGGATGTGGGTGCTTTGGAGGATGCCCATGGGTACCAATGGTGCCCCAACAGCTACACATGGGGAGAGGGCACAGGAAAAGTCCAGCTAAGACTGGGTTAACCCGGCTGCTGTGCCTATGCTTGTGTCTCAGGGGAGAAATTAGCTTATTGAAAGAGTTTGCAGAGGGGAGGGTGGGTGGTTTTCCAGCGCAGGAGATGGATGGAGGGCAGATAGAGCAGATGACATTGACAAGCACGGAAGGAATTAGCCTCCGAACTGGTTTTTGGAGGGGGACGTCTTGTTGTGAGTTAGAAATGGCTTTTGGCTGTGTTTCTGTCCTGTGGGCCTGTGCCTCCCTGTGACCGTCCTCACCCTGCGGCGATGTGCTCATCCACAGCCGCAGTCATCTCTCCTCCTTTGCTTTCCTGATGCAATTCCCACAGCTTCAGAATGGCTGGTTTGGACTTATCCCAGCAGGGGAAGAAAATTGGGTCCCCAGAGTCCATTTGCAAGCATGCTCCAGCTCCTGTTTTTCTCCCTGTAAATGGCAGTGCTGTTGCACTGCTTCCTTTGTGAGATCCTGAGTCTGTGCAAGTGTATAAATCCAGTTCATCTACAGTCAAAAACTTGTTCCTGATGCAATTAGCAGCAGTGCTCCTAATTGCTTTCTCCAGCCTTAACTTGCCATCCGTTTTCCATGCCTTTCCCTTGCTTCCCAAAGTGGTTTCCTTGCTAGGTCCCGGAGCACAGATGTGTTCCATTAGCCCCATCTCCATGGCCCAGCCTCTGCTGCTCCTGCTTTGTATAAATGCCTGAAGCAGGGCAGCAGCCCTTCTTGGTTCTGCCGGACTCGGATCACTTTGGTGCTGCTGCTCTGGGGACAGTGATGGGAATGCATGTGGTGAGTCAATCCCGATCCCGGTCGGCTGTGGTGTTCTGGTGGGCTGGCAAGAGGTGGCTAAGGAAGGGGTCCTGTGTGAGCCTTTGGTGTGGCAAGATTAGTTCTGGTGGGTTGTTCCCCTCTGTGCTGCCTTGCTGCAGGAGTGATGCTGGTGTTTTGGTGTCTGGCAGGGATGCGGAGCCTTGGTGGCCCCTTTCAAGGGGGAAACCAAAACTGGGTTTTGACATAGCTGGGTTTGACCTTTGGAGGCTGGTGTTGGACCTCAGCAGGGAGTGATGCAGGCAGGGCCAAGGCTCTTTATCCCAATACACTGCCTTTAGCCCCCAAGGAAGCATTGCTGGTTGCAAGTGAAACTCTTGGCAAAGCACTGATCCTGGCTGAGGTGGCCACAGGCTGGGCAGGAGCCGGGTGAGCATTGCTCCTTCCTCTCCCTCCCTCGCCCCAGTGCCCGAGGAAGAAAGGGATGCTGGCAGCTCCCCTCCCACGGGAGAGGGGGCAGGAAGCTGCGTGGGTGCAAGGATGGAGAACTCGGTGCCGTTCCTTCCCTGTGTGCGTTTTCTCTTTTCCCCTCCTGACTGAATCAATAATTAAGCGTATTCTAAGTAGTGCAGTTTTGCTTGAAATTTTCCATTTGGCTTGGGCATCAGTTGGAAATGAAATATTTAGAGGACAGAATATAGTAATAAAGCCAAGACACATTTTCTGCGAGTATATTTTATTTATTTTGTTTAATAATGAGGTTCTGTGCCTGCCTCCCCTCCCCTCCGTATCAGTGGCTTTCTCCTCTTCCCCTTTCCTTTGGAAGCAGCAGATAATATCCCCCTCCTGAAAAAATAATGGAGCCTGGCTTGTCTAACAAATCAGGTGCTATGCTCTGATGTTGTAAGTGTTCAAAGGAGCTTCCCAGAAGGCCCTGGGAGAGGAGTAACCCTGCATCTCCGCACGGATGCTCCCGCTCACCATTGAGCATCTGCAAGGGCAAAGCGAAAGGGATTCCTGCGCTTAACATTATTTGTTCCCTGGTGCGAAACCTTTAATGATTCCCTGGGAAGAGGCTGGATCCCTTCCACACGGGAATGCGACCCGCCCCGCGCCGGCTCCTCCTCTGCGTCTCAGCGCTTCCACTCGCCAAATATATTCTGAGTCATTTGGGGCCTTTTCCTCACCTCCTTCTGTCGAGATGTTTGCGAGAACGCGTTCCCCAGGGAATGTCGGGAATACATTAGGGATGCGAGCGGTGGGGCTGGGAGGAAGGGCTGGATGCCCAGCAGTTGCTGCAGGACCCAGTATGGGTCCCATCACCAGACACACTGCCGCATCTTCCCCGTCGGTCCCGGTTCCCTTTGCTGTAGCGGGTGGGAAGCAGCTGCGAACCTCTTTGCACCCTCACCCTTTATTCCCCTGTTCTGCTTTTGGGATGTGAAAGCAAATGTAAATCCCTCAAATAGAAATTACTCTGAGGAAATTCATCTCATGTGCAGCGGAGCGCTTCATCCCGACCGCTTCAAACTATTTCACTGCGATTTTGATCTTCTCTTCAAAACCTGTTTACAGTTAAAAAAACTGAAGGAAGAATGTATGTATTTGGAATTGTGTATGTATTTGAAATGGAGTATTTCACACGAGCGGACTCGGTGCGCGGCAGCCCTTCTTGGCTGAAAGGCAAATTAAGGTTTATGGCAAAGGAAAGCAAGCTGGAGCTTCCCAAGCAGGATGGGGGGAGGCGACTGGCCCCGCTGGAGCTCTGAGTGTATTTCCTTGTGGATGAATTCCATAGGGCCATGGTCCTCTCCTTGCATGGCAGAGGCTTTGCATAGGGTGGTGGCTGAGCCAGGTCACAGCTCCAGGGATGCTCCTTTTGGGATGCTCCCATTGGGATGATTGTGCCGTGAGAGAGGTCCCTGGGTCCATGCGGGTTTGTGTGCACGTCAAAAGGCATTTTCCACTGGTACTACCCATCCCCAAAGCTTCTCGGTCATTGCTTCTGCTTTGCAAAGCTGTGGTTAAATACATGAAATAGCAGACCAGAGATCCCTTCCCGTGGCAGGGGGCCTGGAGCTACATGGTCTTGGAGGCCCTTTCCAACGAAAATCATTCCATGATTCCTTACAAACCCCTCCAGTCCTCTCTGCTTCAGGTGTGAAGGCGCTTCAGATAACTAATTATTTGCACAGCTTGCATCTCCAAGTCCCTTCCTCTTCACATACACATTTTGTCTACATCTGAACTCGGGCATTAGGAGGGAAGCGGAGCCGTGTTGATCTGCTCAGGATCTCGCTGTGTTTGAGAAGTGAATCTGTTCCTCTTCAGCAAATTAGGGGGGCCCAAAGCCGGTGTTTGCTCAGGCTGGTGCCTCGTGCCGCGTGGGAAAGGCTGGGGCAGGGCCTCGGTCACTGCCTTTTGTGACTGTCTTGGCTCTCAGATGGGATGTTGAGGTGCACGGGGCTGAATTTCAGCTCTGTTTCGGGTAGCCCACAGTGAGTTTGAGGTTCCCTTCCTGCGCTGGCACTGCCGAAGCTGCGCCGTGGGCAGAGCCACTGGCTTTAAGGCTCCAAGCAGGTTTTGAGCGAGGGCTGGGCCCAGCAAGGGGAGGATGGAGGAGCAGGGCTGCTCCTTAATGGGTGTCTGGCAGGCAGGAGGAACCCGTCCTTGCAGTTAATTCTGGCTAATACTTCTCCCATTGTTAACACTGTTGTCAAACTCCTGCATTCTCACCCAGTGAGAGCTAATTATAATAATTAACAGAGAACTCATGAACTTGTCAAACTGGTAATTATAAACCACGGGGTCTTTTATCATTAAGAGATGCCATTCAGGAGGGGGGGGTGTTGGTGCCAGGGCTCTCTTGATTAGATCTTGCCCACGCTGAGTCTCGCCTCTGCCCAGGGACCTGGATCCCACTGCTCCGGCTGCCACAAAGCCCACCTTGGCCGTGCCCTGGCTGAGCAGGGAGCTGGTGCTACAGCCCCCAGAGTCAACAGGCAGCAAAAGCAAACACTGGCTGCAGATGTGCAGGCAGCCCCCAGGACCCGCCGGCAGGGCTGCTGCCAGCAGGCACACTGCAGGAGCTGGCTGGGCTTCGGCTCCGCAGCGGGTGAGGGTGCTCAGCTTCAACTCTTCCCCCTCGGCTTTCCCTCTCTCCTTCCTCCAGCCACCTTCTTCCATAGATGAGGACCTCATGGTCCATGATGCTCACATGTGCTTCCTGCTTCCATCCTCCCCTGGCAGGAGGTGGGCATCTCCCCACTTGCACCTACAAAACCATCCCAACTTTTCCCTTCCACTTCAGTGAGGAAGCTGGTGTTTCTCCTGCTCTCGTCACCCGTGGCAAGGCAGGTTTTGGCTGGCCCCCCTTGCAGGGCATCTCCCGGCAAGTTTTGCTCAGATACTCTTCAAGTTTCCTGTCGTGCCCATTGTGAGCTTTCTCTCCCGGACAGCAAACAACAAATGGTCCTTTTCACCCAAGAGATAAGATTGTTCATCTTCCAAAGTCACCGGCACTGGTGACGCGGGTCTGGAGCAGTTTGAATAATGAGCCTTCGGGAGAACTCGTGTTTCTCTTTGTGTCCTTTCCTCAACAAAGACCCGAGGCTCCCAAGGCAGCGGCTGCTCTGCCAGGCACCGAACGCGACAGGGGCTGCTTCTGAAGGGCACAAGTTACAGAGAAGATTTTCTTTTCTTCCCTCTTTTTTCTGTCCTCCACTTTTCCAATTGTATTTCTGTCAGGCGCCGGCGCCGAACAATCGCTCCTTTATAGGAAAATTCCCACCAGGAGCGCTGCGGCTGCTGCTGCGCAGCCCCCCCCTCCCCTACAACCTCTATCTTTCAGCGCCTTGCATGCACATTTCAATCCAAAAAGGGAAGAAGTTCCCTGTGTCCTTAAAGCCCTGCTGCTGTGGCTCTTCTGTCTTGTGTTTCCCACCTCTCTCCACGTCTCCTCTCCCAACTGCATGGCCTCTGCATTTCCCTGCTCTGCGTGTCTCCCTGCCTGCTGCCTCTTCCTCTCTGCTCCTGCATCCCCCAGCATCCCTGGAGAAGGACATGTTTCTTACCTGCCACAATGGAACAGCACCCAGGCACTGATAAAGGCAGAATAGGGAAAGGTTTCCAGCAGTGCCTGCTCAAGAGCATCCATTTCAGGGCTCTTTTTGAGCCCCTGCTTGGCAATAAGCTTGTGCATCTAGCTGGATGGGACCTGTGCATCCTCTCCTATCTCCTCCATCTCTATCCCTACCATCCATCTTGACCCTCTGGTCCCTTCCCCGATGGTCTCGTCTCTCGCTGCATTTGCCTGCTCCTCTCCTGTGACTGAAAGGAGCTGTAAGGAGAGCACAGCCATCCTCACAGTGTCTTCATTAAGCTGTGGCAGGGAAAAGGCATCAGCCAGATGAGGGCCATTTGCCCACCGTGATGGGCCCAGAAGCCTGGCTTCTGGGGCTGCAGCATCCCCAGAGGAGCAGCCCCTCTGCAAACTGCTTTTCAGACCTGGGTAAAGCTGCCACCAGGGCTGCCCAACCTTGTGCACCGAGAACCTGCTGCTGCTCTGAAAACAAAGACACGTGGAGATTGCACATCACAAATAAAGGCAGTGACAATGGAATTCATTCTCTCGCTTCCTGCTGTGGCCACAGAAAAGGCACAATTGCTTCGTTTCCTGGCCACCAACGTGGATCTGAAAGCTCAAGCCAGGTTTTAATTCTTCTGTGCCTTCTGAAACCCATCAGCCATGAAGTTTCCAATTCCTCATGCAGTGCAGCCCAGTCTGATACGGGCTTCCCCTGGGGAGACCTGCAGGACCATGGGAGGGATGCAGGCAATAGGCACGGGTGATGTGCAGCACCCAGCACCATCACGCCTGGAGCTGAGGTTCATCCAGGAGGAAAAAACAGCCTGGTTGATGAACCAGGACATCCGGATGCCAAGAGATCTGCCTCTGAGGGCTCATGGGATGTGAGCTGTGCCAGGGCATTGGGTCCCCTTTGAAGGCCATGAGAGGAGGGGAGCGAGGGGCTCACACTGCCCTTGCCAGCCTGGGCACAGAGGCACTGGAACAGCACATGTGAGCATTTAAAATACATTAAAGGAGCCCTCCCTTTGAAGTGGGAAACTATCTCTATTTAATCAGAGAGAAACAACTTTTCAAAAGACTTTTTTCCCCCCTCCTCTTTACCTTCAGCTGTCTGGCTTCTCCTGTGGATAGTACCATGAATAAAACATGCATATCCCAATTAAATCTTGATTTAATTTCTCTTCTTTGCAAAGCTGATGAACTCCAGCGCTTTCACAAAGACACGAGCATTAGCATTCTTTTGTGATGCCCAAGCCACTCGGAGGAACAAGGGACTAAAATAACCGCCCGCCTCTCTTTTAGCCTTGCCGGCTTGGAGAATAAACCCTCGGCTGGAATCATGCTCCGAAGCAGCGCCTGGATTGGACTGAACTGGGCTGGTACCGGATATCCCAATGGCTGCTTCTAATGGAAGCAACAGCTCTTCCAATGCCCCTGTGGAAGCCACAGGTGTGGTCCTGTACAGCCCATCTGCATCTCATACCCCGCGCGGCTCAGCAGTGCCCAGTGGCACGTGGGTGTCCCTAACACTTCAGCAAAGAGCTTTAATGTGCCTGTAGAGGACAGGTGAGGGACAAGATCAAACCAGAAGCAGCCCAATTGCAAGGGTATGCACTGCTGCCCCGGGACAGCGGGCCGGTATCTTCCGGTGTCTCCATCTGTGGAAATGAATGGGTTAGTTGGAGCAAAAAAGGGTTTGTAGTGAGTTTTCTCGCATATGCAGCTGCCAAAATAAATAATGCCCTCTCCATTAATGCAGCCCTGCCCATCGTTTCAGGCTTTCGGCACTAATCGATGCTCTCTAATGTTCCTGCATTGAATATAATCCTTCAAATTACCTGTCTTTGTGCTACAGCGCATTCCTGGCTTTCCCTGCTGCCTCATACAGGCCCCCCTGGGTGACAATACCAGCCTTGTTTATTCCTCCATCCGGGAAGCGTTTCCATTGTATCCAGTGACCTTATATTGTAGCCGAACGTGAAAGGCTTCTCGCAGGAAGAAGGGGTAAATGGTTCAACCAAGTTTAGCTCCTGCACGAAAGGCAAACGCAGAAATACCTCCTGAAAAAGGTCTGTTCTTCATTTAGAAATGAAACCCTAAAGCCCAGGCCAGGCTACACCGACCTTTCCGAGCTGGAGACCTTTCTCTGTAAGGAAGTCTCCAAACCCTCCGGAGCACCTTTTCCCCAACAAATTGGTTTTGCCGTTCCATCTTTAATGGGGACTTCTCAAACTCATTTCCTG
The DNA here is from genome assembly GCF_037157495.1 of Lathamus discolor. Taxonomy (NCBI): domain Eukaryota; kingdom Metazoa; phylum Chordata; class Aves; order Psittaciformes; family Psittacidae; genus Lathamus; species Lathamus discolor. The sequence goes on from NC_088900.1 coordinate 6,664,531, forward strand.
CGTGGCTCTCCTCGGTGCTGCTGAAATGTCACCATGGTGATTGTCCTCATGACATTTCCATCCCGGCCCTACGGCAGCAAAACAAATGCACCCTCCTGGCCCCGCATGCCTCAGTTTCCTCTCCTTGCCCCTCGCTCATGTACCCACCTGCTGGTCCTAGCGTGTTCCAGCTTTGTTTTGTGAGAACTGCCATTTATTTACCCCAAAATGCGAGCTTGCTCTGATTTATGGGTGTGCTGCTGTGCTTGTGCAGCTTTGTGTACATCCCGCTTACTGGCTGCACCGGCCACTGTGTGCACTGGCCTTGGGGCACCAACGCGTCTTTATCAGGCAGCCTCATGTCCTCAGCTGCACCATCACTTGTGGGAGAAAGGTTTCCTTTGCATCCCAGCTTCTTGTGTGTGCCATGGAAAACAGCAGCCTGCCCCCCGGTTTGGCTTCGTAGGGAAGAGGGGATGGCTGCCAGCATCATAATGCCTCTGCTGGAAAGCAAAGGGATACAGGAGGAGCCCCCCAGGTAACTGCCAAGCAAAGGTGGTGTGTGCAGGGCAGAAAGCAGGGAGTGGAGCGCTTTGGCCTGTTCAGCTGGATAATTAAAAGCTGCCTGAAGCCCTGCTAACCTTTCCTCATCACGGCATCGTTCATTATAAAGCCAAAAAGAATTAGCTATGCTGCGTTATCAGATAGAGAAAAATATTAATAGCAGAAATGGGAAAGAGAAAGGAGGAGTTTCGGGTAAGTTAATTAAACTACACATCCTCAATGACTTCTTAAGTAGCTGGACAGGCTTCCTTGGGCTTAGCTGGCCCCGAGAGCCTGTGATACTGTCTTTGAGGAGGAAACGTGTCAGCCCGAGGACCAGCATGTGCGTGCTCTTCCCAGCTCTCGAGCTTTACCTTTAGCAAGGCCAGGCAGGCAGAGCAGGGGTTGAGATAAGGCTGTCAAGGGCTGCGCTCACCTCACCGGTAACACCACTTGACAACTCCCTCCCATAGACAGCACCCACAGACCCAGCAGCTCCTCCTTGTGCTCTGCAACTGCACGATTCCATATCCAGCATTGCTGAATCTGAGCAGGGATGCTCCTGCCAGTGGCAGCGGAGCTCTCAAACCCTGATAAATCACACCATGTAGGTATATGCTCTCAAACTAACCTTTACATACATGTGTAAGTGGTGGTAAAACACTCTGCCGCCTGCATGGGGTTAATTAAGAGAGGCACCCTTGTGCTATGTAACAGGGCAGGGCTCAATTAAGTTGGGAACTGAAATGGATAATTCCATTAAAATGGATTTATTCACTGCGCTGCTGATGATACGCTTCATGCTGAGGAACAGTTTCAACGAAAGTTTGGATTTCACCAACTTTCCTTCCCCGTCCTTATCATCCCTGTGGCAAGCAGGGGAGCCACGAGCATGTGTGGCAGAGCCTGATCCATAACCCTGCCCTTGCCTGAGCCGTGTCTCACCATCACTTCCCTAGGGAGCACGAACAATCCCCTCATCCTCTCATGTCGCTCTGCATCCCGCACCTGAACCAGCTCCTGGATGCTGCTGCTCCAGCTAGCACATCCATTCATCCCAGAAGCATCCGCCTGCAGAGGAGGAAATAAAACCCAAGCCTGGAACATTTAAGAAACAGATTTGTTTCATTCTTTCCAAAGGTCAGTTGCTTTAAACTCGGTTCCAGCCACTGAGGCACCTTTCCCTTTCATTTCTTCTGTTTAATTCTCACCAGTTCTTTAAAGCCTGACCTTCTGTGCTCTCAGCAACTGCTTACGATGGCCAGTGAGAGACAAGACCTTCTGCTTCCGAGGCTGTTAAACTGCCGGGGATATTTTAGGCTCCTCTCTTAATGTTTCTGATAGCACTCAACAGTTGCTATCGGAAACCTTAGCATGTGGCAGAGAGTAGAAAAGCAGAAGATAATAGGAAACAATAGAAGGACGAAGGCACCGAGTGCTTTCTTGTGAGCTGAGGAAAGGTCAGGAGAGATTCTGGACAGTTATCTGCTTGCTGCCGCTGATGAAGCCCAGGAGAGCTCACAGCCACCAGCGCTGCCTTCAGACAAACAGATACGTAATTAAAGCCCATAGAAAGAAAAGGAAGATGAGTGCTTTAGAAAGCCCTACAAGCTGGCCAGGCTTGGAGATACACGAGTTGAGATTTAATCTTCCTGATGCAGCTCTGTGCCTGGCTATGACACCAAGGTTTGGGGGGGCTCAGGATGAACCCCAGCGTTTCCTGGGCAGTACATGCGTGTGTGTGCGCAGAGACCCAGGTCCCACGGGAGCTGCGGTTTAATAAACACGCTGCCGTGATTGATTCTCTCCCATGCCAAGGGAGCTGCGTCTCTCTACAGGTGAAAACACCCTCTGAATCGCTCTCTTGATTTGCATAGGTAATGGTCATATCATTAACAGCTCATTAGGAGCAGAGCGCTGTGACAAAACACGAACTCGGCAACGCTGAGCTCGGAGCAACCGGTCCCCTGCCTGGCAGGGAAACACAAGCACGCTCCCAACCGCCGGTTAAAACCGCCGGAGCCACCTCCGGGAGGCAGGGAAATGTGCTGGGAAGAACCACGGGTCATTTGGATCTTATGGAATGTAACGTATGAGGAGTGATTTGCGGAATGAAGGTTAAAATGGTCCTGTTGTGGCCATCGCAGGCCTAAACGGCCTGTGACGGGGAGCGCGTGTGCTGCCTCCAAGGTGAAACGGATGGGGAGGAGATAATTGAATTGGCACAGGGGGAATGGGATGAAGCCGGTGCACGGATGCTGCCAGGCAATTCCCGGCTTTTGCCTTCCCCAGGCAGTGGTGGGATTGCTATGTCGAGGATGCTGTGCCAGGGTCCCTGGCAGGGACCAGCAGCTGGTAACTGGCTGAGTTGTGACCTTGCTGGAGCATCACAAGTCCTCCACTTAGCCAAGTGCTATGAATTACCTGAGGAACGTGAAGAATGGGAGAAAATAATAAGTCAAATATGAGCCAGCCCTGGTGTGGGGGGCTTTTGTCAGGAAAGCAAGCCCTGGAGCCCTCAGATGAAAGAAAAAGGTAGAAAAAAGAATTGGATAAAATATAAACTAAACTAGAGCAGGGCTGGTTGCAATCAATACCCCTTGAATTATTGACTGCTCTTTGCACTACAGTCTCATCCCCCAGCAATCCTCTGGGGAGGTCCAGGGGAGGACAGTGGCCGTGGCTGGGAGCCTTCCAGCCCTTGGTGACAGGCAACGAATGTGGGTTTGGGTGAGTTTTTCCCAGAAGTGATCCAGCGGCATTGCCGATAAAGTGGCATCTTCACATCGAAACCATGTTAAATACCGTTCAAGAGGAATCTTGTGTGCAAGGGGAGCTGTGACTGCAGACAGGGGGACTTGTTTGAACAGGGACCTTTGCTTTCCCTGTTGTCAGGTTGGGATCGACAGCTGCATCTTCCCCTGATTGAAAAGAGGGTTGAAGGGAAGGGAACACATCCTTCTGCCCACAGAAACTTCCAAGGCAAAGGAAAAGCTCCATTTGGAAGGAAAACTTTGCTTTAAAAAGCTCAGGGTATTTTTCCCCAGACCCCAGTTACCACATATTTTGGTTAACAAAAACAGACATTCAGCTGGTAACATGTGAGCGGCTGCTTTGGTGGAGAACCTCCCTCTGTTTCAGCATCTCATGTTGAACGTCTTGGGTCATGACAGCCTTGGGGCAGATGTAAACCTGTGCGATGGCACTGGAGCTTCCAGCCTGTCGTGTGGAACAAAAACAGCGGCTCGGGTGTCTCTGGTTTTGGATGCTGAGCGGGAATGCTTCAGAGGTGGGAATCCACAGGCAGGGTTGAGCAGCTCCTTGCCCTCGTACAAGGCTGGATGATGCTGCAGCAGCGCCCTTTCTCTAGGGGATTGTGTCCAAGCAGAAAGCATCCCCAGCTTCCTTCAGAAGGGGAGGAATGTCATAAACCAAGGGCAGACCACAGCCCATGAGGAGCTGCTGCTCCACACAGTGCTTGTGACAAGGCTGTGACCAGTTTTCAGTGCTCGCAGCACAAGCAGCTGTGAGGATTTCCATACAGCCTCCCAGCGCACGTTATTAAGGCAGTACTTTACTGTGAGCTCCAGCAGCTGAGGGGCTGCTCGCTTAATGCATTGCTTGAACATTCCTCCCATTTAGAAGCTGTAATTCCTGCTCCTCACCTGACCACAGGCAGGCACAAGGAGGCAATGTTTGTGTTATGTCCTTAGAAAAGAAAGGGAAGGAAAAGGCCTGTAATTCTCCAAGCCTCTATTTAGAGATCCCCTGTCCTCAGCCTCTGCTCCAGCCTCCCTGCAACTCAACATTTATACAGGAGAAAGGGAACGTTTGGAAGCTCTTGTTGGTGCTTGTTGTCACTATGGGCCCTATTCCTTCCTGGTTACTTGTGCAGGAGAATTCCATCCTCTCAGCCCAGGGGCTTGCTCTCTCCTTTCCAGGTGCCACCTCCTGGAAAACGCTGTCAGCCAAGAGGATGCCTGGCAGAGGAACCTGTAGGGATGCTTTGCTTTATGTCTGCTCATCGCCACCGCTGCTCTGTTCTTCTTCGATTGTTGGGTTATTTTAGGACCGAGGCGCAGTTGGGGGATTTGTTACTTACTGCTGTGTTGCCTATCAGGCAGCTCGCTCAAGCTGTTAAGCGTAAACCCAATTCTTTGTTGAGGAGTTATGCTGCAGACGTAGTATAAAGCTGTCAGAGTGGAATTGCTCCCCAGCTCTGGCCCCATCACATCAGTGAGGTTCCCTCGCTCTGCTCATCCTAGGGATGGCTGAGGAGCATCTTTCACCTCTGTAGCTCTTCTGCATCCATTCTGGGCTCTGGGGGTGGGAATTCTCCAGTATCCCCAATCCTTCTGGTGCTGTTTTGCTCACTCAGGGGGCCGAGGAGCATCATCTCCTCATCATTTGGGAATCCACTTCAGCATCCAGCACAGCAGTGCTGCCACCATCCCCTGTAAGCACTGGAAGAGCTGGCAGTGGCCAAGAGGCACCCAGCCAGCACTTGTGGCTCTGCTTTGCTGCCTGCATGTGTCTTCCCAGGGCGGGAATGTTTGAACGGCTCCGAAGGCGGAGGGATAACACCGGGCAGGGAAGCCGCACTCCATTGACAGGCTTGCGAAAAACCAGCACTATTAATGCTAAGCTCCAGCCCGTGGAACACAGAAAATGGTATTAAAGGATTTGCTTTTCATGACCATAATTCAGCGTTAATGTACATTTGATGTTTAATGTATGAACCACAGGTGATTTCAAGCTGGCACGGCCTTTTCTAAATAGTGTTTTAATCTTAGGGGGTTTTTCAGATTTTTAAGGTTCAGCTACTCAGCCTGTCAGACAAGAGGAGAACAAAACCACAGCAAAGCTGGGTATGAGAAACCAACGTGGGCAGAGGCTTTTGTTCCCTCTTTTATTGAGGTTTTACCTCTAATCTCTGCCTTTTTGATGCAATTTAAGATTAAGGAAATGAAAGGCAAGGCTGCCTGCGAACGGTTGTACAAACAGGACAGCCGAGGGGCGCTTAAAGGCGGTTTTGTAAGAGGCTTTGGGCAGCTTTCCCCAACGGGAGAAGCCAGAGGCTGGCAACAGCCAGCCTGAGGCCCAAGGGAGTGGGAGCTGGGCATTGCCTGCCTGTCCTCATCCACAGGGAAGCCGTTCCTGCATGGGGCATGCATGGGGATGCTGGCTCTAAGGGACCTGCGTCGAGAGGCGCTGCCCATGAGGAGGACTCCGGTCCCCCATGGGCTGTGCACACCCGTTATCACTGTGAACATTCCCATTCCAGGCTCTGCAGGGAGCTGGATCCGTTCTCTGAGCACAGGTACAGTCAGTTCATGTGCCAGCGGGTGCCAGCAGCTCAGCTGGCATGTGCCAGGATAAATGCACCTCTCATCTGCACCATCCCCAGTGGAAATCCACCCTGGATGCCCTTCCTGGGATGTCCCCATCCCCAGGCAGAAACCCACTGCCATGTGCAGTAGCCAGATTTGTATTCCCAGAAGGTGGATCCTTTGGAAGGCTCAGAAAACAGGGAGGAAAACCAAGCTCCTGCCAGGAAAAACACAGGGAATAACACAGCCCCTTCGGGTGGCAGTGGTGATAAATTCCCGCTGCTTATCCTGAGGAGCCGAAAGGTCACGGGCAGACCTTCCAAAATAATTATTAAGCAACTCTGCCATTTGTTCAGGATCAGTTGCAGCCTCATTACTGGGACCGGGAGATGATATCTCCGCATCCCGGGCACAGATCCAGCGAGGGCGTTAGTAACGATCGTCCCGGATTTCGCAGCGGAGGGAAGATTCCCTTTGGTTCACACAAGGAGCCTTGCAGGCTTTTGTGTGGCTGGTAAAGAACCAGAGAGCACTCGGGAGAGCTGTCTTGTCTCCTTCTATCACTGTATTCCTGAGGCCTTGGAGGGGGCGAAGGGCAGAGGCAGGAAGGAGCATCCTGTCCCTGTGAAGCTTTAAGCCCGGCAGAGTCAAGAGCCGTAAATGCGAACGGTTTTAGTCCACAGGACATTCTGCTTCGTCCTCCCTGCACTCTGCTGCTGGGAGCTGCTCGCTCCTGCCCCACTGCAGCCTCTGGCCCCTGGCAGCGCGCTGGGGAGATGGGATGATGCAATGATGCAGAGGCAAAGTGCAGGCTGCAGCTACAGGAGGGCTGCGTGCCGATAACCCAGTGTGTGAGCTCCCTTCCTGGCTTCCTGCCCCATTCCTGGACTCTTCTGCTGCTCCTCAGCCATCCGATGTCCTGGCATTCCCCCTCGGAGCCCTGGCAGAGCGGCAGCACCGGTAATGGGGTCAGCCGGCAAGAGCCATTAGTGGAACAGTTTGCCCTTCACTTTTATTGTGCTGGAAATTTAATTGGCTGCTGATTCAAAGGAGAGAAATCCGTCTTCTTCTTTGCCTTTAATCTGGCAGCCGCTTTTGTCCTCCCGGGATTCCAGCATCGGCCACCGATTCCTCGAGGACAATCGGAGCAGTCTTAGAAGGATTTCCAATACCTTGCATGCCTTTGTTAGAAAGCGTGTATCACCAGCTAACAGCCAGCAGTGCTCCCATCCCGGGATCCTGCTCCCGGCAGAGCAGGGAGCTGCTCAATAGCTCATCCTGATCCAAGTGGATTGGAAGCAGAGCTTGGGGCTGGAGCTCGGCTGCCTGGTGCTACCTGTGCATTTGGACTGAGCAGTGGCACAGGGAGCCAGGCTCCGGCAGCACGGGGGTGCTGGATGCCCTGGGTATTTCTAACCTGTTCCCAGGCTGTTCCCCTCCACAGCCACTCCTGATGGCTGCGGGTCCAGCCTGTCCCTGGAAAACGGAGTTTCCATCCATTTCCAGCCAGCCGTGCCATTACAGCGTTCCCAGGCGCTCACTCATCTCGCCTTGGCATTAGATGCGTTTCTGATGTCGAACATGAATCCCCCTTGCTGCAGTTTATGTTCATCTTGTCACCCTCATAGCGAACATGAAAACCTGTTTATTCTCTTCCTTTCTGGAGCTTCCCTTTAAATGTTTGAAGACTCTTCGCATGTCTTCCCTCATCTTTCTTCTCTGGAATAAGCAAATTTCCTCCACTTTTATCATGTATCAGTGTTATAAACTCTGCTTGCTCTGGTTGCTCTTCCCCAAACCACCCCTAGTAGATTGCCATCCACAGCAGGACATCATCTCCAAGTGGCAATGGGAAGCTATGACCAAGAAAACTCGCCCTTTGCTTTGCCTTTTTTGCCCAGCTGACTGAAAAGCGAGAGCACCCAGGTCCCATCCGGGCCCGTGGTGATGGCACCTCTCCAGCTCATTGCCTGTACAGAGAAAAGCTGAGGTTTGATTTCTGGGGCTCTTTCCCTGGAGCAGCTCGGAGTGGGGAGCACGGAGCAGGAGGGGGAGGCTCAGGGAAGCGGCAGGAGCAGCGCAGCACCAGAGCTTTCATTTAACTAAAGAGCACAGCAACACCGTGCTCCGTTGATTACACATTTTTTCTGACTGTTGTGACATTTGCAGGAAGGCTAATTTATTCAGGCATGGAAATCTTTAAAAACTTAATTAAGTTATTTCTGCTATTTCCATGCTTTATTGTTTCGACTTCACATTTAACTTTTATTTCTGGTTAATGGCTTTAAAAAAACAACTTGAAGGAGAACACAAATGGAAAGAGGAAGGAAGACCCGGGGTGCATAGCCTTTGTGAGTGATGGGCTGGGGGCCTGTCCCCCATGGTTTTGGCTGGCGTGTGGGCATTGTATGGTCACAGCACAGAGCTGGGTTTCAGTGGGTGACCTTGGCCTTGCCGTGGTGCTGGCTCACTGCAGGCAGTGCCAGGGCAGCGTCCTGGTTTGGAAGCGGATGGAAGGATGGGAGGTCTCCAGGTTCACCCTGGGCAGGGCACAGTCCCCCTCCTGCATCCATGCTGTCCTCGCATCACTGTCTGCACCCTCCATTCTCCCAGGCAGGGCAGGGTGGACGTTCCTGGACCCCGAGCACGCAGGAGAATACCCCTGGTGTGTTCCCGCTGCGCCTTCACAGGGAATGCTGCCCCGGGAGCGGGTGTTTAGCTGAGCAGGAAGCTTTGAAGGGTGCAAGATGCTGCCAGCAGAGCTAAATGCTGCGTTAATACAGTTTCTGACAGTAAATTCACTAATTAAGGCTCACAGATGGAGCTGGAAGGAATGCTTGCAGTGAAACCCAAGAAGTGTGAAAATTGCCTCCTTTTGGAGCCATGCGGCACGTCTGGGGAGAAATGGGGAGAAAGAAAAGCATCACCTGCTTCTTAGGGAAGCGGGATGGGACCAGGTCTGGTGGCTGAGAGCGTGGTTGGCCTCAGTGAGCTGGGGCCTGGCCAGATGCTGGGATCACAGCAAAGCTGCAGGAGCAGAGGTTTGGATCCAGTCCAGGCTTCTCCGGTCCCATGTTAGTTCCCTGAGCAACAGATTTCCTTGTCTGTGACAACAAAGACACATGCAAGGAGGAGCCGCTGCTGCTACCAAGCCCCCAGAGCCAGAAAGAGCTCCAGCCATAAAAGACAAAGTGCTACAAACTCTCCCCATGGGAGCTGGGGCAGGGTAATCCCTTCACTGCCCAGCACTTGCCGAACATTAGGCTAATTTCCCCTGGGCTCCCTGGCCAGAGCTGCTGTGTTCTCACTGTATCAGTTTGCAGTCGTTGGCCTCTATTGCAACTCCAGAACTTGTTCGGGATGAATTTATGGCATTCCTCCCCGGAGCAGCGCAGTAATTCATGGCTGTGGTGAGCGCTGGTGCTGATGGATGTTGCTCTGGGCTGGTTTGGTGCTGGTTGGAAGGGAAAGGCTTGTTCCCCAGGGCTGGTGGGGTTGGAGCTTCCTTGCTGTGCTCCAGATGCCGAGGTCCGTAGGTAGGAAAGGGGAAGCGCAGCCGCAGGAGCAGTCGTATCCTGCCCCGGGCTGGGCAGGGAGCAGCGGGAGCGTGGCTGCTGCCTGCTCTGCTCAGCTCCCGCGTTCCCTCCTGCCGTAGCTAAGGCAACATTTGTACGTGTCAGCCTATGGCAACCCTTTGCATATGGAATACATTTGCTCTGGGTGTTTGCCATTAACATTTTCATTTCTGCTTAGTGTCAGGAGTTTTCGAGCCTGGCCTTGCGGAGCAGCGAGCTGTTGTTTTCATGCTCTCTTTGTTACCGTGATGGCAAACTACAGGACGGGAGCCCTGCCCTGCAGGAACACAGGGAGAAATCCCGTTACCGCACTGCACCTGGGGCTGGCTGCATCCAAGGCCACACTGGGCTGAAGTGAGCAGCAGGGATGGGGCAAATCCCTCTGTCCCCACTCTCCATCTCCGCCCGCGCTCCCCTCCTCTGGGGCACATGCAGGAAGGGGGCTGAGAACTGGGAGAAACTCGGTGCATGTGTGACCCATCCGCTCTGTGCCAGCCTCTGGTGCACGGTCCTTCTGTCCCCTATCCCAGTCCTTCTGTCCCCTATCCCAGTCCTACTTTGCTCTTCCTCCATTACAGCTTGATAACCGAACCCCATGGAGTTGAGTAGAGATTGCATTGCTTTATCCATGACGAAATCAGGGCCAAGCGAATGCAGACCCTGACGGAAGCAGGAAGCTCCATAGCTCTGAAGTGCTGCTGTCCTGAGACACCAGGAAGTCGTAATGTTTACAAGTGAGCAATAAATGGCTCCCAGATTGGATGCTTGAGCATCCAGGATCATCCTCTGGGATCACCAGCACACACAGGGGGCAGGGGAGGCATCGCAAGCCTGGGAAGCTGTGGAGCTTTGCAACTGAACGAAACGTTGTTAACCTCTGATTTAAAGTCTGGCTTGCCTTTGATTTCAAATGATTTTAAAGGTTCCTGCACTCCAGCAATCTAATTATCCCAAAGATTTCTCTTAGATTTTTGTTCTCCCCCTTTGTTTCGAAAGAAGGCTTCCCAAGAATGCCACTAGGTTAGAGTCATTATGGTGTATAATGCTAACAGGGCCATTTAGTGCATTTTTATGAGGGTACCGCTGCACCATCTAATAAATCTTCCAGGAAGGCTTCGCTAGAGAAAATGCTGAGATTGAGCCACGGCGGGGTCAGCCAGCGTGAGCTCTAATTCCACATCAAAGTAGTTAAGGGGGCAACATATGTACTTTTCACTCTCCTACTCTGGAAAGGGAAGGATGGGAGCTGAGGAAAAGCAAATGAATGCAAAGACGGGCGAGAGAGCTGATACAAATGAACTAGCACAAACAGAACGGGAAGGTCCCGAGCTGCCAGTGCAAAGCTACATCTTAATAGCTCTTGCTTGCAAAGATTGGCTCCTTTCCCCATCAGCCTGTGTTTCTCTGTGAGGTCTGAAAGGGCTGGCTTCTGCGTAGCCACGGGACAGGTGGTTGTTGCCAAGGAGAGAGATGTGCTGGGTAGGAGAGGTGTGGGAATGCCCGGTGGTGCAGGAGCCCCATCTCACATCCCATATCGGGAGCCAGAGCTGCTGCAGCAGCGCTCGTGCAGATGTGTTTCTCTTAATCAGTTCATTACAGCAGGCGGGGGAATCAATGAGAACAGGCTATTGATCCGAAATTCATAACCTCAGATTGTGCTGCTGGTACCAGTTCATTTCTCAGTGGCAGAGACAAATTTACACCTCCCCTTCCCTGCAGGAACCTGGGCCAGTGCAGTTGGTGATAGCTCTGTTCCTGTGCTGCCAGCACAGCCCTGCAACCGGGAGGCAGCAGAGGCTGCAGCTCTGCACGTGCCTGTGTCCTCAACGGGATGAAGCCCCAGCCTTCCTCGCTCTTTCCATGTCAGCAGTTTAGCAAAAGGCCCTTGGAGCACATCCGTGATGCCGCAGCTCCCTCACAGCTGTGTGAAGGTGCGATGCCCACGCACAGTTTGGGCAGCTCCTGCTCTTGGGCCTGGAGTGAGTGCAGGGATAAAAGGGGCTGCACAGCGCAGGGCATGTCCCCTCCTCGTGCCTTGCACGGGCGCAGGGAGCCGGGGTCCAGGGATCCAGCGTCGCAGAGCCACAGGGGCCCATCCACACGTGCCGAGCCTTTGGAAGCGTGCGCAGGGAGCCCACTGGGATACATGTGCTGCTGTGCGGCCCCTTCCATGCAGAAGCCGGCGTGGAGCTCATGTGTGCAACAGCGAGCGGGCTGCGGCTGCTGCTGTGGCTGTTGCGGGAGCGAATGGCGGCTTGACAGCTAATCTGATCCTTCATGCTTCTCTTGTTCTGCTGCTCGCAAGCGAGAGGGAGATCAAAACTCCCTGCAAATGACCGGTTTCATGGGCTGTTTCCTCTCCTGCCAACACAAGGAGCTCAGAACTGTCATCACCGGCCTCCCCAGGACCGAGAGGATCCAGTTACTTATCGCTGCCGCTCACAGAACTAATTGTATTGCTAATTGGCTTGTTCCTAGGAGGAACGTTACCTTTTTCCCCGGCAAACGGCTCCAGGCGGTTGAAGGGTTTATAAAGAGAATCTCATCAAACATGGCTCGGAACGAGCTCGCAGAGCTGACATTTCCCTTCCAGTTTTCTGTTTGCCTTATCGGAGTGGGGATTGCGGGAAGGGCAGGGCTGGAGCTGCTAACCTGATCCATTCCCGACACAGGGACGGGGCCCGGCGCAGGCGAGTTTCACCAGACTGGCCGGTGTTTGGAGGTAATGGTAACAATAACACGGTTTATCTCTCTCCCATTGAACTCGAGAGGAGCTTCCCCAGGCACTTCAACAGGAAGAGGATCAAGCTGCTGCTTAGATTTCTCACTGGAGGACCCTAGGGTAAGTTTCTTCCAGCACTTCAGACTCTTGGAAGGCTCAGGAGCAGCACTTGGGATCTGCGCATCCCTTACACACGTGTGCATCCCCTACACACGTGTGCATCCTTTACACGTGTGTGCACCCCTGCAGATGAGGTGGGAGAAGGGAAGGGCCAGGAGTTGCTCCCCCCGGAGCTGGAGTCCTCTGCCCAGAGCAGCCTGTGCAGAGGTGAGGGCAGAGCTGGAAGTGGGGTGGGATGTGACAGCTTTGCAGGGATGGTTGCTGGGGATGAGCCTGCAGAGGATGGTTTTTAGCAGAGGCCCCTCCAAGGCTCCCTGTGAGTTGGAAGCTGAATCTGGGGGCTTTATTCTTCCTGTCTTTTGGGAAGGATGGGGTACACTTGTCCGGGGAGGCAGCAGGCACCCCGATGAGTGCCGGGAACAATCCAAAGCATGGGAACGTCAACTCCATCCTGCACAAAAACATGAGTGTTTAAACGCTCCCTTCTCCAGCAGGCAGAAGCTCTCCTGTCACATCTTCTGGCTTTCCAGAACCACGATCAATCTTCCCACTTAAAATACACCCCGAAGAGCGACAGCATCCATCATTTATTAACTGGAATTAGTTTACAAGCTCCGTAACCCCTTCAGTGCCTGGTGTTCCTGCTGCCTGACGGGGAGGAGATGCAGCCGCTGAGCCTCAGCACTGCCTGTCCAGGTGCTCCAGCTCCTCCTGCATGGAGCCGCCCCCCCGAGCTGCCCAGGGCTCTGGGATGCATGGAGCTGCCTGGACCACAGCATCCCTTTTCCCTGCAGGAAAAGCAAGGAGGAATGCCATCCTGTTCTCATCTCCATGGCATTAGGAAGAGAGCAGGTGCTTGTGCCAGGCCAATTCCTGAGGCAATGGGAGGCTCCCATTGGAGCTGGCTGAGGCTCTTGGGATTCAGCTGGACATGCAGCCATGGAGTATTTCAGCATTTACCCAGCTCTCCTCTGCCCCTCCATTCCGTGGGATGCTCCAGACCCAGTGTGTTGTCAGTGCCAATCCAAGAGGAACAGCTCCATACCTGTAATGGGAGAGCTCTCAGGGATTCAACTGCAGCAGCATGATTCTGCATCTTACAGTAAATCGATGAATCTTCCGTGCATTGACAAGCCCTTGCCACTTAAATAGACAAGAAACAGGTAGAGATGGATACTGCGGGTTCCTCCAGATCATGAGGCATAAATCTCAAGAGAACAGCAGCAGAAAGATAAAACACTGCTGGAAACACGGGATAGGATTTAGGATTTCTTTAGAGGTTTTGGTGTTGACAGCAAGGAAGAAACAATAGCAGCGGTTTTCTGCCGAGGGTTAGCAATTAGCACGGCAGCAGGGAAAGGTAATTTCGTGGCGAGCGCAGCGAAGGCCTTGGCGCTGAGCGGCTCTTCTCAAGAAGCTAATTTGGAACATCCTCTTTGACAACACATCCTCACCCCGGCCACTGCTTCAGCTTTGCTTAAACAAGAGCCGGGGAAGGTCCCCAGAAGGCAAGTCATGAGCACTCCAGTGGCCCTATCAGAACGGTTACATGGCATCAGATGCTAAGCTAATGAGCTTGATGTAATTATCCCTGATGGATAAGTAAGGAGATAGGCAAGTGTAAATGGGAACAAATAGATTAAACTGCCTGATTCGCTGCTGCTGTTTGAACAGGGGCTCCTGCCCCAGCCCTCCAGCTGCAAGAGATCTGTCCCGGGCATCCCTGCTATGAAGCAGCAGGGCAGAGCCAGCCGGCCCTTCCCATCACGGGCTGTGCTGTCTTAGGGAGAACAAACACCTCGTGTCTGGAGGAACAAGTGCTGGAGCTGTTACGTCCCTTTCCTTCCCATTCTGAGGGAGCCGGGCTGTGCTGCCCGAGTGGAAATGTCATTTCTGCAATGTCATCTGGCTGGAGCAGGCGGCAGGACAGCAGCAGCTGCGGAGCAACCCAAATAATGCCTGGAACTGTAATTGCATGTGTAAAAAAGAGAGAGAAAAGAGCAGGGGAAAGCGGCCTCCTCTCCTCGGCTCCGCTGGGTATTACAGATGTAGCTGTCATCCTCTCCCTCGCTGGAGGTGTTCACTCCTGGTACTCCACCGGGTGTTGTACAGAGATTGGAATCTAATTTCTGACACGCAGAGGTCAAGCCATGAGGCTGTGCGGGCGCACTGTGGCTCCGACAAGGACTTACCCAGCTCAGGGCTTGATGCACAGCCCCTCCGTGAGGACATCCTGGGAGGGGGGTGAGCTGTGTGTGCCAATGGAGCTGGTGCGGGGCGGTGGGGACAGGCACAGGGACCTTGCAGGGGGCTCCTGTGCCATCCTCAGCTTTGTCAGCATCTGGCATCATCCCGCTGGCTTCCCCAATGCCTTTGGGATCAGAGGCCTGGGAGGCGCTGGAGCTGGGCTCGCTTCAGGGAGGGGTGTGTGGATCCGTCCCCATTCTTGCTCACCCTCCTGAATAACCTGTGTCCTCTCCTTGCGGGGCCATCCACGGTACCGGCTTGATGCTAAAATTCTGCATTAAATCCCATCAGAAGGAATGCAGTGTGGTTTCGCTGTGCCCTAAATGAGGTGGCAAGCTTTATACAGGCATTAATCAATAGATGAAAGAGGCACCGCTGGGGAGGACAGGGTCCTTCGCTGTCAGATGAACTCTTTACAGTGTTACATCCCAGCTCGTGAAAACCTGAAATCACTTTATCCATCTCATTTTCTGTCCACAACTGATGCTCTTGTTCCCCACTTCTCCCTAAATAGGCGGCAGAGCCAAGGAGCCGTCTCCTCTGTGCATGGTCAGCGTCCTCCTCCTGGTTTCCCCAGATTCACACCACGTTGTTCCTATTCATGGTGGGGTGTGTGCTGCTAGATGGGATACAGAACTGATGTTCCCTCGTGCTACCAGATCAGTAGAACTTCTGCGTTTTCTCTTTTGTGGTGCTGAGTTAACCCACTCCCGTGATGCCATCCAGCTTCCCTCAATTAGTAATCTTTCCCAACAGGCCACGGGAGCCTTCTGCTCCCTCTCCTAAATTATCTGGCAGCAGACAGAGGAAGATCTCCACAGACTTTCCTCTCCATTCTGGGATGCTTTGAGGCTGGCTCACTCCCGCTTGCAGGCAGAAAGCCTCCCGGGGATAAGGGGCCATCAGAAGCATAAATCCTCCCTGTGATGGACTGAACGCTTCCGTCTGAAGGTATTAGCCAGGTAATCCCCGATGCTCTTTGCTGCCCTGTGCAGTCCCAGCTCTCAGCTTCTCCAGGCAGTGCTTCCTATTCCTAACAAGCTGTGCAGCTGATGGAAGCGCAGGACCCGGCGGCAGGAGACACAAGCTGCAGCACACGCAGTCCCTGGCTCCTGCAGGGTGGCAGCAGGTTTGCCTCCGAATGCTCCGGCAGCTGCGGATCCAGCCAAAGCAGCGCTGCTCCGAAGGGCTGCAATTATTAATCTGCTAACGCAGACACAATGCACTCAGCCTCCCTCTCAGCCTCTCCTAGGACTGGAAAATAAAGCTGGAGCGGCAATTACCTTAACGCAATTATCTGGGATGCAAAATGTCACAGCAGCGCCTCACGGCCTGGCTTTTAGGGAACGGAGCCGTGAACAGGGGCTCTCCGCGTGCTGCAGGAGCTCCTCTCCTCCTTGAGGACCAGAAGCTGGGCACTGCCACATCCCACAGCCTGGGACCAGGTGGCATCTCTGAGCAGCAGAGGCAGGCAGCAAGCCAAACGCTGGATAGAAGGAGCTCCATCTCGTTCAGACAGCTCTCCAAAGCCCTTCCCAAGGATCCAGCCATTGCGGTAATCCCCGGGTTAATGCTAACATCACCAAGGCGATTCCTCCAGCTTGCAGCACCCATGGCAACCCATCATTAAGGACACTCAGCAGGAAGATCTGAGCTGCAGAAAGTTCCTTGAAACGCTCGCACATACCAATCAGGAGGGAAAACATGCTGCAATTTGTTGGAGGCGGACCAGCAGCCCTCATCTCCGAGGAAGGAAGGAACTAATTGCAAAGGATTTGTAAGAGAAAGACTGTAACCGGCCCCAAACAGTAAATGGATTTTACTTCCTCTCCTCTGATAAATATTTAATCATGGAACATAGCGCAGGGCCTGGGGTTTGTCCCTGCCTGCTCCGATCGGCTTTGCTTTGCTTTCACACGTGTTTATTCCTATTCCGCGCTTCCACTGCGCCTGACATCCTTGTGTGGCACCTTCAAGGTGATGTCTCTCACAGTTGGACAGAAGGATGCCGAGCCCGGGGGCACCCATGAAAAGCCCATTTGTCACCGCAGCCTCCCAGCTACCTGGCATTCTGGTGCAATCCCTTGCAATTGCTAACATTTCATTATTAAAAACCTCAGCCCCATAATGTAATCGCTTGGAAACTTATTTACTTATTCACTTATTTCCTGAAGGGATTCTTACTGAAGATTCCCGGCTCTTGACTGCTAATGGCATACATTTATGTAATGGTGGCATCAGAAACCAAGTGACAAATGTGTGTTTAGGCTCCATTGCTCACCCGTGCCTTCAGCTGGGGTTATTACTGCTCATTTGGGGTTATTCTGCCAGCCCGCGGCCCTGAGCAATGGCTCTCCCACACTGTGACCTTGCAGACTCCCACTTTCCGCTTCCCCCCAGCCTGTGCTCAAGGCCGATGGACCATCCCTCATGGAAAATCCCAGGAAGTTTCCCAAGATCGGGCAGAGCGATCCCACCCCATGGAGCCATTGTTGGAGCCACATCTCTGGCCGATGGGCACCGCTGGCTCCATCCCACAGATGCTGCAGCCTTCCCGGACCTCATTTCGTGCAGCTGGATTTTCCCAGCAGGACTGATAACAATATAGCCTTATAAATAATGTTCCCCAATGGGATGCTCTATTCATGTCTGGCTATTAATGGTTGTGTATTTTTCTTCATAATGTTCAACTGCCTTATTTATGATTAATGGGACTCGCTGTCTATCTAAGGAGCACTCAAATGGCTATTACTGCCTGCATTGTGGCTTTTAATATGTTTTTTCTAAATTAAAGCGGTTGTTGCTGTTAAAGGTCTCTATGTGTCCTTAAAGCCAGCTGGGAATGCCTGGATTTCACTCTTGGGCCATGTGCGAAGCTCCTTCCTGCAGGGGTGACCCTCTCCTGTGTGCCTGCAGCATCCTATACTTTGACACAGAGAATATTCCCAACCAGTGTGGTAAAGCTTCTGCCTTGGCTCCAGTCTCAGCTTCGCTTCTTGCTGCATAAAGGTCTCTGTACCTGGCATTTGATGGCCTCAGCTTTGTAAGTAGCTGTAAAAACATAAGGGCAACTACCCCTTAGGGTATTGTTTCCCCATCATCTCCCCTGCGACACAGAGCACTCTGCGTGTGCCCTCCTGGCTGCAGGGAAACAACAGGAATCAGTTACGAGCAGTGCTAAAGGGGGGAGATTTAAAGGTCTGCTCCCCTTTACTGTTCATTAGGACCCCCTTTACAAGCAGCCTGCCCTGCATTACTCGCTGTAGCTGAGCAGAGGTAGCAGCAGCAGGGTACGGGCAGCACTGCCCAGGTACCCCCCACACCAAAAGCAGGGAAGAGAAGCACATCCTGGGAATGTGAAACCCACCAGGTCCCTGAGGAGCCCCTGGGATGCTCTTGAGGCTGGTGGGTATCTTTGGTGTCAGCTCTCACTGTCTCTTGATCCCCACTGAACCTACATCCCTCAGTCAGCACCTTTCAAAGTGCAGGGAAATAAAACTCCTCATTTACAACGGCCCCCAGAATGCCTTTTGGCAGCTTTACTGCCTGTCACACGCAGGGAAAGGAGCAGATGCAGTTTAAGAACCAGAAAGCACTCGTGTAATTCCATTAATAACCAACCCAGTAAGGGTAAGGGGAGGGGAGCTTGGTTTTCACCAAGGAAGTGAGGGCAACCCTGGCTGCTGGAGCCCTGGCTTGGATCTGGAGCTGGCTTGGATCTGCACACTGCTGCTGGAGCCACAGGCACTGCCTGGTGAGTGGGACGAGGTTAGCACCAGCTGGGAAAACCAGACCCAGGGCTGGAGGGCATTAATCTCAAGGGCGGGGGGGGGGTCAAGTCCCATCCAGCCTGGACTTAAACACTTCCAGGGATGGGGCATATCCTGATTAGCACGGTGTGAACTGCATTGCCTTGATGGACATGGGAAAAGGGCTGCTCGGCCTGCCTGGGCGGTGGGCATAGACTGGCAGCAGCACTGCAGGTCTCGGCCTGACCTGCCTGTGCTGCCACTATGAGCTGGCATCAAACCCAGCCCTGGAGCTCGGGCTCATCCGCTTCACTGTTCCTGGCAGCACAGCGCTGGAGACCGGTCCCTTCCTGTCCCTCTATATGACGGGTCTGGGTCTCCCTGCGTTCCCCAGCCCTGTGAAAGAGGCAGGGAACTCAAGCACGGCTCAGTGCAGGGGTACCCCCGCCTGGCCCCCCGGCTGCCAGCCCCAGCTCCAGCAGCAGCCACGTGCCCCTGCCCGGCGGTGGGACACTGGTGGCAGATGGGCTCCCGGCACCCAGATGTTGTCACTGGGAAGTCCTGTCAGGGGTTGCTGGCCGGGTCTCGTTCTCGCCTGTCAGACTTGACATCTTCAGCGTCTAATTAAATGCCAGGACGCGAGCAGCAGAGCAGGTGCATGCTAATGAGGAGATCAATTTTAATTATGATTTTAATTAAACACCCAATCCGGTAGGAAATATGACAAGCAGGTTAGAAACGCGAAAGTTATCGTGGGGAGGGAGAACAGCGAGAAGACGGGAAAGGTGGAAGCGAGGTGGGTGCATTGTCAGTGCGGTGCGGAAGCACTTCAGCAGGCTGAGAGCAAGGGGTGTCCCGTGAGGGCCAGGAACCCCTAGGCTCGGAATGGGGATCCTAACTCCTTCTCTAGCCTATAGGGCAAGGGTGAATCCCCTCCACATCTTCCTTTCCTCTCTGCAAAGCATTTTGCCCTTCTCTGCTCCCTGCAAGCCGCATAACACCAATTCATTATTACACAGGTGATGGATGGATGGATGGATGGATGGATGGATGGATGGATGGATGGATGGATGGATGGATGACATCCCAGCTGGCTCCCTGGCTCTAGCAGCACCCCTGCACATCTTACCCATGTGCTGTGAGAGGGGGTCAGGACACGTCTCTGCTCTGCAGTGAGGGCTGGTGGTGAATCACTTCTCAGCAGGATGCTCTCAGCACAATCAGCACACAAAAAAAAAAGAGCTGGAAATTTCTCCTCATTGCCATAATTTGATGAGGAAAGTTCACAAACCCACCCATTTAACATGCTCTTGTTTTTTCCAACTCCTGTTTTCTGTAGGCCCTGTATAGACACTGCCTGGGCTGGCTTGGCTGCAGTGCTGCATGGAGAGTGCCCGGGCATCGCCCTTGCTGCTGCATGACCCCCGCTGCAGTGGCTGGATGCCTTGCTCTGGAGGCCAAGGGTGATGCTGCCACTCCTCCTCTTAAGGCAGATGTGTCGGTTCAGACCCGGCGATAAACACAGGAGAAGGGGAAATGAGCTCCATGGGAAGCAGCTGAGAAGGAGGTTGAGGCTAACGGCCAGGGACCCGTGGGCTCTCCTAAACCACGGGCTGCACGACCGCACGGCAGAAATGGGCTATAAACGGAATTACCACTAAACGGAGAGCTTTGGCAAGAGGCTTTATAGCAGCCTGTGTCACAGGGGGGGCTGTGGTTTTGGAGCACAGATCAGAAGGAACCTTTGGGATCCCTCGGCACACAGCCCGGTACATTGGGCTGCTCCGGATTAACTCCTGCATGAACTCAGGCGTGCTTCAAAAGAGCAAATCCCTTCCCAAATTATGGTCTCCCCAGAACAGGAAGCTCTCCCCAGCTCCTGCTGTGGATAACTTCCACTGTGTTACTCATCCGAATCTGTCCGGCTCCAGTTCTTGAGCTTGTTGCCTTTGTGGTGTTATGGGATGCCTTTAATGGTGGGAACAGGAGCCATGGGATGGAGCTGCGCTGGTCCAGGGCCCCAGGAGGAGATGGGGAGCAGGGGGTACAGGCTGCCTCACTACAACTGAACAACGATGAGCGTGTATTTGACACAGCTCCAGAAGGCAGGAGTGGGGGTTTTGAGCTCATCAGTTATCTGAACTTGCCCCTGGCCCCCTCCCTCCCCAGCCTCCCCCCGACTCTGCAGTTATTGATTCTGCTGGTTTTCACTATTACATATTATAAATTGACTTCAGCAGCCCTTTTCCCTAACTAATGAGGCCATTAGCGGCGGGCTGTGGGCGGACAGGCAGCTCACCCCACATCAATCAGAGACGGGATCCAGCTGCCAAAGGCACAGCGAGGACGTGTGAGCCCCACAGAAATGTGCTGCATCCCCCACTTACCCCTTGCATCACCCCACTGCTGGTCCCCAGCCCCCCGAGGGATGCTGCAGGCAGCAAGGCACGGCCACGGGGTGATGCAGTGAGGACCAGGATGAGGACACAGAGCCCAGAGTGCAGCGAGGCAGGGCAGAAACCAGCAGGTTCTGTGGGTAAATAGGAATGGGAGGTGGGTGTCCAGGGATGTGCTGCTTGCGGTGCAGTCATGCCTTTCCATGGCTCCTGGCCTTGGTGCTTTAAATGACGGTGCATTAGCAGGGTCTGTGTTTGGAGCCATTTGGTTGGGACAGGCCCCACTTCCCACCTTCGCTGAGAGAAGGATGCTCAAAGGACTGGCGGTGTCCTTCCCGCAACCCCCGCTGGGCCAGGCTCTTACTTGCGGGCTTCAAGTTTGCAGTGTGGATTTGTCCCTCCCGTTTAATCAGCTGCTGCGAGAGCTGCAGCAGAAGCCGAAAAGCTCCCGCCTGTGGCTTTTATATAGCACAGGATCCTTCCTGCGCCCTTACCTCTCGCCCTCTGGAAATGCCAGAGCGGCGGGGAGCCCGCTGCCTCTGTGCCTGTAACAACTCCATGGCTGCCGAGCCGCCGGTGGCCCCTTCTGCCCACCGCAGCAGGGGGGATAACGGCCCGCCTGATGCAGGGGAGGCAGCGAGCACCACGTCTGGCCTCGGGCACCGGCGGGGTCGTTTCGTTTAGGCAGCGGCTCATACCCCACCGCGCTCCCACCCCTGAACCGCTGCGGGCAGGTAACAGCGGGAAGGATGCTGAGTTACTCATCCGGGGCTCCCTTCCACAGCCGGCGGGGGGGCCGGCGGGCGCGGGGGCACCTCGGCTCACCTCCGGGAGCGGGTGGTTGTTAGAGCCGAGGCACCTCTGGCTGCAGGAAGCAATTTGTCTCCCAGAGGCTGACAGGGGCTCCTTTCTTCTCCACTTACTCCTTGCTCAGAACTAAAAGGGGCATCCGCTCACATGAAAAGCAGGGAAGGCTCCAGGTTTCCCTTGCAAGGTCTCTCCCAAGCTGGCACGGTCGGGCAATTTGTACAAATGACACTTCCCTGGGAGGGAAGAAAGAAGAAGAAGAACAAAGAGCCACCCCAGCTTCCAATTTGTGCCTCATCAGCCTGCTCCAGTTCCTCTTCTCCCCCACTTTCAACCTCGTGTGTGATGCTCTGGCTCTGGTCCCTTTTCCCGGTGCCTGGCAGCTCTCCCCAGTGAGTAGCTGTAGTCACAGGGGTGAGCGGAGCTGCCGGGATCCATGGTTTATCCCGCTTAGAGCCTGCTCCAGCATCGGCACTCGGCTGGATGGGGATGTGCAGGCCAATGCATCCCAATTACCTCTCGAAGTGGATTAGTTAAACCTTCGCAGACTCCTTGGTGGGCGTTTTTCTTCGGTATTAGAGTGGTTCTAATTCGATTTATCTTAATTCACTTGCAATTTGCTTGTAATTAAACTACAGTGAACCAAGGGATCTGATTTACCCAGCGCACTGAAATCTGATGAGGATTGTGAATCAGCCATCCCAGTTCACTGCACAGTGTATTAATATAAATTGAAATCAATGGTGTTTTATATTAATGCTTTCTTGAATGTCCATATACGTGCAAGTCTGGGAGAGAGCACGGAAGGCATCTGTCTTTGGGGAGAAACACCATCTCCTGAGCTTCCCACCCGTTTTCCTCTCCTCCCGCATCTTCCCGGGGAGCTCTGCAGTGATCCCACCCTGCAAGAGGAGCTCCCGCTCGGCTGTCACGCTGCTGGCGACGGGGAAACCCAAACCATCCTATCCCATCCCCCTGGCAGAGGAGGTGCTGCGCTCACCCTGCCCCTTACTCCTGCCAGCCCACCCAGGGTGCAATCATCGGCTTTGATTTGCAAAGTGAGCCGTATAATGGGACAAAAGAGTGAAGCAGAAGGATTTATTCCCCCTAAATCCCTCCTAATGGCCCCAGCACCTGGCAAAAGGGGGTCGTTATCACGAGATAATGGACCCTGCCAGCATTAAGCTCTCTCGGGGTGCAATTCTACACAGTCAGTTATCTCCTAATCGGGGCCATTTTGTCAGAGGGTATTGCCCTAAGGAATCAATGAGATTATATCTACGTCATTAATATTTTATGGAAAATCATTCCCAGGAAAGTGTTAAACAGCTCCATGAACTTCCTTCCCTCCACCCCGGGGACAAGGCAGTCACAGGCAGCAGGGTCTGGGCCTCACCAAGTGTCTGGCACAGGAAAGCAGCAGCATCCCCGCTCCGGGGATGCAGGTCCATCTCACCTGCTCAGCCAGCTGAACTGCATCCCACAACCGGCCACGGGTGCCCTTGGTGGGACGTGGGGCTGGTACCCAGGGAAAACATCTTCATCCGACACCAGTGGAGGTGCCCTGTGGAAGGATGCTCTGAAGGTATTTTTGTGCTCTGAGTTATATTTAACTCAAGCCATAACATTTTGCCACTTGGAAGCCTCTCTGTTTTATTAAGTAAAGCATTCAGGTACTTGCAAGTAGAGCTGTCTGGAAAAGGGAACTGCAGAAAATTGCAGAGAGAATCATTTATCTTCATTGCTGTTTTTCCCAGAAACTATTGTTCCCTGGTACCTGGATATTCCTGCTCATCCAGGACATGCTGTGCCCTGGGCTAGGAGCTGCGGGGGCAAAGCCCTCTGCCCACTGCATGTGCACATATTGCTGCTGTGATGGGGCTGTGGCTTGGTAAAGACTTCTAAAACATAGCTCAGTGGACCTGTTACAGCAATTATGATGGTTGTGCAGGCTGCCAAATGTCCTCAGCAGCCAGAGTTCAGCTCCTGAGCAACAGCCATTCAAATGAATGCCTTTGGAAGGTGTTTTCCAAACATTCCTCTGGTGGCCTCATGCTGTTGCTGTTCTCTCAGGTGGGTTTCCATGCTGGCAAGAGCACAATGAAAGAGTGAACTTTATAGAGGAAAAACCTCTACAGGAAGCAAGCAGTGCTACCAAACACTGTGATAGTCCTGCATCTTCTGAGATTTATGTGTGTACATCAGGAACCCAGCTTTACTCCCCGTAATGGACTATTCGGAAGGAATAAAGCTCCTCACAAGGCAACAATGTGGTCCGAGGCTGTGAGTCCTTTGCTGTGCTCCCATGGGCACCACGGGGCAGAGCGTATTCCAGGGCTGGTGGTGCAGCGACATTCCCTGCAGTGATCCCTGTTTCCCCCCAGTGCACGAGGCGAGTGTTCCACATGAACAGGACTGACATATGGTGGGGTGGGCTTCTTTAAAACAGTTCTCCTCGTTCCCCAGGCAGTTTTGATGTGAATATTAATATTAACATCATTCCACGATGATTAGAGAACACAATTAGCGACTATTAATAATGACACAAATAATGACATTTAAGGCCTCATTTCCATGTGAGTAATACTCTGTCTGCTGGTATTTAGGCAGCGCTGTCGAGCACAATCACTGCAGTGCCAAGGTGCAGCCGTGTAACCGCGGTACCTGTCAGCAGGGCTCCATCACTGTGAGGCAGCTGGAAGGGAAGAGGCTGCAGCCCATGGCCTGGAGCGATGGGGATGCTCCAAGCAAGGGTTGGTGGCTGTTTGCCTGCTCCAGGAGCTGACCCCTGTTTGGAGGAGGAAGAAGCTGCCACAATACCGGTCCCAGTGCTGGCTGGGCTTCTGCAGCTGACAGCTCCCACGCCCCACTGTAAAAGCAGCTTAATGGGGCTGTTCCGGCTGAACTCCACGGAGCCGGGCATTGAAAACGCCCCATTTCTCTTACAATGCACTCAGTGCCAAGCGCAGGCCCTGCGAGTGGCCGTGCTGTGCTAATGGGACTTAATGGAAACCTTCGAAGCAATTTTTCGCTCCCTGAAGAAAATCCCCCTGGTTTATTGCAGCAGAAGCTGAAACACTGCAAATGGCCCCCAATTCCGGGGCAGAGGGAAGGAGAGGAGGGAAAGGTGCGCTGCACTTCCACTGAAAGGGGGTCAAGTGAAACTTTGCTGGGTAAGTGACTGGTCCATGTGCGCTGTGCACAGGGCTGTGCTGTGTCACAGCCTGTCCTCAGCGCTCTGCAGGGATGCAGCACATCCACCCGGCTCCGTGGGAGCTCTCACCCTCCCAATTACAAGCTCCCACTCACAGGAGCACGTGGTGGAAGGTCCCCTGATTCTGAGGATCACCTCTGATGCCCAAGGATTTGCACACTGTAGGAGTTAGGTCTGTATTGTCCCTGCTCCCTCTTGACTGTCCTGCTACAGGTATGTGTGAGCTGGTACACATCTAATCCACACAAACAGCACGCCACAGTAGACTAAGCATTTCCATTAGCTCCCGAGACAAACAGCTCCAGGCCAGTCTGCGTTTCACTGCCCATGCAAACACCTCGGTACAATTCTGCTCCCTCAGCCTGAACGCTGACTTTCACAGAGCTTGTTTCCATCACCTTCCACTGGAGCAGCTTGCTCCAAGCGCCTGTGTCCAACCTGGCCTTGAGCACTGCCAGGGATGGGGCAGCCACAGCTTCTCTGGGCACCTTGTGCCAGTGTTCCAGCACCCTAAACCCACAGACCCTAGTTGAATAATGGGGCGTTTATGGTGATTAAGCAGCTCGTGGGGCTGCTGGGCTCAGTTCTCCTAAGAGCACATCACGGGCTCTTGCAGCTGAACTACCTTTTGCTCCCAAGCTCTCAGCTTGAGGGCTGCAGATCTCAGCTACCTCAGCCCATCCTTGGTGGAGAAAGGAGCAGCAGAAGCAGCACACAGGTTCCGGACCAGCAAGAAGGAGAAAGCAGGCCCCGGCTGGTTTTCCCAGCTGAGGAGATGCTCCCAGTTTAGGATGCAGGCAGCGCAGCATCCCGAACCGCACAGCCGCGTGGAGCAATTCACAAATTGTCTTGTTGGACCACAGTGTGCCAGTTCCTCACATTTACGGCCATTTTCAGTGTTGCAGCTTGTGGCACCAGAGCCAGGAGGCTTTTCTTCATGGAGCAGGAATTGATGCTGAGGTTACCATTCCTGCACAGTGCTGCAGCACAGCCTCTCCTCTGTCTGCTCTAGGGGAAGGCGAGCAAGGGAGGGCAGGAGGAGGCCCCAGGTCCCATCGGACCTGGGAGCAGCAGGGTGGTACCCGGCCACTGCAGGCAGTGGGAATGCAATGCAAGGTCGGAGTGCTCTGTCTAGCCCAGGGGGGTTGGCAGCTGGTCCTGAGCCATTTTAATCTGCCTGGTTCAACTCCAGGCTTAGGAAAGTAAATCAGCCCTTGGGCAGGAGCCAGGGCCGTGGTACCCGTGTGCTCTGCCTGCAGCTCACAGGAGCAGTGCGAACTGATGGCAGCGATGCTGCAGGGTGCTGGGTGGGGGTCCCTGAGGCACATGCACTGACTGCAGCCCAAAGCACCGCAGCATCACTGCTCCAAGAGGGTTCAACCAGGGGCATTTGGGCCACCTCCAGGCATCTCTGGCATCAGTTTATTTATGCTAAGGCGGGCTTTCCCAAAAATCCCCATGGAAAGCATTTCCGGGCAGCACCTGGCCCAGCTCTGAGCTATTTTCATCACCAGCAACACCCACCCCAGCTCATAGCTCTGTCTGGCACAAAGGAACACTGTGTCAAACACATTGTTCCCTGCCAGGCTGTGAAACCTTCAGCTTTGGTGGTTCTTTTACCATGTCCCCCCGACCCAGCCAGTCCCATTCCCCTGCTCCACCAGTACCCCACAGCCTCACACTGGTTTTATTATCATTTATTTAGCAAGCATTTGGGGTTTTATGTGCAAACTTTGCTGTTATAGTTCAGCACAGCCCAGCTCCCTTCCTGCAGCACAGGGATGCTGCAGGGCCAGGTGGGGCACATCGGGGCAGGCTGATGGGGATGCCCAGCACCTGTGCGGGGTTATATAGGGGGCATGTGGGGAGGGCCCGACCTTTCTGCCGGAGCTGTGGGGCCGGAGGGCGCTGCGGGACCGCGGTGAGTGTGGGGCGATGCGGCGGTGGTGTCGGTGCGGGCGGGGAGGGGGGGTTTGTACCGCTAAGTGCCGACAGGACGTCGCCGTCAACACAATGTTCCGGCTTGGTGAGCCTTCATCTCTAAAGATACTTAATGAATTAGTTAATTAATGAGTGCGGTTTGATTGATGGATCCTACGGAGTGCTCAGCAGGGTGAGCCTGACCCTGGGATATTGCTGCTGTTGCTTAACTGCATCCCCTCGCTGGTCCGAGGCACTCCGTGTTCTGGCAATTTGCATGCGCTGACTGTAGCTGCTTAATAGGATGTAATGTTAGTGAAAAGCCAAAAGCATAGCAGCTGTAACTTAAAAGACAGCCCCATTACTGCAAGCCTTATAATTAGGGTAAGAGGGAGACTTGTGCTGCCATATGTTAAACTCTTTTGAGGTTAATAGCTCTGTAAGATTTTGCAATTTAAAAAAATTAGTCTTGAGGAAGGCTGACAAGGCTCGTCCGTGAGGATGCTCTGCCCTGCTGCTGCCTTGCTGGGCCCCTGCCAGGCCTGGCCATGGAAGTGCTCCCGGGCACCCTGTGCCCTGGTCACTGCCCTCCCCTTGCTCAGCCTTTCTGTCACAATCTGCCTCTGCCCTCCCTTGCCCTCTGCTGCAAGCAGGAGGTGCTGTGGCTCGGCCCTACGGGCAGCAGCAATGCCTGTGAGCAGCCCTTCTCTCTGCCCTGCTCTTCGGAGGCCAGCTTGTTTAAATTACAAGTAATGGCCGATGCCTCCGGGTCCCCAGCTGAGTGCTTGGCTGATAGGCTGGTGCCGGGAAAAATAACCCTTGTGCAATCCTTGTTTGCTAAAGCCCTTTTCCTGTGTAATCGCTGCAAAGGGCTCCCTGCTCCATGTACCACAAACCCCTCGGTGCACAAGGACTGGTGAGTGTTTGGGGCAGAAAGCTCTTGGCTTTTCTCTTTGTTGCTTCTGCTGCTTTTCATCCTTTCCCCTGTCGTGTGGGCAGATTATTCCACTGTACTGGTCCCAATTTCCTCATCCATAAAACTGAGACTAAACATGTGCTTGTTAAGGGTGTCGCAGGGCCTTGGAATCTACAAGGGCTTTGAAGTTGTCTTCTGTTAAAAGCACCATGGAATTGCAAGACATCGACTGCTTTCTTCCCATGAGATGGGTGGCTATCGGGCAGCCACAAGGCTCCCGGTGAGGTCTGTGATGGGCTGGATGCCGGCACCCTCAGGGGCACTTGAGGTTTGCACACTTCATGCTCCAGCCCGGTGGCTGCCTGGATATGGGATTATCTGGACGCCGCCTTGTTTTCTGCTGTGGGCAGATGCTGGGTGAATAGTGTTTATAAGCAGCCAGGAGGGCAAAGATAGGATTGGGTTTGGGGAAGGTTGTGTGTGACTGCTTTGGAGATCACAGCAAGCCTGTGCTGCTGTGCTGCCTGTGTAAGGGTACACGGATATGAGGTGGATGGATGGATGCTGGGCTGCGATCAAGCCAGCCAGGCTTGCTAAACATTAATGATCCCAGCTACATAATGGAAGGTTTTAAGGTCATCCTGAAATCACTTTCACAGTTTCCTTCCTGCCCCCCTCCCCTCACCCTATTAAAGTGTTTAATTGCTTTCTTATTTAAATGCACCAGGATTTCCTGATGGGCTCATCCATTTGGCACACGGGCTCGCTTTGGGGAAGCTGGGGGAATAGGAAAGAGACAATCATCCTGAAACTCCAGGTTCTTGGGGGAGATGCGAGGTTGTTAAAGCCTTCCCGTCACAGCTGGAGTGTCACCGAGTTTGGGGGCTGTTTTGATAGCGAGCTGGGTTTCAGCTTTGCAAGTTCATTGTTTGTTCTTTTGCTACTTGGAGAAAGGCTGCAGCTCTGCGTGGTTTCACTGCTCATTACTACTGCTTCTGGGGTAGTTGTTTTGTGCTTGCTGAGGAGTCTGGGCACAGCCTCTACTTGGGAGTGGTAGTTTCAGGGCTGTAGATCCCAAAGTGCTCTGGTGTGATGGGCAGGGGTGGTTTTACTTCGGTGTGATGGAGCTGTAGTGGCATCTATGAACCCACAAGCAGCAGCTGATAGACACAGCGCTCGCAGCCTTCCCCTTGGGAGCAGGCTGCCAGCTGCCTTTTTCCTTTCCCTATTGTGTGCTCCAATGTCAAAGGCAAAATCACCGTCCTCAGATCAATAGCAAAGCCATTAAAGGGCGTCTTCAATTTCTGTGTGTGATGCTGCTGTGTTCATCACCGCTTTGGCAACTGTTTTATAACAAGTTCATGTCTTTAGAGGGAAATACTTCACTGCCCTCTCTCCTGCGGGCTGACCATGAGGTGGTTGATCCTTATCAGGGAATAGAGGGTCAGATCTGGGGAGCAGAGGAGCTACATGGCTGTGGATTCCCAATGTGAAGGAGGAGCTGCCAGCCTGCAGCTTGCTCGCATGTCAAAATACAGCTGCACCAGTGCGCAAGCAGTGCCAAGGCATGTGGAACTACTTAGGCGCCTTTTGCTTAAGGGGACTTGCACATTTGCAAGCATATTCCAAAGCATGATCCTGCTATGTGGGAGCATGCAAAGCCCTTTGCTGCCCTCTTTGAGGCCTGTCATGCTCACTGGGAGCAAGTGGGATCAGCTGGCCCCAGCCTAGGGATCCCTTTAGTACCGCTCTGCTGCCGCTTGTGTTCAGTGCCTGGACAGACCGTGGTGCATCGTGAGATGCTCAGGGTGTTACTGGCTTTGGTGCCATGGTGCTGGGACACTTCAGTCCTGTGTTGAGCTGTGGATGCTCGCCTGCGTCTGAAGCCTTCTCCATCTCCCCTGAATTGCCTGTATGGAGAGGGGAGGATGTTCTGGTCCTGCACTTCCCTTGCTTCCTCTGGCTGGGAACAAGGCTGACCCAGCAGCTCATTTGGGTTTCCATGTGCTGCTTCCACACTGGAGGGGAATGCTATCTTACTTGTCTGAGGAGAGTACTCTGTAATCATTCCTGGTGTGCGGGTCTGGGCCTCCTTGCCAGATAGTAGGAAGAAATCAATAATGTGTAAATTATTCAAGGAGCAGTGCTGGCTCCAGTGCCAGTTCCTGTTCCTCGGGCGCAGCTGGCTCTGGATGGAGGGGACGGGAAGGTGCATGTGTGTCCTACACCAGGACAATGAGTTGGGGTTCGGGGCACCCGCCCCATGCCAACGCATCAGCTCTGTTCCCACTGCTGCTGTTTGGGGTCCAGTTTAACCCCTGGTTGTGGGGGGAATATAGATCTGAACCTGATGGATGGGAGAACTCACGCTGGGAGCGGGGGACTCGCAGCCGGCGCAGCGAGGGGCTGACTGGTGTGTGATGAGTGAGGACACCGAGTGCAACAGGAGGAGACAAAATGGAAATCCATCTTCTGGCACTGGGTAAATAATGACGGTGCTGTTTGGACAGCAAAGAAATATCCTTTGGGTAGTGTGACAGAAAACCTTATGGATGCTGTCAAACTGGCCCTTGCTCCTCGGAGAACATCGTTGATCCAGCTGCTCTGTGAGGGGAGACAAATAACCTCTGTGGCTAGCGCATGTCCGGTATCCTCCATCCCTCTCCTCATGTGACAGCAGATGCTGAGGCAAATGGGGTTTGCAGAATTCCCTTGGGAATGGGGAACAAGCCAGGACAAAAGGGCCCCGAGCAGCTGCTGAGGTCCTTGGCTCTGGTTGCAGAGGTGGCTGCTGTCCCAGCTGTCCCATCGCCCTCTGACCTGCCTTGGGCTCCTTCATCTCCTCTGTGCTCGCCTGTGCAAATAGAGGATGGTGGCGCTGGCTCAGCTGCTCTGAGGGGGATGGATTGGGGCTGTACTGTCAGTGGTGGTGACCCTTCTTCCCGTGGGTGACAGGCGGGCAGCAGTGCATGGGCCTTTCCCAGCTATTGATAACTCCTGCTCGCTGTTCCCTCCATCTGCCGTGTCCTGGCATTGCTGAGGAGGTGCAGATCCTGGTCTGACCTCCAATTCCATCTGCATTTCCTCGGACAAGCCGCTCTGAGCAGCGGTTTAGCTAGAGTCATGCTGCTCGCTGTTCTCCACCTCTTTGCACCAGAGGCTTTCTGAGCCCTTTGCAAACATCAGTGAAGACAGCAGGTGGGGATTAGTGTGTTGGTGTTCCTGCTTAACCCATAGCCATAGAGCAGAAGTGAATCCAGGGTCCTGTGGGATCAGGGCCCTGCTTCCCAGCCCCCTGATGGGTCCTGCTCTGTCTGTGCTGGGCTTCAGGAACCTCCTTGCCTGGCATCCCTCCTGCAAGCGGTTGTGAGGAGCTGCTGCTCCTCAGGTTGTCGCATGTCCTGGAGGATGAGGGTGCTGGATTGTCTTGGGGATCTCTCAGAGCAAGGCACCAGAACTGAGAATCCGAAATGCAGAACAACCTGTTGTGCTGTTTCATTTCAGTTTCTAAATGACTTAATTGATGAGCCCTTTCTCTTTATACATCCACATAGAGCTGGTTTCCACAGTAACAGCCGAACCTGAGCCCAAAGCTTGGAGCCCTCGCTGACTAAATAATGCCAAAGCCAATCTTTGAATATTTAATTACATTCACTGCCATGCCCCTTTTATCTTTATTTGCTGTGGCTCTTCCGTAAACAGCTTTCATGGAAACATGGACTCTATGGGACACAGGGGAGGACTTCATTCAGGGGGATGCTCAGAAGAAGGTGCGGAGCCCTCAGTAGCCTCAGCTCTGCTGACAGCATCATTCCAGGCAGAACAACTCCTTCATCTCTTGTAAAGCCGTGTTGGTAAATGCATCCCATGTGATGCCTTGTGCAGTTTGTGTTGAATCCGTGACACGCAGTAATCCCGAGCTCCTTCCACAGTCTCGTTTTCCTAGCAATGCCTTCCAAGTTTGTTACCTTCCCTGGGTCACGCTTCCAGTTTCAGGATGGCGATCGACCCCAGACTCGCCCTCTCATGTCCTGCCACTCCTGGCGTGTGGTCTTCTGCAGATCTCCTCATTCTTTCCAGTCCATTCTATAGTTTGCAGTGGTTTGAGCCAAAGGGAGCTCCTCCCTATGAAATCCTTGCTGTCAGGAAAAGGAGGGCGGCCAGACCCGTACTCTGGAGTGGGAGGCTCATGAAGCAGCGTGGTGTGTTCTGTCCCACATTTACCTTCCCACACACAGGTCAGCAGAGGCTGCTACAGAGATGATGCTAGGACAAAGAGCAGCAGCTGGATGTGGCAGGCACGTAAATACCTGTAAAAGCCCGGGCTCAGGCTCTCCAGTGGTTAGTCCCAGTGCCTTGTAGGTGTGATTCGCAGGCAGCTTTAAAGCCTGATTTGTGCCGCCGCCAAAGGCAAAAGAATTGCAGGGATTTATTTTCGGAAAACTCCAAATGAGCTTTTCCTGGGCAGGACCGAGCAGCAGGAGAGGTCCGAGGCGGGGGGAGCTCCTCAGCGGGCACAGGGAGGTTTCACTGAGTCAGGCGGGTGCGGAGGCTGTTTCAGGAGTGCCGGATCACAAGGAAGATGTGCGGACTGCCCAGGGGCAGGCTTTAGCCTCCCGTGTTCTCCCAGAGCTGCTGTGTGGAGCAGGAGGCTCAGCAGTGTCAGCGTTGTCAAATGGCAGTAATTGTCCTGGTTAACCTCGAGGCAGATCAATTATCCCTTCTGGCAGGGAATATAATATTCAGACCCAGTTGTGTTGGTTTACTTACAATAGCTCTTTGGTGCTTTTCCATGGTATCGCAACACATCTTAATCAGATGGTGAGTGGGCTTAATTAGGCAAAGTATAGGTTTTATTTTTGATTTCTATGACTACTTAATCTAATGGAAACACATTATCTGCTCCGAGGTCTGCAGTTTTCCATTTGTAATTATTGCTGCTCTTAATTGATAGTGCATCAGGGGTTGTGGCTGCAATACGGGGGTTGAAATATGTCGCCTTCCTTAAGCAGGGCTCCCAGTGCGCTGCTGCGGAAGAGGCTGTGCCCGGTGTGCTCGAGCAGATGGGCTCGATACCTGGCTCCTGCCAGAGGAAGGAGGAAATCCTTTGGAACTCAGGAATAGGCAGCGTGTGCGGTGCGGGAGCTCAGCATTGTCAAGCTTGTCGTGCCATTTTGTGCTGGAGATCAGGGAACTGAAATGCCTGGATGCAGTAGCTGGAAGCTGTTCAGGTGATGGAAGCAAAACAGCCTGTAAACTTCCAAGAGGAGGCCTGGCATTTATGACTAAAACCTCGCATTTCAGGACGTGCAGATGGCTGGGGAGGAACAGCTTGGAGGGACGGGCTAATAGAGAATTATTAATTGTGGGGATTTTTGCACCTTTTCCTGAACGGGGGCTATGGGAGCCTGTTGCAGTAGGTCGCAGCTTGATGGTGATGGGCAGCCGGTGCGTGGTGATGCGGTGTGAGAGGCATGTCAGCACAGATACACCCCTTGTTAGATGTGTTTCGCAAGTCCCAGCATCTTCATGAGGCTTTTGGGTGTTGCCTGTTCCAGCTTCTGCCAGCAGAGGGAATACAGAAGTGTGCCAAGCGCTCTTTTCTCCTCTATTTGCTGCCATTAAGGAGACCCTGCTTTGCTGGAGAGCAGAGAACTCACACCCTGGTGCTGGCTCTTGGGCCGGCTGTGCCCCTGGCAAGGGCCTTGCCGAGCACAGGGAGGCAGGTTTTATGCAGAACATTGGTACAGATTCCCTTGTGCCCGACCTGCTCTGGAAGCTGGGAGGAGCTGAAGCCATCCCCCAGCCACTTGAAGGGTGAGTGATCAGATAACGTTCCCTAAGCAAATGCACAAATAACGTGAATTGGGGTTGGCACTGAGCAGTGAGGTGTAAAAAAAGGCAATTTAAGGTGTTCTAGGAAAGGCCATTGCTTCTAGGCTGTGATTGCTTGTCGGGAAGCCGTGCCCAGGGAGTGCTGCTGGTGAGGCATCGGCCCCATGGGAGCAGCAGGGCAAGCACCAGAGCTGGCCTGGGAGACAGAGTCCAGATTCCCTCTGCGTTCCTGGCTCCGTGTTCGGCCTCCTTGTGCTCCAGTGTTGTAAACTGCTCAGGGCACCCGCCTGCAGCCCTTGGTGCGATGGGAGTTGCAGCTTCAGGCAGGGAGGCACCCCAGGCAGGGCTCAAGGGAGCTCAGTGGTTGCTTCCCCTGAGCAGAGGGTGAGCGCACAGCACAGGGAGCTCGGCAGGGCTGGTACCAACCTGTGCGTTCCAGTCACAGCTGCGACTCTGCCAAGCCCCTTCCTCTGCGCATGGTGGCTCTGATCCTGGGACGCATCCCGAAGCGATGCTCGCACTGACCAGCTCCTCCTGCACTTCTGCTCCGTCCAAGCCCCGGTGTGGCAGGCGCTGCTGCTCCTGCCTCCCTGTGCAGCCTGTCTGGGGAGAGGCAGACGCTATCGGAGATGGCAGCTTTCCGTTTCTGCTCCATTTCCCTCCAACCTCTGCTCCTCCCTCTCCCCAGTAACATTCATTAGCCGCAGATAGAGGCAAGGCTGGAGCACTGAACAGAGCAGTGTGTAACCTCTGAGTATCCCTGCCGCCGAAGCCTCCGTCTCTGCACCCGCTCCCTGCTCCTCTCCATGGAGTAATAACTCCTCACCTCCGTGCCCTGCTGCCCTGTGTAATACCAGCGTTCCTCGTTAGCACAGCAGCACCACATCTGTCTCCTTTATGGTGCCTGTGTACACTGGGAAGCTCCTGGGGCAAGCTCTGCATTGCTAAAGTAAAAGGAAGGTTGTGAGAGGCTTGGGAATTCCACAGGATTGAGAAATGGCACAGCTTTGAAGTTTAATAGATGAGCTGCTTGCGGCCTTCCGGGTGTCACAGCCGCTTGTGTGGCTGTTGACGTAAGTGGTGTTAGGTGGGGATGTGCTGAGCACTGGGGTGCTGGGGATAGCCTCCCTCCTCCAAGCCAAAGGTGATGGTGAGGCTTCAGGTGAGCAGCTGGCAAGGGGCTGCCCTCTCCGTCCCTCTTGGAGGCTCCTAGTGCTTTCCTCACATGTCTTTGCTGCTTGAGCACGGTGCCAGGACAGGAGCTAAAATACTCTCACAGATAAGGATGCAAGGGAGTTATCTGGAAGCCTGCAGATGCTGTGTGTGTGGAGGAAGGTCACTGGAAAGAAGAAGGTGGCGGAGATGGAGATTAGGTGATTTGGAGATGGCTTGAGGGATTTAGTGGAGAGGCAGAGCTCCCACGGAGCATGAACGGGCAGCAGCACCTCTGATGGATTACAGGGAGCCTTGTTCAGAGGCTTTCCTTGCTGCTGCAGACACCAGCAGGGAAGAGATGGGGAAATATCTCTGGCATCCCTGGTTCTTCCCTCCCTTCCTGCCCTGGAAGCGCACTCACGGGCAGAACGTGCCTCACAGTGCATCAGCAGTGCCGCTGGCTCAGCTTGCAATTGGGATTTACCCCTTTGTGTCCTATTTCAAACCCTCTTATTTCAGTGAAAGCACAGGTTACAGACCTGCCCTGATGGACAATGTCCTGCTTATATTGTACTAGGGCTTTTCCATGCCCCTTCAGCACATGTGGCAAGCTGATAGCGCTGTGTGCTCACTGTCAGGGATGTGAACTCCAGGTAATGGGCAGTGAGATGGTATCTTTCCAGCTGGACCTAAGCAGCGAGATCCCATCACAACCAAACAAACTGCATCCGACTTATCCTCTATTGTTGAGGACAAAGAGCAGGGATTTGTGTGCTGGCCTTAAGCTTTCTTAAGTCTCCAAGTGCATTGCCCAAATGTTTTTCCTGGCTGTGTTTTTATCCCGGTTGTTTGGTTTTGTTGCAGTTTCTAATAGGTGTTTAGTAAATACCCTCAGTATTTTCCGTTTGGAAATGAGTGCAAGTGGAACCCTGTTTCCATTTGGAAGTGAGTGCTTCCCCTGGGATGCTCTGCTCTCCCCATGGCAGGGCAGGGGACCCGGGGGCCTGATTCTATTC
The DNA here is from genome assembly GCF_037157495.1 of Lathamus discolor. NCBI lineage: Eukaryota > Metazoa > Chordata > Aves > Psittaciformes > Psittacidae > Lathamus > Lathamus discolor. Next base: position 6,700,055 of record NC_088900.1, read on the forward strand.
ACCCCTCTTGTAGCAAGGCTCTTGGCTGGCGCTGGCGTCATCTCGTGCCTCCTCTGAGGCGCGGGAGGTGCCTGTATCCTGGAGAGCGTGTTAACATTTAAATCAGTGCAATGGTCTGGGAATAGCATCGAGTTAAAAGGACCTCTCCTGAAAAGAGCACAGCAGGGACCTGGCTGAAGAGTTCTCTCAGCCCTTCAAGCACACACGGCTGCATGGATTTTCATCAGCAGCCAGCTTCACGCAGCTCCATTAGGGCCTGATTTAGCTGCTTTCGGGGTGAGGAGGGAAGAGGTTGAGGGGGCATCTCCCCCTTGATGGGGCCGGTGGTGTGGGGGGATCCGGGATCTGCTGGGCCCCTTCTGCTCCTGGGCTGTGTTCTCGGGGTCCTTCTCATGCAGGAGAGCCACACGAGCAGTTGCCGGTGGGGTTTGTGCTGCTTTCGCAGTCGCTGTCACGCTTCAGTCATGAAGCTCGAGGTTGAGTTAATAAATGTGTAATTATCTGCCGCATGCATGAGGCTTCATCCGAGTCTCTTCATAGTCTGAGGTGCTCTTCAGCATGAAAGACACGGTTCAAAACGCTTCTCAAACGCTTCCCTGTGTGCGTCTGTGAGCCCGGGTGCTCGCGGAGCTGTGTGAGCACACAGGCCCGCCGGGAGCCCTGCAAAGCCTTTGTCCTTGTGTCCCGTGGCAATAACTTCAGCAACTTCATTACTGTGCTGGAGGAATATTGGTTTTTATCAGCCTGGACGTTCTTCCTGCCTGGTTTTATTGAAAGCTCTGGTTCTCGTGTCCTATGGGATGATGGAGAGGTCCCAGTCTACCTCTTAGAGATCATCCATTGCCTTTTTATTGCCTCCTCTTACCAGTTGCCGTTCCAAAGGCAGAGTCTCATTTTTTAAATGTGTGAAGGTCTTGGATAACTCTGAAATAAAGACACTGCCCTCGGGAGATCCCTGTTTCTTTGCTCTCTGTTTTGTGGTGGGGATGTGGTCCCACAGGCGGGATGTGGGATGCAGGGTGCAGGAGCCATCCCTGCAGCGGTGCCAGCCCAGCCTGAGGAGCCTTCCTGCCCTTCAGGAGCTGTCAGGGAGCTGACTGTGGCGTTGGCAGCCCCTTCAGCTGAGCTGACAGGATCAATCTAAAATCCCATAGGGTGCAGGAGTTGGCTCTTCCCTCCCAGCCCGCTCCCTGCATGGACAGCAAGCAGTGTTGGGCATCTCATTGCCACCTGACCCGAGTTGCTGCCACCACCCAGAGCACTGCGGTCCCCCCGGCCCCAGCTGCCTGCACACGTGGCGTTGCCATTCTCGCCTTCCTGATGTAATAAAGCACATCAAAGCCTGTAACCGGATACTGGAGCATAGATGGGTTTTCAAGGCCCTCCATGCAACAGTCTGATGTGGGGAGCTTGATGGAAGGGAGAAGCTTGAGTCCTTGACCCAAGGTCTGACAACAGTGGTCATAAAGGCCAGTAATCCAGCGGCTGAGTGGAATGTGCAGGGAAACGCTCTGCTCCGCATGGGCAGGCAGCCACGCTGCCCCATGCGCTGTGCCACATTCCCAGCGGGGTGGTGGGAGCGGGATTGTCCAGGGCCAGCAGCACACGGTGGGATCCGAGTCTGGATCCTGCTCAGGAGTGTGCCTTGATTTAGTGTGACTAAATTCATCTTCCTGCGTTTGTTGCTTTTGCAGCTCCCGTGCTGAGGTTTTGTTGGTTAATGTTTGTGAAGGCTTTTGAAACGGGGCTGTTGGCGTGTGGGTCCAACAAAGGGAAGCAGTTGAGAACAATACAAGAATATTTCCCAAAATATGGCGTAGTAAAAGCAGCTGAGATAAGGGCTGCTCTTGTTAATTTAAAAAATGATATTTTTCCTCTTCCTTTCAATAAAAACTGTCTGTGTGATGAACTGACATCTTCAACAATTGTTTAAGCAGCGCAGGTTTAAATATACACTTCCCGCATTGGCTGCTGATGAGTCACTAGGCACAGTTATTTATCAGGAGTAATCACTCTGTGCTAGACAGCGTAAGACGGGGCTCACGCTGCTCCTGCCGGAGCTGCGCGCTTACTGTGCTCGGCTGCAGGGACCCTAACGTGCTGCCCATCATTATATGGCTTTGAATCAACTTTAACATCTTTGGGGAGGTGTTTGGGAGTGCTGGAGGTGGTGCTGAGGGTGCAGCATTGTCCATAGGCTGAAGGAATCGGCAAAGCTGTAGCCATTGTCGGGGAGGTGTTCTGGGAATCTCAGGTGCTCCAAGCTCTGCGTCAGTTTTTAAACACTTTTGATCACTTTTCCTTTGCAAACACAGCAATGCTCTTTGGCTAATGTAAGAGTAACTTGCTCTGCAGAGAAAAGAGCACGGACACTGTACTGAGGGCTGATGGTGAGAATGTGGCTTTAATACATGTCTGTGGGCAGCACACACCCGGCAGGCTTTTACTTGAGTCAACATGGGACGGTGTCTAACAAGTATAGACATTGTAAGGATGGTGCCTTGTGAGATGCTTCCCAAAAGCTACCTCTGAAGTGTCACTGTGTCAGTTCACAGCCTTGAAGAGACCAGAGCTGTTGCATTTATGATTTGACTCCACCAGGGCAGGTACTTGGCTGCAGTGAGCCAGGAGCATGTCAGCTTGTGCACCATAAGCAAACCCGGGTAACGTGGATGGAGTAACAAGGAGGATGCTCGGTCGCTATGGACTGTCTATGGATGCTGTTCAGCAGGGCTGGGATGTTGGGATGAGCACGGGGATTCTAGGGGGCCGGTGTCCCTGAGATGCTCCGTCTGCCTCTGGTGGCAGCGAGCCCCGAGCATCGCCGTGCCCCTGCCTGCCGGGGCCGGGGTCTCTTTCTGCAGTTGCAGGGCTGGGCTCCCGCACGAAACACCTTTATTGTCGTTTAATCCGATTGCCCCCAGGAGACGCATCTGTTCCTGCTCGCCTCGCCGCTTGCGTCGGGGGCGAGCATGGAGCCGTCCCTTTGAGCGCGCTGCTGCTTATGCAAAGCGCTTCAGCCAGGCAGGGCTACTCGGGTATCAAAGGCAGAGCCTGCAGAGGTGGCCTGCCGGCATTTGCATATGAAATTGCGAGCTGAAATCCAAACACCGGGAAGATGTGAAGATCAGTGGGAAGGGTGAGCATGAAAAGCACCGGCAGGCCGGGGAGGGCGGAGCGGCGAGGTATGAAAGAGGAGGAAAGCGAACACACAGAATGCTTTAACGAACGGAAAAGTTTCTTGTACTGCAGACAGACGATGAAAGAGAGACAGTGAGGAATTATTAGGCCAGAAGATAAGGAAACAGCAGAGATAGGAAATAATTATTTTTGTATCTGTCTTTATAAATGAAAATGAAGGGCATTAACTTCAATGGGATTTAGATTTTCAGGGACAGAAGGGGATGAATTAGGAAATGTTCAGATAACAGCAGAAATGATTATTAAAGGTCGGGGGCTCTTGAAACCGACTCTGAGATGAATGGGCACAGGGTCTGTTTTCCCCCTCAAACCCCTCTCCTGTGGCACACGGGTCCCCAGCAAAGGTGCTGGTGTTCAGGGTAATGGTCGTCGGGAACCCTTCCTAATAGTGCTGTGGGGGGAGAAACCAAACCCAGCCTCGGGAAGAGCTTCCCAGAGGTGTGGTTTTATCCCCCCTCGCACACAGAGGGGGAGATTCAGCGAGTCAGGCGGTTTGATTAAGTCCTTAAGCCAAACAGCCCTGGGCCCTGTTACGTTTCCATGCACTCAGAAGAGCCCTTGCAGAGTTCTTTTCCTTTGCACTTAATTTCAGGCGATGCTTTCACAGATCAGCTTCTCCTCTTTGCACGTGCGGCTTTGTACCCGTGGTGTTCACAAGTGACGGCCTCCCGTGTGTAACCCATCGGGGTTGTGCGCCTGCTTTGCTGCAGCACGGCGAGGTTTGGATGTGCGGTAGTTGTGGATGCAGAGGTTGGGTGGGTGATTCGTTTGAAGCAGAGCAGCCACATCAAGTTTAACATCGGACGCTACAAAGCCTGACCCTGGGAGGAGGCTGTGCATGCTAACGACTTCCTAAAATTGCTGTTGGAAGTGCTTTAGTTTGGGCGTTGAACCTCATGAGCCACTTGTGAAAATCCCTGCTGCTCCCCTGGCACTGGCTCTTAAACCTGATACGAACCTTCAACTTTTACCCTGATAAACAACATGTAATAGGCTTTAAATAAGCCCAATAACAGTAATTTCTCTTAACCTCAGGCTCTTAATAGCACTTCTCTCTTGTATTGCTCTGATACCCTGAACTTCCCGGGTAATGGGTTTGGTTCTGATGCCACCGTTGTCTGTAGAGGATGAGAAGACCTTTCAGGGAGTCTACAGGGGTTTTCATATGGCTCTCCCCAGCCGGGGGCTGGATTTAGTGAGGGCTTTGCTCTGACTCTAAGTTCATCTGCTGACAGCATCAGATAAATCTCTGGCTGTGTCAGACAGAGGTATTATTTGGTTGAGGGATGTGTGGGGATGCAGCTCGCTACCTGTTTGAGCCCTTGTGCCCTGTGGTGATTACACTCTGGCCACATAAGAGATTGAGGGGACGTCTCTGTGTGATCCTCCTGTTGAAATCCTGTGTGGGAAGAGCTAGAGGAGTTCCATATGTCTGTTGCCTGAAAGAGGAGCGGGATCAACCTCTTGAGTGGGCGAGCTGCTTATTTATAACTCTCCTGCTGAGCACGAGCTTGTTTAATGCTCGGGAGCAGCTCAGTGCTGGAGAATGTGCTGTATACATTTGCTAACAATAGCGGCCGTGCCTATATATAAACCTGAAGACACTGCGATCCACAGTGCATTCCAATTAACAGGATGATGCATGATGTATGGCATGTCACGGGGAATGTGGGACATTCCCTTGCTGCTGGTCTTATCACTCCTGAAACTCCCTGGGGGCAATCATTATGCCTCCCTCCTTCAGATGGCTTCTAAAACTTTGAATACCACCTGGGTTTGTGTTCTGCTGTTGTGTTTTAATGCTGCCTGCAGGAGAGGGGGATGCAGGGGATGGTGCGGTGGCATTGCAGCACGGAAGGCAGCAGTTAGAGCACACTGCTCTGAGTGTTAAATACTCATTGGAAAGCGGTGGGGTTTTTACTAGGTGTCCATTATACTGTTAATTGTTAATGGCCAAAATGTGACACAGAGGAAAGGCCAGAATCTGCGTGAGGGAAGCTGAGCTTGTCCCCTAAATTACCCACACGGGCTCGAGTCTCCTCCGTGGCTGTTCTGTCAGCAAGAATGGGTCTGTTCACCTGCGAAAGAGCAAACCCATGATTGAAATGAGATTTACAACACAGCTGTGGGGAGTCATGGAAAGGAGAGGCTGCCTTTTCCAACCAGGAACTGTGAGCAGAGGGGTGGCCGGGGGAGTGTTCCTGGGTACAGAGTGGCTGTGGGGCCCATGGGGAGGCTCCGACAAAGCCTTGTGAAAACCAAACGGGAAACGAGCACTTGGTCAAAGGGAGGCTTCCTCCAGGACGCTGTGGAGTGTGGTCTTTGTAGAGGAACTGGTTTGACTGCAACCTGAGCCTCGGTGGAGGCATTGGGAAGCCTGGAGGAGCAGACTTGCCTATTGTGTGCTCTAGGGACAATTTATACCCTGCCTAGGTTTAGTGGGCACACGCACAGACTCTGCTCGAAGCGGCTGTGCTCCCTGGCTGCTTGACATGCAGCAGCCACAGCAAGTTATGCACTGTCCTAATGGAGCAAAGTAAATTCCATCAGCTCCCGAGGCTGCGAGTGGCCCTGGGGAGGGGCTGCCCCAACCCGCGGATCAGCCCAGCCGCAATATCGCCGCCTCATGTCATGCAACACAAAAGGTGCAATTTAAAATACCATCCTTCGGCTGCGCTGAGCAGCGTTCGGTTGTCAGAGCTGGATTTCTTCAAGGCAGTGGTCCAGAATAAACTGGTAATGAGGAGTCATTTGACAGCAGGCAAGCTGGAAACAGCCACATGAAAATCAGACGCGGGTTTGTAGCTTGGTGTGCCTTTAGCTGAGGTCTTCCACTTGCAGCTACTTCCCACAGAAGGCAAACCAGCGTGGCTGTATTTTGGGGTGGGAGGCTGCATAAGTAACTCGTACACATGGGAGATGTGTGAAGGGACATGCCAGCGCCAGCGTACACGTGTGTCTGAGGAGATGCTTGTGCTGGGTTGCGCGCAGCTATTGAACCCCTCAGCTTGGGTGGTTTTGGTTGTGGAGCTTGGAAACAAAGGCTTACTCTGAGCACATGGCTATGCTTGCACTGCAGCTGCCGCACAAGTGACTCCGTTCTCTTGGCCGGAGCCTTGGCGTGGCACCTTCCACATCAAACCCGTGCTCCTGTGCAGGAGCCGTGTCTCCTGCCCAGCCAGTGTAGCAGACAAACACCCCGCTCCCCGATGTTCACATCCTTCCCCTGCACGCTGGGAGAAATGGCTGACAAGACCTATTATTTTTCCAGTTATCCAAACTGTCTGCATCTTAACAGCTTCCTACTTCAGTCGAGACAGTCTGCAAAGTTTAATATCATTTCAAATCAGAGCGCCAATAAAACTTGACATTATTAATATGATGTCAAGGGTTTTTCCAACTGCTTAGGGAAAAACAACGTGTCCCATTAAACAAAGCTCCCTGCATTGTGAAATATTAAGTGACTTTTCAACGAGTGCCAGCTGGAGCTATTAGTTTTCCTTTGCTGCCGTGGATGTGGAGAGGAGGTCTGACTGAGAACCTTTTATGAAGACATTAGCTGAATCCCTGCAGTCGGAAAGGCTCTTGCATTGCGAGGGGCTGCGGTCTATCTGGGGCCGCATATGCAGCCATGAATTATTAAGTGCAGTAAATAGATTTGGCGGGATGTGTGCTCTCCCCCCTTAATGCACTTGTTACACTGGGGAGTCTGCATCCTCTGTGGGGGTTAAATCTGGGATTGTAATGAACAGAACTCAGCAGGAGCCAGGAGCATCACTGGCTCCATCTCCCGCTGTCCGACTCCGGGGTGGGCTGTGCTCCCTGGCTCCGGTGCTGCTGCTGGGCAGTGTCCGATCACAGTCCTGTGCCTTGCCCGGTGCTGGGGGTTAATGTCTCAGGAAGGACTCCCCCAGTGCTGCTTTCCCGGCTGGCTCCTTCCTCTTGCGGGTGCTTCCAGCAGGCGGGAGCCCCGATGTTTCTCCCATCTTCCCTTTCCCTCCCGGGCACTGTAAGCCGCAGTCACTTGGTCTCTTTGTCCAGACCGAACATGTTCTGCACAGCAAAGCTGAAGTGTGGGGGCTTTTTTTAGACTGCCTTTGGTAAGACACCCGGGACCGAGCAGGTATGTGGTGTGCTTGAGGCTTTGTACCGCACATTAAAGCCTCATCCGCGCTAGATGTGTATAATGGGCACGTGTCGGTGCATGCTCTGAAACACACCTCTGAGTTCTGGTCTTGGCTCTGCCTCTGGTTTCCCCACCGGTGCAATAAACATCGCTTTGATGCCTCGCAGGGGAAGTGTAAGTGTTTAATTTAACTTTTATGAAGTTCTTTGACAATGTAAAGAGAGCCGCGCATAAAGCAGAGGTCCGGGGAAGTCGAGGCACTGATGTCCCACTTTTATCTCCGGGAGAGCTCCCACATCTGAGCACAGAGCTTCCAACCCCAGGCTTCCAGCCAGCCGCTCCTGCCTTGAGGCCAGAGCTATTTTTGCTGTTGTTAGCCAATAAACCCGTAACCCCCTTTCACATTGTAATGCACCAGCACCGCTTCATGATCCCAGCGGTTAATTCCTTCCGCCTGGCACAGCAGCGATGTTCAGGGCTGGAAATCTCAGCTCCCTTCCCAAGGGTACTTCCACCCCACGCGTGCAGCTGGGATTTGCCTCTCCAGTTGGAAGCTGCTCTGCCTGGACATGGAAGCTCTCGACCGTGGCCGGCTTTTGGGGACCCTCTGGGCAGGAGCATGAGGCTCCGAGCTGGGCACTGCGCTGGCTCCTGAATAAGCCTGGCTCCATGAAGGCAAGCAGGCAGTTAGGAGCCTTCAAGGAGGAGGAAGCCTCTCTCAGCCTTTTTCCTGCTGCACAACCTTCCTTCACCTTCCTTCTTTTAATGTCTTAATCAAGTGGCTGATAAGAGAAGTGATCCATGAAAAGGACGGGTATCTTGACAAGGCGCAGAGGCTTGTGGCAGCACTTTCCCCACAGATCAGCATCTTCCACGAGAGGGAGAGACAAAAAAGGCAGATTTTTGTACCCTTAAGCTTCCACCACTGCAGTTCAAAAGACCAATCTTTACAGAAAATAAATTTAAAGGAGAATTTTTGATGTATCTGATGGTCTCTTGTGGTCGACAGGAGTGCTGCTGGCAGTGTATGGAGTTATGCAAAGCCAGGGCTGGGATTACTTAAAAGTGTCTGTAGTTCTTTGATTAACCAGTGTGTATTTTATTTTTTATATGGCACAATCACAGCCCTACATTGGTAATATCTTGCTATTATTGTTCGATACGCAAAGCTCCCCCTTTTCCTGCAGCACACTGCTGCTTTTTTTAGGGCACTTTCTACAGACCTCACTCTCTGCATGTTAAATCCGCTGTTCTGAGGAGGGTTTGTGTGCTTGGTTTGATGCTGTGCCCTCGTGGAGGGTGCTTCGTGGCTCTGGAAGCACAGAAAGGGGTGGGGGGAAGCACTGGACCAGGGGACCGGGAGCATCCTCCCCCTGCTCCGAGGTGCATTTAGAGCTGTCGCAGCAGCAGCGATGCTGGTGGTTTGTGGTGCTGCTCTTGAGCACGATGCTCTGCCCCTTTAGGAGCAAGGCAGCTGAGGCTGCAGGGGGGTGGCTGGCCCGAGGTGACACGTTGGGTCACCAGCATGGCCTGGAGCAGGTGCGAGGGCTCTTCCCCTATGTGTCTGCGGTCCCTTTGCACCCCTGGTCAGCAGCAGCCTCCCTCAGCTGTCCCCTGCCCTGGGCCAAGGCCATGACAGGCGTTTGCAAGCCATGGATATTAATAGCAAGCTCCAAGAGGGCAGAAGCGAGTGATCCGAGTCAGGGGGAGCTGAAGGGGAAGTTCAGCAGCTGAAGTGAAACAAAGGAGGGAAGCTCGCTCCATGTGCAGGGGTGGCCGGGGCTTTGGGATCGCTGCTGCCTCCTGCTTGGTCCTGCCCTTCGGTGCCTTCCAGGGTTGGGGGAAAGCAGCGCGGAGCATCACGCGTGCCATTACATGTTTGTCCCTGCCCAGAGGTCCCTACAAGCCTCTGCAGCAAGTGCAAAGCTTTCAGCAAGGCTACAAGTCCCAGCTGGATCTGAGTCAAGCTGGTCCCTTCTGCTTTTATCTTGTGACTTGCTTTGTGTGCGCTCTTTGCTTCTGGCCTCTCTGCAACACCAGTTCCCAAACCGGGACTGACCCGGCGTGGTGTTAACGCTGTGAGGGTCCTGTGTGGTCTGTGCGTTCCATATGACACAGGGAGGCTCCGGGTCACCCGCTGGGGCTGTTGCCTTCACGGTGCCAATGGCCCTAATGGCTTGTCCTTCTCAGCTGGCTGAGCAGGCAGGGCTCCTGGGGTACTGCAGCCAGGGATGAGCTGTGTCAAGGTGGCTTCTTTCCCTGCAGGCCTGCCTTTGGAAAGGGGAAGGAAAAAACATATGGAGCACGTTCCTGAGGACCAGGTTCTGCTCTGCATCACTTTGCCTTCACTAAAGGCTTCTGTTTGCACTTAGTTTTTGCAGGCACAATGATGGTGTTAATAAAAGCTGTATGACAGCCTCAGTTTGCTGCCCTCGGAGTGGTCCTGGGTGAGATGAGTGCTCCGAGAAGGAACAGGTGATGTGGGGTACGGGAGTGGGTCAGGAGCGGTTTGTTCAGTGCCTTAGGAGCAGAAAGGAAGGGGGAAAGGATGCACAGCCCTTTGGTGATCTTCCTCCTTTTATAACGGTTTCACTTTAAATAGAAACGAAGGCAAAGAGTAAATTTAAATCCAGAGATGGGGTCTGCTCCTGAATAGGCTCGGTTCAGGGTCAGCGCCTCAGCAGTGGCAGGATTGGGGTTTCAAAGGTTCCCAGGCATCGCTGCAGTCAGGTGGTTGTAAAGGGCCCAGCGTGATGACATTTACAGCCGGATCTTTCAAACCCAGCAGCAGTACTTCAGCTGCTGAACTCCTGAAAACCTCCTCATTTAATTTGCTAAATGAGAGCGAAGGTCTCTTCAGATAATCTCCAGGCACTGCAAGAGTTGAGCTCTTGCGCAGGGAAAGCAGCTTGTTTGAGATGAAGCTCCTTTTGGTTTGAAGCGCATCAGCCCGGAGTCACATAAAGTGCGTTTTGAAGGTGGAGAGGAACCTAAAGGGGCCAAGATGCGACCTAATATCAATGAGCTGAATTTGCATGGCTTGTCACCGCAACCTGGAGATGGTTTGGTTTGCGGCGGTGATGCCTGCGCTCATCGGGAGCGAAGCGTGGCATTTTCGGTGTGTGTGGGGGGCACTGCAGAAGGCTGTGAGTGAGCGATGGCTCTCCCAAGGCAAATAAAAGCACTTCCGTGACAACTCACTCCGAAGATTTCAGGTGCCTCTTTTCCTGAAGAGACTTTGGTGGGCTGAGGGCTGCCTGGGGATGCGCGACGCTGAATTCATGGTGTGTGAGGGGGGCAATGCGCTTCATCTGCCTGCCCTGCTCTGCAGCACGGGGCTGGTAACTCCTGAGCCACTGGTAGTGCGCCCTTCCTGCCCATGTTTCGGATTAGACCCCAGTTGGGGTAGATTCCCAGCAGGAATCGTTCCCTCCTTAGCTGTAATAATCCTCAAGAGGCAGAATCGCTTCTGACTGATCCCTGGTCCCTTCTCCCTTGCCTGCAGACCCTGGGGTGGCTGCAGTGAGGTTCTGCCACATCCATGTGCGTGCAGAGGGATTGAGGAAGAGGCGTCTCTGAACGCTGTGTGTTGATGTAGGGGGTGTGTAAATACCAGCTGATGAGCTGAACCTCTTATTGACCTTTAACTACTTGGTAACTCATTCTCTCCTGCAATAAATATCTCCCACAATTAATAGTCAATTGGTACTTAATTAACGAAGCAATAACAGTGGAACAGAACATTGTCACAGGATAATGGTCTCCCGCAGCCATTATGCTGTAGCTGTCCCACTAAATCAAACTTAAGTGCGGTGTTCTGCGGGGAAAGCAGAGCCTGGCAGCGCCGGCTGCCTTGGTGCTGTGGCCCCGGCCCACTCGCATCCTCAGGCAGGCAAGGGGAAGGCAAAGAGGAGGCTCCGGTGGGAATCGGGCAGGTAATTGCAGTGAAGGTTAAGAGTACAGAACAAATGGAAGCTTTAAATAATCTTCCCAAAGGTCTTTGAGGAGCTGCTGGTACGGCAGATGCTGGGAGCTGCTGCTGTAGCCTTGCGGGGAGCGAAGCTCAGCTCGCACTAAGCCGAGTTTAATAACATGGACAGCACAGATCCTGTCTCCTGCTCTGCTCTCCTTCCTCGTGCCGACCCGCTGCTCCGGCTGGCCAGAAGGACACGTGCTTCCCTGTCAAGTGGGGTTTTGGAGTGATGCAAGAGCCTCTTCCTCCAGGGCTTTCTGGGAAGCGAGTGAGCTGCGCTGTAAAGCATCCCTGTGCTTGGTGCTGTGCCCTGTCCTCTCCAGTGCTTGCCTTAGAGGTGACTCCAAGCATGTGAACAGCAGCTTCCTCCCCGGTTTTTTTTTTCCAAGTCCCATTTTTCTGTCTTGTCAGGTCTATTTAAGCATTTAATGAGGTGAGATAGTACCAATAAATTTAACACAGCACAATAACTCTGATGTGGGCCACAACCTAATAAACTCCCATCCTCGGGACGGTGCTGGCTTGCATCTGGTACGATTGCTTCGCTCAGGTATTCCCGAGGTTGAGCAAGGACTTTGCAGGCACTGCCGCAGAGCCAAGGGTGCTCACTGGGCTGGGCTGGAAATGGTTTCTTAGGGGCAAAGCTGGCGGTGGTTGACGGGCAGTGGGGGCTCCTTTCTCCTGTTTGCAGCTCTGCTTTGTCCTCCCCCCTCCTTGGTTTCTGATGATGCCTCTGCTGAAACACCTGCTGCTGGCTTCCACCTCGGGCTGGTTTTTGCCCTGATGGTTCTGCTGCATCCGGCCTGGGTGAAACAAGGGGAGGTTTCTGCTCTGTGTTGCAGAGCGTGGAGGGATTTGTACTTGGGCTGCTTTGAAGGTCTCCTGAATGAGTAACTTAACAGATTGATTTCATCTTTTTTGTCTCCCTCGCTACTTGCAAATCTGTTTGCAAGCAGCTTGCTTTCTTGGAGGAGGACTTGGAACCATCAGCTGGCTCCTGCATCCCCTTCAGTGAAGCATCCTTTCCCGTGACTGGCTTTGGCAATGCCTTTCTCTTGATCAGAATGGGGCTTCTGGGTGGAGAGAACAGGGAAAGCTGAGCTGAAAGCCATTTCATACAGGGGCACCGGCAAGTTTAAGGTTTACTCTGGCTCTCGGCGTATGCATTTGTGGCTGGGGCAAAGCTAGGTTCAAATTAGGAAGCATGGTCTCTCGCTTTGCATCCGTGCCAGCCCATACTAAAACCCATCACATCCTGTAACTGGCCAGACACTAGTGAGACTGAAAGGGGAGGGCGCGGTGAGGAAAAGGCACACTGAGATTCCATCGTCCACTGGGTGGAAATGTATGGATTTGGAGGCCTAGAGCATGGCTTCCTCAGGCTGCTTCTCTTCTGCTGGGTGTGCTGTGCTGAGGGACACACTGCAAGTGGTTTATTACAGCTTTCTCTTTGGTTCTGCTGCAGCACAGGAGCAATAATGCAGTCATGCCTCGGCTCCATATGGAGGCTGAGGAGCAGAACAACCTTTAGCTTTCTGGCATCCCGGCTGGGGAATCCTGTGGGATGGCTGGCTCTGCCCCACTGCCCATCACCATTCCTGCTTCCCAAAGCACCGTGCTGGGAAAACAGCCACTGTTGCTCTAAATACCTCTGTGTGTGTGAGAGCTGGGAGCTGTGGCTGCGATGGGGGCTCAGAAGGAGCATGGGGACCGTATCAGGTGGCTGCATGGAAATGATGTGTGCGTGCAGGGTGTTGGGTGCTTGCTCCATCCAGAGGGATGCTTGTGCTTATTGTCCGGGCGAGCTGCTCCAAACAAGCCCAGAGAGAACTCGCTGCCCAGAGCAGGGCGTCTGTGTCCCAGCTGCACCAAGAGCTGAGCAGCTCTGTGAAGCAAGGGTTGCAAGGTGCGAGCGCTGTCAGGTACGCAGTGATTCGGTGCGCAGCAATGCCTGCGCTGCGGGGTCTGCTCGGCTGGAGAGGTCGTGAACTCCACTAAATTCTTGCAGCCTCTGGTTCTGGAGCTCCATGAAACAGAGCTGGGGGGGAAGGAAAACATTCCCAATGCCCCTGTGCCTCCGCAGCACCGACTGTTTCCAATTACTGTGTGGAGTGTGCATGCCCAGAGTTATTCTACGCAGCGCTGGAGGGTCTGAATTCCCCCACTGCTGTGCACGGAGCCTCTCAGTCAGTGTCTGTGGTCGGGGAAAACACAACATCCAGCCTTGCCCTTCACCAGGAAAGTAAACCCTGTCCTGCAGAACTGAAGAGCAAAGAGTGGTGTGGGGAGCAGGGATGCGGGGCATGCCCTGCGTGTGGATGAGTGCTTCCTTGCTGCCTGACAGCCCAAATGCGGTATGAATGCCGCATGTTTCTGGCTTCATCCCTCTGGAGCTCCCCGCTTCCCTACGTTTGGCTCTTTCTCAGGCTTGCGCATCTCTGCCCCTCACCGTGGCTCCTGGGCAGTGCTCTCCTCTCCCGTCCTTTGTTGCTGAGGCAAATTAAGCAGTGCCTCTGCTCCTTCGCCTTCCCACTCTCTGCCAAGTGAATCCCACAACTTTCCTGGGTGACGACATAAATTTGCAATGGTGTTCTACAAAAGCTCCCCACCAAACCGGAGCTGTCTCGCATCCCTAACAAGCTTATCAAAGGCTTTCTTTGCAGGGAGATCTGAGCCCTCCAGGTTTTGATTCATAGCAGGTGAAGGCAGAATGTGCTGGAGCCTGATTGAAATGTGCGAGGTCAACAAAATAGAGCGGAGAGTGCACAATAATTGGGGAAGAAGCAGCAGCCTCGCTTTCTGCCCGTGTTCCTCTGATCCCTCGGCTGTAATCTCCCATTTCCAAAGGGAAGCCTGTCTTTGCATACTTTATCACAGAGCACATTTGCACGGGAGGCCCCTTTGTACAGGAAAGGGAGAAACCCCAAAACTCAAACTGTCACTGCCTTCGTTCTCCCTCTTCTTGTGCAACCCAGAAGGGAGACAGCTCCAAGGGCTGCGGGGCGAGGAGCAGCACCGGGCTTTCATTGTAAAGCATCTTGCTTCTCCCTGAGTTTGAGCCTTTTGTCTTACCAAAGGGCTGGCATTTACTGCAGATCCGGAGGTGAGGGGAGGTGTTCTGTGCTCTTCGGGAAGTTCATCTCTCGAAGTGTGAGGCATCAGGGCTGAAATAGCTGGGCTCCTCGAGGCAAGGCATACCTGCTAGCTCAAGTTCTTCCCCTGCCTTGGGAGCAGTTACTGTTCTGGGGATCTCTGCCCTCTCTCAGGTTGGGGAAGAGGTAGGAAGAGCTCCATCTGAAGCGCACGTTTTCCCCACGGGCTGTAGCACTTTGCTGGAAACGCTCCATTCCCCAACATCTGTGCACATCGAAACCTTCCTTCGGGTTTGAGTGTGCGTTTGGGGGGGTTTCCCTTCTCCTCCGCCTTCTGCAAGGGGAAGAGATTACAAAAAGCAAGAGGGAAGGGGGAAAAAATCTGTCCCCGTCCCCCTCCCTCCCATCTGTTGTTTAATCACCAGCTGTTTGTCCTTAAGCTTGGATTACAACCTCTCTGCCTGCCTGCTCCGTGCACTACGACGCACAGTGGGGCTGCTGCATCTCGCGTGCGGCATTATGCATGCACTGCTGGTGGGAAGAGCATCAGCATTAAAACCCGGGGGAGGCTCCAGCCCCTCGCTGTGTCTCTGCAGAGACACTAATCCCTTCTCTCTGCGCTCCTTGGTGCCCGGCGTGCAGAGCAGTGTCCTGTCCCAGGCGGGCTATGGAGCTGAGCAGGGCTTTGTGCCCTCGGATGCTCCTCCTGGCTCTCCGGAGGGAGCTGCGACAGGCAGAGGAGGTAATGGTGCTTGATGGAGTAAGGAGCCAAGAGTGACGCCGGCATTTTAGGATGGGTGCCAGCTCTGCCTCCACCTAGAAGAGCTGTAGGAGAAGTCAGCATAAAACCTAGGGATTGCTTAACAAGCTCTTTAGTGCTACTGAATGTGCTGAGCTCATCCCGGGAATCTGTGGGTGCCAAGGCTCACTTACTGATGAATTTAATACCGTAGGATGGGGAG
Source organism: Lathamus discolor (assembly GCF_037157495.1). NCBI lineage: Eukaryota > Metazoa > Chordata > Aves > Psittaciformes > Psittacidae > Lathamus > Lathamus discolor. The sequence continues at coordinate 6,715,409 of NC_088900.1, forward strand.
CCATTCGTCTACTCCCTCTGCTTCCCGTGTTCCGTCGGTCCCATGGCCAGCCCTGCGCTGCCTTAAGGGATGAGGCATTGTGCCCTGGTGCAGAGCTGGGCACTGACTGACTTCGTCCTGAGTCTGTGCTCACGTCAAAACTAAGGTGGGGGGACAGGGTGAAGGTTTTGGGGACCCTCCTGTGTGGGACACTAGCACTGAACACGGTGTTAGGTACGTTCTGTTATGGTGGGGCAGGAGAGGAGGAATGGACTCCCTTGGCTTGCAGCAGACCGTACAGGAGTGCTTAGAGCTGGGATGAGTTCTGGGCTGAAGGCTGGCAGGCTTGGCCCATGGCTTAGGGCAGGATGGGCTGCAGTGCAGCCCTGTCCAGCTCTGATGGTGGAGGGAACATCTGGAAAAGGGGCAGACACCGCCTTGTTCTTGATGCTCACCGCAGCCCTGTGACCGCAGGGTAACCTGCCTCCCTGTGCTCCGGGCCAAGGCTCCGAGCAGGGCTCCGCAGCTCAGATTTCCTGAGAAACCCAGCGATGCGAGCGTAAGGAGCTCTCTGGAGCCAGGCAGGACGTAGGATCCTTGGTTAATGCCTCACCAGCAAATGGGAGCCTCATTACACGAGGGCTAATCATTTACAAGCTATAGGTTTAGATGTGTGGCTTGAAGTCCATTACTTCATGCCGCGGGTATGCGCTCTGGTTTCCTGGCTCAGGGGCGGTGGCGTTGCCTCATCTTTGTCCCCCTGTGCGGAGGAGCCTGGCGATGGAGCGTGCTTCAGAGTGCTGCAGGGGCTCTGTGCCGCTGGTCCTGTCTGGTAACCAGCACCGTCAGTCTCTGGAAAGCAAAATGACATTGCAGCGTGCCTGCGAGCGTGGCGGGTCTCAAGGCGCTTGGGCTTTTAGAAGCATCTGTCCTTTGGCTTCTGCATGTGTGAAAGGGCATAAACGAGTGGAAACCTCAGCCTTCGGCTTGCAGCAGGGCTTTCGGATGTGACCCAGGAGAAGCCTGCGGCATGCTCCATGCTGGGCTTCACCCAGGCAGGAAGTGTCCTGCGGGAGGGTCTCAGCCTGGCCCCACTTGCTTCACAGCATCCTCCTCTTCCTCCTTCCCCGCTCCTCTCCCCTGTCTCAGAGCTCGGTCCCTCTGCTTGCCTCTGTGTTTCCCCTTGGAAGCAGCTATTGATTTTCCTGACTAATGCGCCCGGCTGCATTGTGCACCACACACCAAACAAAACAAAGAGAACTCAATCAGCCACTTAAAAAATCAAACCAAGCCCACCGCTTGCCGTTATAGGCTGGGCAGATCACACAGTTACAACTTGAATGTGTTCCCATTGACCCGCAGCACTCAGTTAAAATGATGGGAGCGGTGCAAACACAGGCTGGGGATGCAGGCTCGGGAGAGCTCTTCCCTTACATGAGAACACTTTGCTTTTCTCTTTCGTGTTACCTACAAATGAGAATGAAATGCTGCTCTCCTCCACTCTGCGCAGCGCTGTTCCAAGCGTATGAACGCTCGGCTCCCTTTTCCCTTAGCTAATAAGTAACCATGAGGAGGTTTGTGGCCTTGTTGTGTTATATTTAGCCCAGAAACACTCTGTTTCTCCTCTCTCCTCCTCCCTCTGCCTCTTTCAGTGAAATGCTTTCTGAGATTTATTTGTGAGCCTGTAAATACAGAGTAAATAGCTTTAATTTACCAGGCTACTGTAAGAAACTGTATCTGCAAGCAGGAATTCCATCAGCCCCTGCTGAGTGAAGTGTCTGCGGATGCTGGATGCTCAGATCTTTCCCTCCTTCCCCCCCCGCTTCCCAAGGAGTAAACTGCTTCCTCGCCTTCTGCTGCTTCCTTGTAGAGGCTCCGGGTGCTGTCAGCCTGGGTCGGATGCGCGGTACCAAATGTGACCCTGAGAAGGGGAAGGTTGTGAGCTGGTCCTCATGAGCCTGGTGAGGGCATCTCGCTGCCTGTTGCCAGCCCACACCCTGGGGGAGCTGTTCCTGTGCTTCCTCAGGGCTCTGGGAAGGGTCTGGAAAAGGCTTGGCAGGGAGGGCTCGATGCTGGACTCAGTCGGTGAGCAGCGTCTCGGCAGAGCTGTGGCCAAGCAGCTGGCATGAGGATGAGGCAGCGTCTGGTTGGGGGCAGGATGGAGAAGGGAAGATGGTTGTCTCGGCTCTGGCTGCTTTGCATGGCTCCGACAGCGAGTGCTGTTCTCTTCTGTGGTCATAGCAACTTGGAAATGAATTTTGCTTACTTTGAATGTGAAGTGTTTGCGGCTCCCGTGCGAGCTGTCCTCTCCGGCGCCCATCTCAATTACCCTGCTATGATCGCAGTGTGTGTGGTGGCGGGGGAGAGGAGGAGTAAATCCTGCCACTGCTCAGGGCTGGGATCTACAACGGGAGCGCGGGGGCTGATCTGTGAGGAGGGGTGAGGGGATGCCCTGCTTAATGCAGCTTGTCCCTGGGGCAGCCTCTCCACCAATACATGTGCCTGCCTGTGGCCGCTCACCTGGGGGAAAATCCAGTTTCTCCAGTTCCAGTCTCCCTTATTCGAGCCTCGGGATGTGGACTCTGCAGGATGGAGGAGCCCCTTCTCCATCCTTCCCCTCTCCCACGCTGCAGTGAAGGAGCGCCATGGGAGGCTGTTCTCCATGGACCATCAGCAGCTGCCCCCGTGTCCCCGGGAGCAGAAACTGATGGCACCGATCTCCTGCCGGGGTGCAAGCAGGGCACCATTTTTCCTAATTAGTCATGATGTCTTGCCCATCACAGGAATAAATAGCAAGCTTTCCCTGAGGATGTGAGATGAGAAGCACTATTTATCGTTCCTCTCAGAGGAAGCTGACAACATGACAGGTGAAATATCAGGAATAATTAAGAAAAATAAGGGCTTATGTACTTTATTGCACCACCAGCAGGGATGGATTGCCAGCATCCTCCTGTGGGCCCCATCCTGCCATCAGCTGCACATCCCTGTTTTCTGGGCTGTGCTCCTGTGCTTGTGTGGTGCTTCTCACTGGGGTCCTGCCCAATATCAACCAGCCCAGGAGGACCTGGTGCTGCTCCTGTCTCCTGGCTTTAGCAGCTTGAAGGCACCAAAGGTGCCTGCTTGATGCAGGCTTGCGGTTGGAGTCCTGGCTCTAAAATACAAACATGCTGGGTAGCAAATGTGTGTTCAGTAACTACTATTTGAGCTCTTTGTCCTCTGGAGAGGGAAACCCAGTAACTTGTGTATGACTTCTGGGGTTTTAGACTTTGTAAGCTGCTGACTCGATGGAGGTGGATAGAAGCAGAGCCCTCAGGGATGTGTGGAGCTGACTGCCCCTGTTCTGCCCTTGGCTGTGTTTGGGAGAGCATCCCCTGGCCGGGAGCTGGAGCTTGCCGTGCTCTGTCCATGGAATCGATGATGGATGATGTGCTGGGGAGGGGGGATGGCTCTGGTGACCTGGTTTTCCACTGCTGCATTACCCTGGCCCCCGGGGGCACCCCAGGCCCATGCGGGTAAATGCCGGGCTCTGTATCCTTGCTGGGAATTGAGTTAAAGCTGCAGCCCGCCCGCACTGGGAGCTGGTTGCTTATGAGGCAGGAGAGCTGGGAGCTCAGGGCTGTATCTGCTCCAGGATTGTGAAAACCTGATTACAGCGAGTGTCACCGGGCAGCTCGTAACTCTTCCCCGGCAGCCCCGGCCTCCCCTGACAGCACAATAGATCTCCTGGATGCATCCTGCACCCGGATAAAATGCCCAGTCAAAAGTGCTTAAAATCCCTCAGGTTTGCCCTTCGCTAATCCTGCCTCTCGCTGTCGGGAGCAGCCTCCTTCAGCCTGGGCAGCAGCGTTCCCATCTGCGGTCACTAAACCAGCCCCAGGAGAAAGGGAAGGTCTGTGCAGTCCTCATCTCGTCCCCTTTGACCGCGTGCTGTGAGTCGCTGGCACTGCTTTGGAGACGGTGAAAGGGACCCTTTGTTGGGGGCAGGAGGAAGCCAGCAGCAAACAGCTCCCAGACGGGCAGTGCTGCTCCAGGGGCATTATATTTAGCTCGCTTGCGGCATTGGCCCTTCAATTTATGCTCATGCTTTTGTCCCTTTAAGCACCAGCACCGAGAAGGAGACCAGCCAGGAGCAGGCAGCTGCTTCTCGGAGGTGAGGGTATTTTTAACACAATGCCCGAGGAAAAAGGAATCTGCTTCCTCCATCCTTCAGTCCAAACCAGCGCTGCGAAGGACCTCTGAAATCAAAGCTTCTGTGCGCGGTGCTGGGAGCCAAACCTCGCACAAAAGCTGAGGATGTGCGTTGGGGAACAAAGGGAGAGGCTCATCCCGGCTGGGTGGCTGCTGTGCCTCGCTCCTGAAGGCGAGGGAGACAGGGACATCCATTTAAAGCAAGCAGGATGGCTGGGATCCCAGCCCAGCGCAAGGAGCGGGTGAGGCTGAGCCACAATGAGAGCCAGGCCCTGCCAAAATTAACACTGGCTTTTGTTCTTTCAAGTATTTATAGAGCGCTGTAGTACCTTGTGCCTCAAGTGTTCCCTGAGGCTTTGCAATGGCAAAGAGTATCCAGAGTGGGCTTTGCATCCTCTGCGCGATGCCGCTCTGGAGCCTGACCTCAGCATCTCGCAGCTTCCCCATCCTGCCAAGGAAAGGCTTTATTCTCCCCTTCGCTACCTTGAAAATGTTTGCCCGCTTCATCAGTAGCTGCCTGGTATCAAGTCCAACAAGCCTGGAGTTTAACCGTGCAGCTCCTCAATTCTCCAAGCAAATAAGCCCACATAAGACCCAGACCTTTGAAGCCAATTGTAATTTAATACAGCTTAAACGGTAAACATCGAACAGTTGCAAAGGAAATATGATCAAAGCCATTGATCTTTTTGTAGTGACACAGTGTCTTTTTGAATCATTTCCAATAATGAGAAAATGCGAGGAAATGGAAACCTGCTTGCAGACATAATGGTCAAATAAATAATTAGCAAGGCGCTTGGTTAAGCTCTGTGCATGGAGAAGCAGGAGGCTGCTGATGGTCAAGTGAAAATGCTTGACTAAGTAACCATCTTTTTTGGGGTAAATTGGGACAGAAAAAATCACTCTGGGCAGTGTGGAAGATGGATTTGTGCCAGCGGAAGAGCAGGATGCTCTTGTGGAGAGCAAGCAGCCTTTTCCAAGCAGCATCAATATAGTACTGCATGTTTTCCATGGCACAGCTCGTGTTTCTGGTCTGTGGGTTAATTTTGGAGCACTAATGAGCTGGTCTGTGTCGCAGCTAGAGCCTGAAGGAGTTCTGAGGGGTTGTTGAGGGTATTTACACCTCCAGCATAGGGAGCCTGGGCAGCACTGATGCGTTCAGGATGCCCTGCCCCAAGAAGTGAAGTGCGGCTGCTTGATGCCCGGTCTCTGTCTGGCTGCTGTGTCCCGTCCCCAGGCACCCATCCATCCTTATCCCGTGCTCCAGCTCAGGGAGCAATGCTCAGCACGACACAGTGCTGAACTGCTCTGTCTCTCAAATGCTTCTTCCTAATGGAAGCATCTCAGGAAGCAAGTATTTGGCCGTTTCTGTTAAGGAACGTGTTTGTAGTTGAATTTAATACGTGCTGTCCGTGATGCCATATCAGAGGATAGTTTTAGAGCGCCGTTAGTGTCGTGCTGACTCCCTCTCTTCATTTTGAAAGGGCAAAGCACGCCAGTGAGGAGCTTCGAGAAATAGAAGCAATTTGTTACCGCTTCCCTGCGAGTACACGGAAAGGAGATGCTCTGGCTCATGCTGAGCTCAGCACAGCACGTCTTGTGCCGTTCCTGCGCTTTCCCTGGGGTCCTGGTCCCTCTGGGGGTCCTACACAGGCTGCTGCAGGGCTGGGGACCCCAAGCTGTTGGTGCCTGCTGCTCTGTGAGCATCGACGCCGTGTGCTGCACTGTGGTCACAGCTCTTCCAAAAGGCAGCTCATGCTGTGTGGCCCAGAGCACTGATCCTGCCCATTAGGCTGCACTGGGAGCAAATAAATGGTTTCTGGTTTACTTTCTGTTAGGCCCAGGAGAGGGACTTTTGTTTCTAGGCTGGAAACTGCAGGTCTAGGGCATTGGATGCCATTAGGCTTGTGTAACACAGGGTGTGATGCTCTATAATGTTCCGCTTGTGGCAGATGCAGGGGTTTAGTGACACACATGAGAATGACACACTGGAGGGCAGGAAAGTGAGGTTTCTGCTTTCCCCTGTGAGCTCGATACCTGCCTGGCTATGGGTGCTGCCAAGGCTTCTGGTCTCTCCCCGGGCTGTGTTTCCCAGCAGGCACGTCCAGGGGGATGCTTGCCCCCATTCCCAGGCATTCAGGTTTGTCTGGATTTCCACGTGCAGCCCCGCTGGCTTTTGGGTGTTGGTGTTTGAGTTGGGTCTCAGGGCTGCTGCTCAAAGAGCAAAAAGAGGGTGGCTGAGACATCAGGATGTGGCAGAGGGTGCTGCCAGTCACATCGGGGCGATGCTGCTGCTCGGGGCAGGAAGCCACCGGTTATTGTTAGTGCCAGGACCAGGCTCTCAGCGATGTCCTCAAAACACAGCGCGCTCTTCCCCGGCCCTTCAGACAGCAATGAAAAGGCTTTCATGTTCCGCGGGGGAGGAGAGCACAATTTGTGGTGACCCGGCTCTGGCTGGTATTTGAAAGGTCACTTTGAGTGCCACGCTACCGGAGCCCATTGATTGCACAAACCCCTCCTCCCCAGCGCTGTGCGGCGGGCGAGAGGGAGCGAAAATAGCTCTGGCAGCATCATTGTTTAAAACCAACAAAGAGGCACTGAAAGGCTCCCCGCTCGCCGCTGTCAATAGCCACAGCAAGGGCACCGGCTGCGCCGCTCGAGGAGCCCCGGCTCGGCCACGCTGCCATAGGCACGGCCTATGGTGCTGGGCTGGTGCTGAGGGTGGATGGGGCGCACGGCAGGGCGGGCAGCTCCCCGTCACGGGCAGGCGGGCACCGGAACCCTCAGCAGATCCATGGCTGTGTGCGCTGGTGGGCAGCGCCTGTGCGTGCCCCTCTAATGCCACGCGGAAACTGATGGTCTTTGATGTGTTGTGTGGTCTGATTCTATGTCCTGCAAAGGGCCATGAGCCCGGATCGTGCTGTGGGCACTGCCTGCTCTTACAGCAGAGACCCTGTAAACCAGAACAGGGTCTGCAGGGCCTCACGCTCAGCCACGGCTGAAGCATTACCTTGTAAGCATCCGGGGCTGGCAGAAACGAAGTGCCTTGAAGAGTCCAGCCCATTGTCGGCTCATTTGTGAGCATTAGTGAATGACCGGGAGCAAGAGCAGCCTGTGTCCGTGCAGTCATCTGTCACATAACAAGGGGAATATCGGCACGTTGTCATGTTCCAAACACTGCTAATCAATGTTTGGATATGTAAAAAATAACAGTAGTAAAAGGCAGCCCTAAGGGAGCCTGGCAGTGGGGAACAGTGGAGGCAGCTCCTGCCCTCCAAGTGGGACCGCATCGTGCCAGTGGTTGTGAGGCAGAGCGAGACCCTGCTCCTGTCCTGAGCTGCTGGAGCACATGGAGCTACATCCCCCACGAGCATTGTGGCTGGTGTTCAAAGTAGGAGGACATGAATTGCTCCTCATCAGAGCTTATGGCATTTGCACTGGAAAGAGATGGGATGAGTTGAGCAGAGGAGGAGTGGATGCTCAACAAGAAGGGAGTTTTAGTGGTAGAGACCTTGATGCAGCATCTCTGCCTGCGAAATGGGGCCAGCAGCATCTGGGGGTGGTAAAGGCAGGTCGGAGTCAGAGGCTGCTCTACTGCTGCTGGTGGGAGCAGTGTGAGTGTGGTGGGTGGGAGAAGCCCAGCAACTGCTCCCTGCTTTGTGCATCCACAGTGAGCTGCAGAAGGCAGGGGGAGAGGGGAAAGGGAAGAGTTGTGCTTGTAACTGGGTTAGTGGGGAGGGAAGCAGGGAGCTGTGCTCAGCCCAGCAGGGAGATGAGGAGGCAGCAGCAGCTCCTGGCCTGGGCGCCTGGGGTGTGCTGAAAGAGCTGACTCCTGTGGAGGTGGCACTGGAAAATGGCGTTTTCTGATTGACTCAGTAGGGAGGAGAACAAAAGGATCTCGGCTGTCGCAGTGAGTGACGGGAACCCCTTTGCTCCAGGCACCAGCCCGGATGGGTCCCAAACCATGAGGGAATACACAGGGAGGTGCCATTCCATGGGCGGTGTGCAGGAGGCACCAGGCAACACCACTTAATGGAATTATTCTTCCAGCTCCCCTCAGCTCACCCAAGCTATATAGGATATAAGCAAGGAGTGCAAGTCGAGGCACAGATTATAAAGTGATGGATCTATGGAAAAAGGAGACGGTTGAAATTTACTTCAAAGCCTGGCCCAGAGATGACCCTCTTCCTTCTCCTCCTCCTCCTCCTCCTCCTCCTGCTCCGGATTTTTCCCATCTTGTGCAGAAAAATGCAGCTGGTCAGCTTGACAAGTGGAAACTGTAGCTTTGTCATTAATGCGCAGCGCTGAAACAATGATGTATGGCTGGCGATAGATCATGTTGGGTTTCCGGAGAGCAGGGAAGATGAAGGCATGAGACTAATTCATGATGCATGAACACATTGATCTTCCCAGCTCTGAAAATACAATGTAATGAACCCCTGCTAACAGATCATTTTTGTGCCGCTGCACTTCACTAATATCTAATGATTTCACCTTGCTCTGAGATAAAATATAATTGTATGGGAGTTCCAGCTTTGTTCTTTAATACTCGCGTAGACTTAACGAATTATGTTTTCCTCTGGAGCTGTCGGCAAGTTGAGACAGGCTTACAAAAGCCCTGCAATTACTGGGCTAGGATGCACCTTTAAACACGGCGTGTGCGGGTGTGTGTAGTGGTGGCTGCTGGGGATGCGGTGGTTCCGTGTGCAGCCTGTGCATGCATGCTCTGAGGATGCTGAGGAGCGGGTAGCCGCGCTCGGGGGTTACTGGGTCTCGTCCATCCCATGAGGGAACAGCAATACCTGTAAAGGCTGTCACTTGCAGCATCCCCGCTGGTGAGCTGAAAGCACAGCAAGCCTTTTGCTATTTCCAATACTCCACAAGCCTTTTTGTCCGTAAGCAAGCGCTATCTCCCTTCCGAGCCCACTGTGATGCTTGCAGCCCTTTCTGACGGTAAACAAGAAGGCTGCTTCTCAGTGGAAAGTAGGGCAGGCGCAAAGGGGAGGACAGGTAACCCCTGCCTGCTTACTGGAGCTGCGGCGTTCTGGTTCTGGAGGCTGGTACAACCAGCGCACATCCCTGTATCGGCAGCGGGGATGCTTCCAGCAGGGCTGTCAACACCTCCGGCAGCGCGACAGCCCCGGGCTGCCGCGTCTCGCTCCGAGCGACCCAAGCGCAGCAGCGCTTGTCTTGGCATCTTATCTGCAGTCTCCTGTCTGCTGCGTTCGGCGCGGTGACGGGAGCGAGCGGGGCGAGCTGGCAGCAAACTCCTGTTTGTTGCGCAGCGTCTGCTGCAGTTGGGGTCCCGGCCCCTCGCTGCGGCTCCCGAGTGCTATGGCAGCGCGAGCAACGAGCAGGAGCCTGCAGATGTGAGCTGAAGGTGAAGATGTTTGGGGAGTCTTCAAAGGCGAGCCTCGCTGTTACAAAAGAAGTCAATGGAAATCTAACCGCTCTTGACAGCGAGAGCCGGAGTAATGCTGTTCCTCATTTGAAATTCCCTCTAGGCTAAGTAAGGCTTCTCCTTTCATGTGCGATGTTTGTATCCCTTCTGGGAGACCTTTCCTCTGTACCAGGCTTGGGTACGTGCCGTGTTGACAGATGATTAAGACATGAAGTCTCTTAAATCAGAGGAGCAGCCCAAGTTTTGCGTTGTGGGCTCAGGTGTTTACCACCACCGGTTTTATCGTCTCAGCCTGACTCTGAGGTTTGGGACTTGCTGCCTCTTGCAGCTGAGGGTGTCCCTAGCAAAGCAGATGCTGAAGAGAGCAACAGACCGGAGCTGTACATGTGAGATGCCAGAGGGAAAATCAGGTCTTTGGTGGTAGCGGTGTATTTATAGTGATGATCTGAGTGGATTTGCCGTAGGAGCAGCCTCACGAGGGTTGCACTGGGGTGATGAGGAGCAGAAGGTTCTCCCATGCTCCCTGTCCCCAGCAAGCAAACCCTGGGGAACCTGCTGTGCCTTCTGGATGTCTGTGGTGGCCGAGGTTGGTCGGCGTCGCTCTGTCGGGTCCATGCAAGGTTTGGGGAATGCAGGTGGGGCAGGCAACACCCACCAGGCAGCTTGTGGTGGGGAGATACGGCTTTTGATGGGATCAAAAGGGCTTTTTTCTTCCCAGCATCGCCTGTAGGATAGCAAACGAGCCAAGGCCCCAGCACTCGCTGCAGCGCCTGTCTGGAGCAGCACGGGAGCTTCCCTAGAAGCTGGGCTGCAGTTCCCTGGCACGTGTTTTGGTGGCTTGTGTGTCCCCCCCTCCCCGTGGTCTCCGTGTCGTGACTCCTGCAGGCACTTTTCTCCTATAAGAATATTAAACACATTTAAAACACACTTAAATGCTAATGCGAAGCCTGAAAAGAGGATGTCAAGCGCGAGAGGCGCTCAGAAGACAGGATGTCTCTGTAGAAGGGTTTGACCCCGGTAATCTAATTTGCTTTACGTTTCAAATGATACTTCATTCTCTTATTATAAGGCTCTGTGTCATTGGCTCATAAAGAGTACAATTTCTTGTCTTCCAATTGTAATAAATCCAGCTCAAGCACCCTCTTGATTTGAAATTTGTCACAACAACACGCAGAGGGCACAGTTCCTGAGTTTTATGGTGCGGGTGCATTAGAGACTCATCTGCAGGGAAGATGATGCAAGACTATGAAATGGTTTGGCCCTCTCCTTTCTCAATTAGATCTGTGCTTCCAAAAAAATGAATACCCCCCATCCTAAATTATAGCGTATTCCTCATTATCCGGCAGTAAAAAGGTTAGACTGGCAGGGGAGCCAGGCTGGCGAGGTTTGTCGTGCTTTCTCCTCACGCTAGGGAATAATCTGGTTTCTTTAAAACCATCTGAAAATATTTCAGCAGACATGGGAGCTTAACCTTTCTGCTTGGAATTATTGGAGATGATGGAAAACCCATCGCTGTTTTGTGCATGCATGTTACGGGCACTAATACACCCGCACTGCTGAGCGATGTGTGTGGTGCCAGCGGGGCTGGGTCTCAGTGGGCAGGCAGGCTCGAGGTGGTCAGTGCGAGTGAGGTCTGGGGTTGCATTGCAGCCGTGCAGGGGCCTTCTTGGCCTGTGTTTGCCCTGGCTGGGGTCTGCTGGTGGCGCGGCAATGCTTTCTTTGGGCGCTGTTGGGTAAATACACACAGAGACTTTGCTCAGAGAGAACTTTTTCACTTTTAGCGCTTGTTGTTCCTTGGGGGGGTTTGGGTTGGGGTTTTTTTTTGGCTGTCTTTTTTTTTTAAACAAAGGTTTGAGGCGAGCAAAACCTCCCGTCTGCACGGCTCTTTATTAAAAGATGAAAAGCTGGAGTTCACAGGAGTTAGCATTAAGTCACAGTACGCAGCAATCGAAGGTATTCACTGGCTGGGGACTCTCTCTGTTTATTTCAAACACCCTTTATCATTTGGTTGAAAGAGCGGTGTTCTCTGTAAAGCTCTGCCAATTGAAAACAGGATCAGATAATGAAGACTGATGCTGCACTGATGACAGCCCCTCCGATCCTCAATAGGGTTTCTCCAAAATCAAAAGACTTTTTTGTCTTATTGTCACACTTGTGGCTTCAAAATAATTAAATTTAATCTTTTAGCTCCAGAAACAAAAATGGAAATCTAAAGCCAGCCCCCCCCACGTGTGCAGGGGAGACAAAGCAAATGCAAATACAGAGTGGGTGTCGGGGAAAACTTTGTACGTTATAAAGGAAAACACTGTCCTTGGGGTGGGTGCCAGCACCCACACCTTACAGTGACCGCGTTACCGCTCCCAGTGAGCATGGCTGTGCCGTGGCGTGCCCACGGTGCTTGTCCCATGGCAATTACAGTCAATGCGTTATACGCTGGTGAACGTGTTGCTTTCGTCTGTTGTTTTGGCACCGCTGTTTTGCAGAATCACTTTGAAACATGCCATCTTTTCCATACCAGTCTGAAGCCTGATGCTTCTGGGTCCCTGCACACGGCGAGGGGGGACAGCCGGACACAGCCCAAAACCTGTGCTGAGCATGGGGCTCCAGTGTCCCAGCTCCGGTGCGGGAGGATGTGGGCTCTGAGCAGGCAGAGATGCTAGCACTGATGGGCTGGATGACACAACATCCCCTCCTCCCTTGGTGACAGTGAGCTGTGTTTGATGCTTCAGCATCCATTTTATGCCTTTTAAAATGCTGAACAAATTTGTTGTTCATCACAGTGGGAGGCAGAGGAATGGAATCTATCGGGAGCTATTTGCACTGTAACTAAAGCCCCAAATTTATGGGGGGGGGAGCGTAGCGAGAGGCGACTTTATCACAGTACGTGGAGGACGGGAAATTGGGCTTTGAGCTTCTGCCCGCTCTTTGAAGCGGCCGCGCCAGGTTCCCAGGCTGGGGACAGGTACCAGGAGCTGCTCCAAGGCTCCGCTGAGCAGCGTGGCCACCAGGGAAGTGCTGGATGCCTGTCAGGCGAGCCGTTAAATCCCAAATGCTATAACTTGATTATTCCTTCTCCGGGTTCCTTTTGACAAACTCCTGCATTCTCAGAGTTACACAGGATTTAGCCCCACGCTGCCTTTCATGTGAATTGTGTGGCTGAACTTGCGTGCAGCTCTTTGGAAAGCTCAGAGCCGGCTCTTTCCCCAAGATCGACAACTGTTTCATTCCTCTTGACAGAATACGTCGCAGGAACAAACGCTGCCATTCCTGGAGGAATCTTTTTGGTCGCAGTCTCTATAGCACCTTTAATCTGAGGCTCAAAGAGCCGCTGAAGAATGGCGAGTCCCGTGGTACCTGCAGAAGGGGAGATGCTGCTGTGCGGGTTCTTTTTCCCTTCTTGGTTGATGTAGGAAGGAATGGCAAAGGCAGGGGACTTGGTGGAAGGGCACGGTGGCCAGTGAGTACTGTTGGTTCCCTTTCATGAGATTAAGACGAGGTAATTGATCATTGGCTTTGTCAACCCTTCTAAACCAGACTCTTGCTGCAACTTCTTCTGCAGAGGATCTAATTGATGTCAGTTACTTAAAATCAGGCACCAGCTGGGTGATGCTGTGTCCTCTGATGCCATTCCCAGGGGCGGTGGCAGCAGGACTGGTGCCAGTTTGTATTGGGACTGGTTCAGTCTCTGGCTGGGAGCATCAGCAGCAACCACAGCTCATCCACACACCTATGGCTTCTGTTGCCAAACATCATTGCAGGCACATTGAAACGTGTGGTCCAGGAAGGAGGAGCTCCGAGTGCATTTCAGTCTGTGGGGCTCAGCTCTGCCTCTGGCAGTGCCACACTTTGGAGTTCTCATAGCTAAGTTCATTTTTTAAGTTCATCTTTGCTCCTGATTTGAATGCTGAATTAACAAACAATTGATTATCGGCTCTAAAATGCAAACCCACCATCTGGTCTCTGAGATGCGCTCACTGGCGGCGGGGGGAGCTGGAATGACACATGTGAAGGATCTTTGCAAGTGGCACAGGGAGCTCAGGGAGAAGCTCCTGCTGTCACAGCCTCTGCAAAGCGGGTGAGGAACATGGTCTGTCCCATGGGCACCTCTGACTGCGCTGCCTTCATGCTGTTACATGGAACTGTGTCACCGCATCCCACCACGCCAGTGGTACTGAGGCTGGAGCGTGGTCCTGGGTACTCCTCCGTCCCTGGCTCCCTGCCCCAGGTACTGATGGTTGGGTTTTCCAAGGACCGTGGCTTGCTGGAGGAGCTCCCCAGCATCCCGCACCCCTGTCAGCATCCCTTGGGAGATGTCTTGGGGTGAGCCACAGCAATGGGTGGCTGTTTGTCAGTGGGATGTGCCACCTCATCCCGAGCTGCCTACTACGTTCATGGTCAGGTCACCTTCTGTGTCCCCCCAACCCGTTCCCACCAGCTCTTCTGTGCCAGCTGCTGTCCTGGGACACAGCCACTTGCTGTACGACAGCTTCCACTCAGCACCCACTTCCACTTAGCAACTGCTGAACACGCCGTGACAAATAATCCAGGGCTAAGCTTTCAGGACAGAGGAAATAGTTTTCCTCTTGGTATTAAAGTCAATGCATAATGGAAAGCAGGAAGACGTTTCCAGCAGGAACACGGCCAGCTTCAGTGCCTCTCGAGTCCCTTTCTGTCTGCTGAACGAGACGGAGGAGGTTAGAGAAGTCATTTCCTAGAGTTCAGGATTTGCAATTTACATTCTCTAATCTCCCGGCCATTTAGCAGCAGATAATTTGTCATGGTTTGTTTTAGCTGTTGTGATATTGATATTTATTATGCAAATTGTATTTCCTACTACTTATTGTTCTGCGCCCTATGAATACTTAAATTGTTATAAACCTTTTTAGTTAATGCAGGTTGCCTGTCGGCTGATGGCTGAGCCGCAGTGGGCTGTGATGTGCGGCGCTGTGCAGAAGGGGCTGACCCAGGGAATCGGGGAGAAGCAGGACGGTGGGTGCCTGATGCTGCAAAGGGAAACGGAGCTTCTCAGCCAGCCCCTGTTGGGCTCAGGTCCTGCTGGAGAGAGGGGTTTGGTGTCCCAGGCCAAGGGAAGTCTTTATCCCGAACTGGGGGATGGACCTGGCTCAGTTATGCGATTGTGGTTGATTATGGTGACCTGAAACTCTGCTCCCATGGCACTCACTGGGTGGGATGGAGCGTTGCTGGGCATGGCTATGGAGCAGGAGGGCTTTCCGGTGCAGGAGAGGCTCTGTGTTGCAGTGGTGAGGGTCACTGGTGACTGGGGATGCTCCGAGCTGAGCCCCAGAGCAGCGTTTGGCATTTTCTCGGGCTCTGGTGCCATGAAACCAGCGTGGTTTCATGCTCCGGTGTGTGAAAGCTCTTCCCAACCCCACGCTGTGACTCAGCGGTCGCCCCCGGTGGTTCCAGCCTTTGGGTGACAAAGTCGAGCTGACATCTCGCTGCCTCCGAACCTAATGAGTAGCGGAGGCAACAGTGGCACCCTCTGCCTTCCCCGACTCGTGCTGCTGGTGGAGGCCCTGGTGCTCTGGGTGTCGTGCGCGGTGGGAGGACCTGGTCCCTCCTGGCACGGTGGGCGTGCAGGGACCGGGCGCTCTGCTCTGCCCTGATCAACGCGTGGCCGGTATTTTGGCGGTTTGCTGCCCACCCCCTCGGTTTCAGGGTGAAAACCCCGCAGGAAGGCGCAGTTTCACGGGGCTGCTGCTCAGCCCCCGCCGCCGCTGCCGGGGCCCTCCGCCGGGGGGTGACCGGGCTCCCCCGGAGCCGGGGAAGGCTCAACACCGCCTCCAGCGGCCCGGGATGCTCGGGGGGGGCGAGGACAGCGGCGGGGCCGGGCCGGGATCGCGGGGCGCGGGCGGGAGCAGGGCTGCGGCCGGGTGCTCTGTCCGGGAGCCGCGGAGGGGCGCGGGGCGCGGGGTTCGTTCAGGTGCGGGCTCCGTTGTCCGGGGCCCGGCTCCCTCCCGCTGCCCCGCACCGCGCTCGCGGGGTCCCAGCGCCCCCCGCTCGCCGGGAGCCCGCATCCCGGGGCGCGCCCCCGTTGCGAGCGCCGCACTTTGCCCCCGGCCCCGGGCGCGCAGGGCGGGGGGGGGGGGGGGGGCGGTGGGTACCGGGGGGGGGGCGTGGCGCGCCCCGGTGCCCGCCCCGCGGTGACGCGCACGCATCTCATTACGGTGTCGCGCGGTCGGCGGTGCCGGCGCGCGGGCAGAGCGGAGCCGGTGCCGGACATGGCGGGTCGCGCCCAGCGCAGCGCCGCGGGCCCCGCGCCCGGCCTCCTCCTGCCGCCGCCGCCGCCGCCGCTGCTGCTGCTGCTGCTCCTCGCCGCCGCCGCCCTCATCCGCACAGGTACGGCCCGGCCCGCGGGGGCTCCGCGGGGGGAGCGCGGCGGGCGCAGGAGCCGCGCGGTCCGGGCCGGGCCCCGGCGCGGTCCCCGGGGCTCAGCCGCGCGTGTCGGGGCGGCGCGGGCGGGCGGTTGCCATGGAGGCGGCTCTCCCCGCGCCCCTCGGCGCGCCGGCGGCCTGGCAGTTGGGCGCTGACTGCGCGGGGGGGGCAGCGGCTGCTCCGCGCGGCGCGGAACCTGTTGGAATCCGAGCGCGCCTCGCGGGGCGCTTCCCCGTCCCTCGCCCGGCAGCGCCGGCGCCGCCCTCCGCGGGGGCTTCGGGCGAAGCGGGCGGCAGCGGCGCTCCCCGCGTCCTGGGGAGCGCAACCCGGAGCCTCCGCGGCCGCCCAGTGCCCCCGCTCCCGGCCGGTGGCGCTGAGCCGGGGAGCCGCGGGAGGGACCCGGGCTTGTGGCCGAGGCTCCGGTGGCAGCGGCCCCCGTGGCGGCGCTTTGCGTGGGCAGCGTGTCCCCGGGGAGGCACAAGGCTCCCTTCAGTGCCTCCCGCGGCCGGAGCGCCGGGCGTCGTTCGCCCGGGACGCAGGGGAAGGAACAAGAGGGCCATTGAGTGGGCTGCAGCGGTTCGCTAATGGCAGAACGGGGGATAAAGGAGCAGGCAGCTTGGCCGAACAAAGAGCTTTATTCACAGCCGTGTCGTACGCGCTCTCCCGGGCTTCCCCGCTGGCCTGTCTGGTGGGATTGGGGCGGGGGGGGGGGGGGTGGGATAAAGCCGGTGTCGTTCTTATCCCATTCCCTCTCTGCGAGAGATCCGCATCCTCCAGCCGGGGCTTCTGCCCAAGGCTGGCTCCAGTGATGGAAACGACTCCTTCCCTGGTCTCGGAAGTGCTGAGGGGTGGCTCTGTTCTCCGAACCCGGCCGTTCCGCAGCCTGGAGCTCCCGTGCAGGGCAACCAGGAGCGATGGATGGATGGATGGACACCAGCCATCGGGATCAGCTCCTTCCACCGCGCAGGGAAGCACTCGCGTCGCTTCGGTGCTGCTCGCTGGCACCTAGCGGCAGACGCCCAGATGTTTACGTAGTTGCTGTGTTCTCCTCCTAGTTTTCCAGGGAGATACTTGGTGGCAAGGTGCTTTCTGGGGAAGTTGCCTTTGCTTTAGCTCGGTGTGTCTTCAGTTTCCCACGGGTTCGACCTGGAGACCTGCTGCTGCGAGATGCCCCAATAAAAACAAAAGCCCTGTTGCAGGACAGCCACCTCCGTGCTTTGTTTTGCTGTCTGACCCTATTAATGCCTCGCCTCCCATTCCGAATCCTTTCCTAAGAGCAGTTTTAACTCCAGGCTGGTGCCTGCGATGGCCGCCTGGCTAACGGCACGGCAGCACGGCACGGAGCAGCGCGGCAGCTTGAGAGGAACAAAAGCAGGGCTGGATGCCGCTGCAGACGGCTGCGCCCGACTTGTGCCGGGGCTTTTCCAGTGGTGAATTGGGATCGCGATGCTCCCGGGGGAAGATGCCTCTCCTGTGCTCATGGTGCTCCGCTGTGGATCACAGGATAAAACCCTGGAGCTCCTGCTTTGACGCCGTGCAGACAGAGCTGCCTTCGCGCGACGTTCTGTTGTTGTTTTTAGTCCCCCCGTTTCGAAGCTGTGATTTGTGAGCTCCCGTGGGCTCGGAAGACAAAACGAGCGCCGTGGCAGTCACGCCTGGCGCTGATTGCAGCGCTGTCACCGCGTCTCCTATAAGGGCTCTACCCGAGGCACAACAGTGCTAGCGCCGTATCCCCACTGCGAGGTCCGGAGCGGGTCGTGGTGGCTTTGCCACCCGTGTTCACTGGCAATGGCAACAGGCAGCGCTTGGACTCAGCTTAAGCTAAACCGGTAACTCAAGGTGGATCTGTGCCTTTTTGCGGCGCTTTTCTATCGGGTCTCGATGCTTTGCAGTTAATTAAACTTCACAACGCTTCTGCAAAGGAGGGAGAGGGCTGAGGAGCGATTTCGGCTACCACGGAGAGGCGGGCAGCGCCGGGTGGAACGCAGCATCCTCCTGACGGTGCGGAGCAGCAGCGCAGCACTCCAGAAACAACAACTTCTCAGCCAAGGCCACGGGAGGCGTTGGGAGGCGGCACCGGCACCGCGCTGCAGCCCAGCCACGGCACAGGCTCTGCATCCACCGACATCACCCCAGCCCTGTGCCCGGACTAGGACCCCCTTGGAGGCAGGGAGGGCTCCTGCTGTGGCTGTGTCCTGCCAGGCACCTTTGAAACACGGAGCAGTTTCCTTTGTGTGCCGGGTTCCTGGCGTGCCGAGCTCCGGTGTTGACACACAGGGTTGCGTTCTGCCTGCACCGCAGCGCCGAAGGAGCGCGGCGAGGCAGGGGCTGGTGAATACAGGGATCCATCTGGGTTGCAGCTTGGACTCATTTGTCTTGCATGTAGGTAGTTGAGCGCAGGTTTATGAGCGTGGCAATCTGGCTTGGAAACCAGTGCCAAGGAGGCTCCCGGGGATGGGATGACTGGGAGACAGCTCTGCACGGAGCCGGGGTGGTTGCCAGCCCTTTTGGCTCGGTGGCCGCCCTCGATGCTTGCTGGCCATGGGCTGTTCCTCTGCTGTGTGTCTGGCAGAAGGGGCTGTGTGCGGGGGCCAGGAAGAGCTGAGCTCCTTGGGGACCCGCGGGTTTATCAGCGGCTGCTTGCTGTTCTCTTTGTTTGCCTTTCCCTGTCTTTCCCGGTGTGTAAATACAGGCGGGTTCGTAACCAAACAGCTCTGGCTCCGTCACCCCGGTGGCTTGGCGTGCTGTCCTCCGGCCAGGCTGGGACTAAAGGTGGGTGCCTTCAGTTGGCCGTGGTCCCTGCCCTATGGCTGCACTGAAAATGGGTCACATCTTTAACCCTGCGTCTCCCTGCGGCCATCGGAATGAAACGTTTCGTTCAGCCTGGATGTGCCCTCTGTTTAAATGGACCATTAAATGCTCCCAAGGATGTGTGTGCTCGAAAAAAACCCCTTTCTCATACTGCAAATAAGCAGATTTTTCTGGATGCTTCTGTGTAATGCCTGTTTTCCCAGGGATTATTGTCACACTTCTCAACGGGGTTTTGCCAACCTGTTCCTCTTGTGGTTTCCGACAGCACCTGGCAGTACTTCTGTCTGGAACGCAGGGGCTCCCTTCTCTATCCAAAGTTAAGCAGCGTTCCGTGGTGCAGGGAGATGGGATTTTAGCAGGCTCCAGGGGCTGCGAGCGTGGCGCGGGCGGGAAGCCTGCAGCATTCACTGGAGCTGGAATTCGGCCAGTAAGTAAATACTTATGCAGTGGTTGAAGAGCACAGGCAAAGCTGGACACGCAGCCGGTATCTCTGCGGAGAAACTGGATGCTACGTGGTAAAAATCAACCCAGCCCAAGCTGAGAGTCGTGTCTGCTTCTCTGGGGAGCATCGTGCGCTGTTCCCTGGTGGTGCAAACCCACCAGCGCTAAATAAAGAGGCTCTGCTTGGAGACGGGCGGTGGGGGAGAGACCCGAGGTGGGATGGTGTAATTACGGGTGGTGTGTTCATGTTTGGGCTGCTCAGATCAGCTGCTTTGCTGGGCTGTAATTGCGCGCCGAGCTCGCAGCTGCTGCTGTGGTGAATGGGGAGCCCCACCACGGAACGCTTTGAAGGTTGGCCAGCGCGGGCTGGGATGCTGCGGCGTGCCCGGCGTCGAGGGAGCGTGCTGCTGGGATAGGGGATGTTTGCCCCTGTGGCTGGTCTTTGTGGAGGGGAGTGCCACGAGGCTTCCATCGAAGCTCTGGTACTTGAACCCAAGCCGCTGGCTGGGGTGCGTGGTGGAGCATGGTGGCCGTGCCGTGCCGAGACGAGCTGGCGTTTGTGGCCAAGCCACCGGCTGCATTTAGATACTGCAGCTTCTAATCTGCAAGGGCAGGAGGAGCCCCAGCTGGAGGGGTGTGGGCCAGGCGAGCTCCTGCAAGGTTTCTCTTGGCTTTTTTCCCTATAAGAACAGTTCTCCTCCTCCCTGGTGTATTTGCTGCCTGTTGAACTTGTCGGTTTTGCTGCCCTGTGGCACATCAGGTTCTTGCCTTAAGTCTTGTGGCACTGGGTTAGGTGCTTAGGGAGCCCCCCCCCACCCCACTGCATGTGGTCAGTGGCTTTCTTGTTCTATTTAAGAACTTCCCTTGGCCTGCACACCCGGTTATTTTCAATCAGTGACATTGCTTGGTGGGGCTGGGCCAGCGTGCTGGTTTCGCCTATGGGTTGGTTTTAATCTGTTGTGATCCGAGGTTTAAGAACTTGGGTATTAAAAACATTCTGACTGTACTGAACTCTCAAGGTGATTCTTATCAGGAGAGTTGAGTCCCCATTAAGACGCCAGTATAAAGGATCAAAGCGATGCTTAAGCATATCTCTGCTCAGAAACACAGAACTTTTGCAGGCTGTGGCTTAACTGAGGCATCTCTTTCGGTTTGATCTTCAGGCTGGGTTTTGTCACTGGAATGGCTGGCACCTTCGCGGTGTTGCCCACTTGGCGATGGTCGCACGCGATAGGTGCTGTGTTCTGGCAGGTTTTTGATGGGTTTGGGTTGGCATTTTCACCTCTAAACACTGAAGGGAAAACGGGCTCTTAGCAGTGCGTGACAGTGGGCACTTTCTCAAACCCAGGGCTCTGTCTGCCGGTGGGAAACGGTTGCGTTGGAGCCTCAGTGCTTCTGCCGGGGCCGGCTGTGAAGCT
Source organism: Lathamus discolor (assembly GCF_037157495.1). Classification (NCBI taxonomy): domain Eukaryota; kingdom Metazoa; phylum Chordata; class Aves; order Psittaciformes; family Psittacidae; genus Lathamus; species Lathamus discolor. Next base: position 6,736,040 of record NC_088900.1, read on the forward strand.
TGCCCTGAGCACTGACGTTGCTGGCTTGTTCCTTTACTAGGAGGGCAGAACGGTGGCACTTGTGTGTTCTCAGGGGTCCTTGGCTAAGCAGTGGGAGCAATGGGGCACGGTGAGGAGCAGGGGAATGTGAATGAGGCTGTGGGAGCCAAGGATGCCCGCAGGGCCGGCATCGCCTCCAGAAGTTGTCCTTGGGCTTGACAAGCGTTGGGTATGTAACACCCTGGGTTCAGGTTACAGCAGCACATGAATCTCTGGTCTCGCCGTGTCCTTTTTTAGCAGCATTAGTAAGCGCTTGACTGTGATTTATAATCTCTTCAAAGGTCTGCTTGCAGAATGGAAATGTCATTGTGTTCCCCAAGCCATCGGTGGGTCTCTGGGTGGGCTCTGGCAGTGGTGGATGCCACTCACAAAGGTGTGCTTCAGTGCTCGCCCAAAACACCTCGGCTCTCTTCAGCTTGGACCCGAGATACCTCAAAGGCTGATGTGGAAGCACTCCTTTTTGTTAGAGCAGTAATGCTGTGCATCCCGTGAGCTTTTCCCGGAGAGCATGAGACCAAGCTGGGACTTGGCAGGCTGCAGCGAGAGAGGTCCAAGAGCAGCCACTTCATTCTAGCCCTTTGCAGTGCATATCCCTTCTCCAAAGTGTGACAGGCAAGAAAGAAATATGAAGCAGCGCAGTGACATTCCCCTGCTCCCCCCGTGCAGTAATAGAAATACGAGTCTGAGTCTGCAGCATCAAAAGAGAGATCAGAGTAATCGGATCAAGCATGAGAAACTGCTTGTTGCCGCTTTTCTGTTTTTAAATGAGGCTGCCTGGCAGCTTCCCTCGCAGAGCACTCTTCAATATTAGGGATGTTAAGCTCTGGAGCTGGGGTTGCAGCAAAGTAGGGCTCTGCTGAAACTGGGCTAGGAAGAAAACTTCCTTTGGCAGCTGAGCGTTAACGTGTAGCCTCCAGGCTAGTGCTCAAAGCTGAAGGAGCCTTGTGCCCTCCCAGCCCTTGTTCTGTATCCGAGCAGAGGGATGCTCATCCTTAACTCTGGTTGCAAGGAGCATGCTCTCACCTTGTGTGTTTTATCTCTGCAATGCTCCTCTGGGATGCTGATGCTCCTGTGACCTAGACAAGGCACCGGGGCTTCCTGGAAGCTGTTCCCTTCCTTGCTGCCCTGGCGTGGAATGGGATTGCTCTGGGGCAACGGCTGCCTTTGGTCCATTGAAGGTGTTGAGACTGTATGGCTGGGTTGAGAGCTGCCGGCTGTGGTTCATGGCTGGGCGGCAAAGACTTCTCCTCTTCACATGGCTTGTCTCCATGCTGGCTGGAGACCCCAGCTGGGCATAACCCCAGTCCTGTGTGGTTGCTCTGCGGTGTCAGAACAGCCACCTCCCTGCATGGTTGTGAAGCTTTAGTGCCTTTGGTTGCACAGTGGTGTTTGCTCAGGCATTTGGCGTGGATTAGCTCACTTGGCTGAGGTTTGTAGGAGAATGGGAGCACCGGTTTCTTTATTCTCCTCAAGCAGAAAGCGATGCTGGATGTCATGGTGAGATGGCTTGTGCTCAGGGAGGACTTTTGTGCTCAGGGGGGGACTGTTGTGCTCAGGACTGCTCTGAAAGGTGCTCACAGTGTCTTTTGCATCACTGCTTCAGGAGAGGGGTTTGTTAGGACAGCGATGCAGTTGGACAAGCCCAAGCTGCTCAAGCATACAGGGCAAACCCAAGCCCTGTACTGCTCCATGGAGACAGGCTATGAGGTCGGGCAGATAATTCTGATCGGGGTTTTTGTAGTGAAACCTGAAATGTTTGCATTTAGAGAACGGTGCCTGTAGCCTGGTTTGGTGTGGATTTGCATTTGAAGCTGTTTTGCTTGAAAACATGATTTGAGGTATCTGTCCTCCTACCACTTGCCTTATTGATACCATTACCTTGGCTGATGTGGAGGTAGGTCATGCTATTAGCAGCTCAGCAGGAGCAGGGAGGCTCCGCAGGGCTGCCCCTCCTGCTTTCCCTGCTCTGTGTAAAGGAAGCTGCTCTTTTGAGCTGACTCGAGGGGAGGCACTGCCATGCGCCGCATGGGCTCTATTTAACAAGCAGGTGTTGCTGCCTTGCTTTAGGTGTCAGCGGCCCTTTAAAGACATTCCTGCCTGGATTGCTCTTCCTGCCTGTCGTGGTTTAAACCCGGGACACTGAACCCAGGACGCTGCCTGACTCAGGGAAGGCTTTTGGATAACTTGATGTTGCTTGATGCGAAGGTCCGGAGCAGCGCTGGTTTTATCACTGACTGCCGGTGACTGGGCTTTGTGGCGCTGGGTGAGAGCTGGTTGACACACACCAAACCCGTGCGCGCTTGTCATGGAGCGAGCGTCAGCGTGGTCCGGCGGGCTCAGGAGTGCTGCTGGGAGCCAGCCTGCTTGCTCGGATGGGCACAGCAGGAGTTGGAAGCCCTGCTTGCCACGTGAAGCGCTCTGATGGTGCCGGGCAGAATCTAGGTCGGCCTCACAGCAGCTCCCCGGCACAGTCGTGTTCTTGCCACCCTGGTTTATTCCATGCTGCACAGGGCCCGGAGGAGCTCCGCACGGTTCCTTTGCACGTGCTGCCCAAGGGGGGCTGGGACGGAGCTGATGGGTGGAGGGTGCCGTTTTCCCCAGCAGCTGATCCAGCCGGTATTCCCTGTGGTACTCACTGTCAGACTGCAGCACAGGATGCCCGTCCTCGGTGCCTGCTGGTGGGTGAAGGGGAAGGTAGATCCCAGCCCTGGAGCCAGGCGTTGGTCAGGTCCCTCTCCCTTGCGATGCCTGCGCAGACTCCTGGTAGGGATGAGGCAGGACCCATGGAACGTGCTCCTGCTTCTTGCCTGCGATCGCCGCTGGAGCGTGGATGCGCGGGCGATTCTCATCGGTGTGTAAGCCCTGAGTGTAATTTCTCCTTTGTGACTTCGCTTCTCGCTTCTGACCTCCATTTTCCAGCAGTTTACTGGCTGCTCAAAATGAAGACCTGTGCTGTGTCGTTAAGAGACCGTGTCTCTGGGGTCACTGTATGCGCCCGCTTTTCCTGCCGTCTTATCGCAGTTAAGGACCGCTTTCCCTCCTCGTTGCTCAGCTTCTGGTCTACAAGTGGCTCTGACAGAGACACTGCTCATTAACCTGGTAGGCAGAGCTCCTGAGAGGGACTCCCACGCTGAGGTGTTTGAGCTCCGTCCACATTAACAGCTTCTTGTTCGATTTAAAGGTCTTCTGCTCTTAATCGTTCCATAGAATCTTTAGCAAAAGGTCCACGTTTAATCAACTCTCCCCGAATCCATAACTGGCAGGAATCGCTGCTGCAGCATGTGCAGTGCAGTGGTGTCTTCTCTTGGGAAGAGCACAGATTAAAGCGGGATAGACGGGAGGTTAACACTGCTCCCTTTGGACATCTTCAGGGAAAAGGGGGAGAAGCTTGTAGGCAAGAAATGAAGGAAACACTTGGAGGCAAATCCCTTATTGCTATGTAAGACTATATAGAGCCTTGTAAACAGAGGGTTTATAGCAAAACCAGTGGTGGAGCTCTTAAATCACTCTGGAGAATTTCAGATGCACCGGTATAGGATGACTGTCCCCTCCAGGCTCTCTTTGCTAAACTGGATCTCAAACGATAACCCAACGTGATGTATGTAGAGTGCAGCTCTGGAAGGTGCCTGTGGCTTGTCAGCTAAAGCTGTCATCGTTTCTGGGAGGGATGTTGAGGTCGGGTAGCACTGTTGATCTCATTCCTGTCTGAGATGGGGCAGGTTGTCCTTAGTGAGAGCTCTCCTTAAGTAAGATTTCGATGTTTCCTATAGAATGGCTTTTCCTTTCGTTCTTTGCCAGGACAAGCACCTCATGGGCTACCCGCTGTACTGACAGCCCACCACGCGTGTACCGTGTGCCCCAAATCTATCACAGCAGCAGGAGAGCCCCTTTGAAGGGTCTTTGATGTGCCTTGGTTTGCTGTGATGGGCAGGGCTGCCCTGGGTGATAACAGGGGCTGGGGTTCACTGTGTTGCAGGTACCTCGCTCTGCCACCCTCTCTCCAATGTTGTGTATAAATCCCATCCTCATGCAGGGAGTAGCTTGAATTATCCCATGGTAAATAAATAAGGATTAGTAAGCTATTTTAAGGCTGGGCATCTGGCTCTTCCTCTGGAGAGCCCAGTAGACTGCCTGATGGAGTGGGCGTCCGCCGCTCGTAGGGATGAGAGGATTCCACACCGGAATTAATGGGGACATGGGTGGGCGTGCGCAGACAAGGGGGACGTTGGTGAGAAACGGTGTGGATTGTTCCTGCTTCTCCTGGGTTTCACTGCCCAAAGGATGATCATTGCACTGCAGAACGTCACCGAATTCACTGGGGAAGGCTTTGGAAAAGCAGGTCCTCTTTGCCATAGATAAAGTGTCTTTAAGAAATCCATGTCCATTAAAGATGCAGCCCAATCCGATGTGGAGGTTTTAATAACGTGGTGTTTTTGTTGTGGCAAAAAATCAGATTCCTCACAGAATAACTTTTCCGTTATGAAGGTCTCGGAAATTGCTCACTAAACCTCTGGAGAAGTTGCATTTGAATGAACCAGCTAGAGAGTCATTTTTGTCACTTTAATAAGCATAATAAAGCGGAATGTCTTAGGGGGTGAAAAGCGCCTCTGAAATTGGTATCTTTTCATTTTAAATTGGTTCCTGGGATTTATGAGGGATTCAAAGGCAGATGGAGAGTGGAGTGCTCCAGATAGGTATTGAAGCAACTTGTCCTCCTTGCCCTGGGGAATACATGGATCCTGCAGAAGAGAAGCCGTGCTCTGAGCAGCCCTTGTGCCTGGGCTCTGGCTGCTGTGGGCCGGGGCAGGGAGCCCTGGTTTCCTGTTGCCTTCAGCAGTTTCGGAGCACCGTCGGTTCTTGTTTCTTGCTGTAGGTGCTTTTGTATGCTCAGTCTCCTCCTGGAGTGGCTTTTTTCAGCCTTCGTTTGTCCGGATTATCAGCATGCAGGGGAGAGCTGACTTGTATTTACATGATTTAGTTGTAAATATGGTAAGTGTTGATAGATATTGTTGTCATAAGTGCTTACAGCTACTGGACTGATTACTGAATTTCTTATGTGAAAATCTCGACAAGCTCTGCATACCAGCAGCTTCCCGAGGGAAGCGCGTGCGACGAGCCTGTGGTTTCCATGTGGAAATGAAGCCCAAGATGTGGCTGGAATTGGGGTATTTATTACATGGGGGAAGCGTGGCCGGGTATTGTGTGCTGCAGCTGGGGTTCCGAGCCCGTAACGGGGGAAAACCACGAGGTTCCTGTGTTCTGTGGGAGCAGATGCCACTGTGGAGTAGGGTTTTCTGGGACAATGCATGTAGGAAGCATCTGTGAGGTTGTACACGGGGGCTTGGGGTGAGTAATGTTGGTTGGGGGCACTGGGGTGGAAGGACCTGAGGCATTATTTACTGTTAGCTCCATAATTGCCTAACTGCTCTGCTTGAGCTGCCGTTGTTGAAGAGCATCATCTGCAGGATGCTTTACGGACCTACCTGCATCCCGTACGTGTCAAAGGAATATTTCTGGGAAACATCTCTCCAAATGCAAAAAGCCGGGATTTGGCAAAATCCTCCCTGGGGGTGTGGATTGCAGAGGGCTCTCTGCAGCCTTAAGGCAGGGCTTTATGTTTCGAACAATCCTTGCTTCTTGAGCATTCCACCAATGGAAGCAAAGATGTTGGGGGGTCTAATTTGAGGTTTTGAGGTCATGTAAGGTGGGAATGGTGGTGATGTTAAAGAACACCCAGGGAGGAGAAGCAGGTTGTGTGCAGTGCGGAGGGAAGGCATAGACCTGACTGGTTGTGCAGCAATGTGGAATTTCCATGGCCTGGCATAGTCAGAGTTTGTAATTGGCAAGGCAGTGGGTGGCGGTGCAGCCGGTCCCTAGCTGCCTAGCCAGGGATGCTGGGTTTAGGGCATGGGTAGGAAGTCTTTCCCTGCCCCAATGCACTTTTCCATGCAATGCGAACATTTAAAGTCCCGCGTGTCTCGCTGTGGCTTGGGCTGTGCGGGAGAACCTGGAGCTGCATCCCAGTTCTCCTGCGCTGTTCCTTCTTAGCAGTGCTGTATGCGTGAACTGGGAAGCAGTGCTTCCTGCCCGCTGCCTGGGGGGGGTGTTCCTGGCTCTAGAGCTGCCTCCTCCGGAGCACAGATGAGTTGGAAGGAGCATCCATTCCCTGCCAGGCGAAGCCTGCCCCCTCGGTGGGAGACGGGCTGGTTTGTCTGTGTTTGAGCAGGGTTTGGCAGTCTGTTTCCTTGCAGCCCCTCAGTCCAGGACTGTTTTGCCTTAAGGGGGGAAAGGCAGAAAAAAATCTCCTCTCCTGGGGCTGGGAGAATAGGAACCCTGGTACTTAGTATGGGCAGTGTGAGCTCTGCGGAGTCACACATCCAGATGGATTACATGAGGAACTTGACATCTTGTTTAAAAACAAATCATTCATTATGTAGCAATGAATAATCAAGCATTACAGTTTCATCTCTGGAGGTTCCTTTTTTGGTTGGAATTTTGATAGTTCAGTAATTAAAAGCTGAAAGCTATTACACTGTCTACATGTTGATCAATTGGTAATTAAAAAGTTGATGATAGATATGGTATTTCATGGGACTGGTTTGTTACGATCGGATTTCCTTAGTGTGTTTTGAAAATTGTCATTTAGCTTGGCACTTCAGGATTTTTCCAATATTCATGGACTGTTTGACTGGAATTTTACAAATGCCTTTCCATTAGCACGATTTGCATACAGCAATTTAAAGTCACAGGATCCTTTAGGCTGGAGAAGACTGTTCAGATCATCAGGTCCAACCGTTAACGCAGCACTGCCACGTCCACCACTAAACCATGTCCCTGAGCACCTTTGCCCCAGTACCTTAATGCCTTTCTTGGAGTGAGGGGCCCAAAACTGAACACAGGATTCGAGGTGCAGCCTCACCAGTGCCCGGTACAGGGGGACAATCACTGCCATAGACCTCGTAAGAGCCATTCAGGTTCTGAGTCTGTATCTGATGTCAGGGTGCTAAGTGGGGCAGAAGGGACTCTGGGGCTGCTCTCTTGACTCAACCACCTGCATTTCCCTGCAGCGGCGGTTCCTCAGGCTGGGGGGAGGTTGGGTCATTGCAGGAGCATCACGACTCAAGCACAGCTCTGATGCTGTGCCCTCTGCAAGGTGTTCTATCAAATGCATGGGTAGGATTCTTCAGGGATTCGGGAATCGTAAATGGAAGAACTATCAACATACAATGTGATTTGCGTTGGAGAATGTTGTCCAGTGGGTTAGCAAAGGGACAGGCAGGAGTGGTGAGGCCCGTGGTTGGAAAGCAGAGTGCTGCGTGGCAGTACCAGAGTGGGGAGTCGCATGGGGCACCTTGCCCTGCCTCAGCACCTCCTGCTCTCAGAGCTTTGGCTGCTCTGCCCATGAATATTTGAGAAGCCTGTGGGTGCTGAGCCCCTTGCAGTGAGGGAAGGTTGGAGACAAGTTTGATAATACAACCAGGGAGGAAGCAGTGCAAAATGAAGGAAAACTGTGTTGGTAATGGCCTCTGTGATGGAAGATTCATTGCTTCAGGAGTCTAATCTGAGACCAAAATGAAGCCCCAACCTGACACTCTGCAGAGCATAATGCAAGATTTACTGCTCTGCCACACTCCAGAGATTAAAACCATAGCAAACAGCCACCCTCCCACCCGCCCTGCCTTCGCTCAAGAAACTTGGGGAAAACCAAGGTTTTTCTCCTTGCGAGGCAAAGAAATGAAGAACTGGTTTTGCTGTGTATTTGTAAAGGCGAGCAGTGGCCTCCTTTCCTTCTGATGCCCAGGGAACTGGTGAGGCTGGGCTGCTTGGGGTGGCTCTGGTAGTGGTGGGATGTGATGCTGTGCATGGGAGCATCCTCGCCCCACCGAGGCCATGGCTTTCCATGCGTTGGGTGAGCTCACCTGCAGCTTGCTGGGTTAGAAATGCTTCTGGAGCAGTCCTTGGCGGGGCTGGCACTGAGCCCTACCTGAGCTGCAGCCCTGGCACCCGTTCCCTGGGCTTGGCTCGGAAGCAGAGAGCTGTTGGAGATCACTGCCAGCCTGATCTAGTGGAAAATACCTTCCCATCGCTTCATCGGCCGGCCTCCAGTGAGGCTGGAAGGGGAGGCCAGGCTCCCTGAGGTGGGCACCTGAGAGGACACCTCATTCAGGTTGTGGCCTCTCCTTCAGGAGGCTGCATCTTCAGCACCAGCTTGCTTCCAAGGAGCCAGCAGGTAAAAGCCCCAACGTTGGGCCCTTCAGAAGGGTGAACCCCTTCTCTGCTCTCGCCTCTGACTCCTGGGATGTCCTCGTGTGCTCCAGGACGGAGTGTTCTGCTCCCTCCTGATGCAGTAAATGCCTGGAATTGCTTCACCCGCTCCTCTGGGACACGGGCAGCATTTGAAATGACTGATTCCTGCAGGAGATGAAGACGTGACATCGGTGTCAGTGCCAGCACCTTGGGCACGTTCTGGAGAGCCCTCTGTTTAAAAAGCGCTCTGTCCTCGGACACTTGTTGCTTCTGACAGCTGGTTCCAGTAATTTGTTTTTATAGGGCAGTTTGTAGCAAATGAATGACACATTGAATATTTTACCGAGATTTTAGATGATCTGAAGAATACTTTCCGCTTTACTAATTGGTAGATAATGCTGAATACATTGATGTTGACATGGGCAAATGGGTTTAAAATGATTTTGAAGTGAGCCTCATTAAAAGATGCTCTAATTCAGTCAACAGGAAGCATCAACTAACACGGCCACGTGCGTGTTCTCTGACCAGATTGCGGCAGCACTGGGGTTGGTGCAGGTCTGTGTTAGTTACAGGCCAGTGCATGGCTGCCTGGGGCTGCTGGGGAGTTACGTTATAGATGGCAAATTCTATCAGCTGCCTTCGTTAAGAGTCAGTGAGTGTGAATGCTGAGTAATTGGTGATCTTCCACAGCTCCTTGTGGCCTGTGAGCCATCCTCAAGCAGGCGAGGGTGGGGAGCCTCTCTTCATCACTTTTTCACTTTAGAGCACCAAAGAGCAATAAAACCTGCTGTAGCAGTAGGTAACTGGGCAGTGTGCTCAGGGCGATAGGATCCCCAGCTGAGCTTCTTGAAGTTCTGGAGGCAGGCCGTGATTTCGGATGGTTTCCCCAAAAGCTGTTTGTTTGCCGTATTGTGATGTGGGCTGGCTGTGGGTGTCCATGGCAGCTCTGGAGAGGAAACCCCGTGTTTCACAAAGCCGGGTACGCTGCCTTGCACGTGTGATGCTGTCTGGAGTGCTGGGAAAAGCGAGCAGAAGTGCTGTACGAGGGCCAGCCGGTGTGTGTTTCTTTTGCTGTGGTGCACAAGGCTTTTGTTGGCAAAGGTGATTAGATCTGAAGGTCCTGATGAGCAGCGACAGTCCAAAAGCATCTTGGTTTTAATGCTAAGGAAGGAGGTGGATTTTGTTGTCTGCTCAGGTTTGCAGTAAATCACTGTAGCGCCTTGTGCTCCAGGTCCCATTTGTTGTAGATAGGGGGGGAGATTTTTTTACTCGCCCAGATTGGGATCTGCCTTTTTTGGGCCTTCCATCAGTAAAATGAACTTCTCCCTTTCTCTGCAAATCTCTGAAGGATGTTGCTTAGATGTTGTTGTTTTGCAAGGAGCATCTGAAGTTTTGAATTCGTAAAACTGGATTTACTTAAATCTCTTGTTTTCATTTCCTCAAGATAAATGGGGAAATTGGTGCATGTGGAGCTCTGGCCCAGCCTTAACCCTTCTCTCTTTCAGGGAAAACAAGCTTCTTTAAAGCTTAGGAAATAAGGGAAAGAATGCTTTGGAGACATGACTAACATACCAAATATGCTCTGTATTGCATAAACCTATTATGGGTGTAATGTAATGTTCTCTCTAAAGAGATTCATGGCCGTTGGGGGGAGTGAGGAGCAGTGCTTTTCAGTAAATTGTGGCTGGATGAATGTATTTTTAAAGTCAACCAAAGACACTTACATGTCTCTCCCAGCATCACTGTGCTGCTCTGCTGTTGCATCGCCCTGCTTGCGGTGCCTGGACTGCATAGGGAGCACAGTGCTCACTGGGACAAGGCTAATGGGCCACATACTTGACTTTGCTAATTGGCTCAGTGTAAAGGAAAAGGTTGTCTGTGCCTTGGTCAGCAGTATTTCAGTCTCAGGGATGGAGAGCGATGCGCTGCGGGTGACTCGAGAAATCACAGTCCCCTTCACAAGTGCAGGATGCGTGTAGGAGCCTCGCTTACTGTGCGTGTGTGTCAGCTGCGGGCTTTCCAACCACGCTTAAAGCACTGTGGCATCCAAAGTAAGCTCCTGTGCTACCTGGGCAGCCCCTGTTACTGCATTTCCAAAGCCTGGGCTTCACATCTAGTGTCTTTAGAGTGCTTGCTGTGCAGTTGCACACCGGGAAGGCAGCGTGCTCGGGATCACAGCTAGGATCATGCTGGCAGAGCTGCCCCTTGCTTTCCAGACCTTGTTGGTGTTGGTGGGATAAACGCTGGCAGTCCTTGCTTCTGTCCCCACTCTGTCCTCCTGTTTCCTGGATAGTTGTGTGTGGTGATGATTTCTGCACCATGGGCATTGAACAGAGCCTGAAATGCTCAAAAGTGAAGAGGTTCCAACCCTCAACCACCCCTCAGGAGATCAGGTTTTGCCTTTCCCCTGCCATCATGGGGTTGGGTTTTCATTAATGTCTAAAATTAATAAACAGGAGCGTTATCCATTTAGTGCATAATCCCTTCTGCAGATTATGTGTAGCCATAATCAAGGGATGCTTAATGTATTACATTACCTGGGATATTTGGGGATATTTTTATTATGCTCAAAGTAATCTGCAAGATCTGATATGAAGAGACACAAAAGGTTAGTTGAAAGCAGACAAGAACCGAATCACTGAATTGAGCAGGAACTGCATTGTGCAGGCTGTAATGCTCCTTTCTATTCATTACTGCAATTATAATTATGGAACCCAAAGTATTTAATTGGCCTCACAGACTCTTCACACTGAATAGATTGCATTGTTACCATTAAAAAAAAGAAGATCCTCTTATGCATTGCAAATACACGTACGTGTTGCTCTCTGGTTCTCAAGAGGTTTCTTTGTTTATGTGATGAGCGATTAGCTGAATTACGGATCTTTCCGATGTTGTGTCAAGCTAAAATCAAATGGAAGGAGAATTCTTCCCATGCATCACATGAAATTGGGCAGAAGCTTTAAAAATAATGGCCCTGGGCATTAAACCCACCAAAACCAGCGTAGCCGGGGCCATTAAAGCAGTTTTCCAAAGTATGAAAGTCTCCTGAATGAAGTCAGGACTCGGAGCTGATCGCTCTGATTCCTGGGCTCAGCGCAGCCGAGTATGAGCTTGCACCCGCTGGTCCCCATCAGTACCGTGCCAACCAGCACATGCACTAGAGGTTCAGACACCTCTGGAGATTGTCACCCTGGGCAGGGCTGGTTGGCACAGCCGTTTGTAGAACCCTCAGGGTGTCTTCTTCTCCCTCTCCTGCCCTGTCCAGTGTCAGTGTTCTGGGCTGCCCTGGGTTAACGTGGTGCTGCCTGTTGGCTGGGGACCCTGCTGCGCAAGGTGCCTTCTGCTTACCTGGGTAAGCTCAAGTCGTTGTGCTTTGCCCAGCTTTGCTCCCTGTGTATTGTGTGTGAAACAGGCAGGTTTAATTACAAAGCAGTAATTCCATCAGCAAGGCTCTAGTGAGCCCTTCCAATGCAGGGAAAGCCTGTTTGTTCCCATTAACAGCGGGAAGGTGTGGGAAGGTTTGTTTTTCCACCCTTCTGGTGGCATCCCCGTTTGCCTCTCAGGCAGTATTCATTGTCCTTTCCTGACCTTTTCGTGTTTCCACAAATGGAAGGGCCGTGGGTTCCGATGTCCCCAGATCATAACTTCCCGTTTAAACGGCTTTGTCAATGGAGCGTTCCCTCTGAATTGCCATTTCTTCTCGCTGGCTAATCTTTGCTGAGGGGCGCTGGGGGACGAGGGCTGAAATCGGCCTACACAAAGATGCTGTGTGTAACACTTGGCAGAAGGACTTGAAATTGGATTACAAGCCACTATTCCAGCAAGTAAATGTCCGTGGTGTTTTTATAGCTTATCTCTATTCATCTATGTTTGCAGGGCTTTGCCTGCCAAGCGTTAATGTAAACACTCTATTTTGAGACCTGGGCCCATTCGCCTGCTGGAAATCCTTCTTTTATCAGGTGGTGGGAAACCTCTGCACATAAAAGCAAAGCAGCCTCTGGTCATAGCTGCCCAGAGATGAATGCCGGTGGTGCGGAGTGGCTGACAGCACTTGCCACCTGTGTCAGGACTGTGGTACCCTCGGATCGGGGTCTGGATTCAGTGTAATGCTCTTGCTCCGGGCACCAGAGCTTGCCACAGTGGCTCAGGAGCATCTTCTGGCCTTGGACGCGCTGCTTTGGGCTCCGGTGCGGTGTGAAATGGATGCTCGTGCCAACTCTGAAAGGGATTTGGGAAGCGATTTTACTGTGTTACTGGTTTGGCTGAAAAAGTGGTGTGGAAACATCACCTGCAACTTGGACAGGAAAGGGAAAACGAGCGACTCTCGTGTGCCCAGCCGAGCGCGTGGTTATCTCGGTGCTGTAGGATGTTGCACAATGTTTTGGGAGAAACTGTGCAAACTCTGGGAAATGTGGCCTGGAAAACGTGTGAAGAGATGCAGTGCTGTGTGAATGCGCAATCTGCGTGGTTCTGAGAGGGAGCTTGGTGTCAAGTACGGGGAAGTGTTTTGTGCTTCAGAGCCTTCTCGTGTTTATTTTGGGATGCTTTGTGATGGGGGAAGAAAACACAGTGAGTATTTAACATGCTTCCTTGCCTCTTTTGAGAGCACAAAGAGAAGGAAATGAAAAGGTAAAGGTGCAGCTTCCCACTGGAGAGCTGGTGCTGCCGTATTTGTATGGGAATAAAAGGAAAATGTGCTTTTGTAGCATTGGGAAATGTGCAGGAATGAGGAGAATCTGTAAATAAAGCCTGGTTGTTTTCCCCTCCGTTTGCTCCAGTTCCCTGGAAGCTTGTAGGCCTATGAAATGATGTTAAACTGCCTCCCTCGGTGGCGGGCGCAGTTTGGTGTCTGTTTTGCCGTATTCCCGCTGGGAAGCGTGAGGATCGGCGGTGCTCTGTGTGACGGCGTGAGCAACGTGCATGATCAGCTGCGTCGTGACAAATGGCAGCTGTCGCTTAATTTTTATCCCCTATTATGTAGCTCCAGGACCCATTTTTCAGGTGGAATGTTGGAGCCATTAAAACGAAATAAGTAAACTACAGTGTATTCCATCATCCTTGGCAGGTACCCAGTGGTCTGTAGCCTTAATGTGTGCGGTTTTGCACAGGTATTTTTCATAAGGCTTCTGCGAGGCGATTTGTGTAACACTTTGCTTGTTGCCTCCATGGGTGGAAGATGCAAGTGTTAAGCAAACCTTGAGCCAGGCTTCTCCATGTGGAGCCGTTGATGGTTCCGTGCTGGTGTTCCCGGGGTTTGTGGATGAGTTGGTGATGGATACGTTTAATACTTTCAGCCGTGGTATTTCTAGCCTCAAGTAGGCAAAGGCTGCTCGGAAGGGAAGTGACATTGTGTTGCTCCACTTGTTTTCCTGATCGGATTAGGGCTGCATGGACCGGTTTGTGCTTTCCACTCGCTGGCAGTGCAGTGCTTTCTGCTGCACAGCTGTAATTGAAAGGCTGGTAGAGCCTTAGTTTCACTGGAAGCATTAATATACCACACAGAGGCTTAAGCATTATCAAGCTTTGCCAGTTGCTCTTAGTATTTCCCTTGGAAAGCAGGAAGGATCATCGCTTTGGGCTGAGTCTTCAGCTGCGAGTGTTCTTGCCCCTCTGTTACAGGGCGCAGCCCTGTGCTAACTGATGAGGTAGGATTTCCAGGCTTTAATTTCTGGCTTAAGCTGTTACGGTGTGGTGCAGATGATTTGACATTTGTAAAGGTCGTCTGAGGGAAGCTGGGTTACCCTAATAGAAGTTTGCTTCAGGCTGCTGGTTCAGGCTTCGATGAGGGCCCCTTCCACTTAGCCAGGAAACATTCCCATGTGTCTTCCTCTTTATAGATCTCAGTTTTCCCCTGCATCCTCCGAGGATGTGGAGGTTCCTTAATTTCAGAGAGAAATCTGGTGTTGTGCTGTCTCCTCAATGACTTTCTGCATGACTGCTCAACAGATGGGAAACTGGGGGCTGGGGGCTCACCCCAAAATAAGCATCCTCATCCGCAAATCACCTCATCTCGTGCGCTCGAGATGCATGTCCCATCTAGGAGCTTCAGGCTGAGTAGGCTCAGTGCACACTTGGTAGCAGCAGGGAATAGGAAGGCTGATGGGACCGAAGGCTTGTGCCGTGCTCAGCAGTAGAACTGCAGATGGAATTGCAGCACGTGGGCAGCAGATTGCAGGGGGCTGGAGCACAGGTCCACTGCCATAGAGTGTTTTCCTTGCAGCAGGCTCAGCCGGAGAGCAAAGGGATTCAGCAAACAGCGTTCAAGATAATGCGATTTGCTGGAAAAGTATATATTTTTAGGACGTTTAGTAGAGAAGCCTGAAATTACGTGGACAATTTGCCACCCTCGGCAAGAAAAAAGTGCATCTCCGGTTAAATTTCACGCTAAAAGCAATCTTTTAATAGACCTTTCCTTTAAAAGCTCCTGGCTCCCAGCAGCAGCAGCAGCAGCAGCCCTGTGACCAGCACAGGCAGCTCTGGACCATGCCTGGATCCTGCTTCCCTGCCCCTCCGCTCGCAGCGGCTCGATGGGGTTTGGTTGTGGGGCAGATGCCGGAGCACAGGAATGTGCCTTCAGATCCCAGGGACCTGCTCGGGCACTGGTGTGCTGGGAGCCATTGGCTTGGCAATCCAAGGCATTAATGGGGGTTTTTGTTGACCACCTGTTCCGGGGGAGGTTTTTAATTACCTTTTTGGTTGCTGGCCAGCCTGCTAATGCCTGTACATGGCTCTTTCCCTCTGTTTGGTTCCCCCAGCTTGAACACAAAGCGAGCATTAAATTGCCTTTCGAGAAGCGTGGCGGCCTTTGGAAGGGGTGGCACGCTGCTCACCTATCTGAGTTGTATCTTGCAGTCTGGGGTGCCAGGGAGTGGCGTTTCGAGGGAAGGAGCTCACAAGAGGCTTCAGGAGCGGTTGGCAGCCGGGATGCTGCCGGTGGTACTCAGGTTTGCGTGCTGGAGGGTGGCTGGGAAAGGCGCGTCCTCGCCGCGGGTGGGGACTGGAGGAAGAAGGACAACCCGCCGTGCCCGCTGCTGGTTTTGGACTGGATCTCCTAATCCGAAAGGTGGGAAACATGCAGGGATACCTGAAGTGTGTCTGTCCCAGCGTGTGGGCCTGCAGCTTGGTGGGGAAGTCGTTGTTTAGGGGGAGCTGTGTGGGAATGAGTGGGGTTTCAGCCCACCAGTGATTCCAGCATGCGCTTGGCTGTGCTTCCAGGGGGTCAGTTGGTGGCTTTTGGTCAGTTTGGATTTGCTTTCCTTTGCTGTACTGAGCCCCTTTTAAACAGGGGTGCTCAGGGGAGGCTGGGGGTAAGGTGGCACTGCTGAGGCTGGCGAGGAGCTGCTGCAGCCACCGCTGTTGTCACAGATGTCGCTGGTGTGGAAAGAGGATAAGTGGGATAACGCTGCCCTTCCTCTGAGGGCTGTTAGGGATTAATGTTTGCACAGAGCTTTGGGTATGTCAAGCTGTATGTAAATACCAGCTATGACTCTTTTATTCATTCCCTCCCTCCTCAAGTAAACAGCCTACATCATGGGTGCTCGCGGCAAGCCCATGCTGCTTTATGGAAGGACTGGAGCAGGGCATTGGGATGCTGCAGCACGGTGCCACCTTCCAGGGTGGCTCTGACACCGGCTGCCACTGCAGCCATGGTGCCGGAGCCCAATGGGGCTGGGGTGCGGGCTTATCCCCATCCCTGTGAAATGCTGGTTCTGGGTTTAAATGCACCTTCATACAGTAACCCTTGTACGGAACAAGAGCTCCATTAGTCCATGTTGCTTTGGACTCAGCGCCCCATTAATTTATGACTTGGCTTACTCTTGACGTGGGATGTTTAAAGAGGGAGGATTAATCAGCGGTTTTTAGCTGCTCTGCCCTTGTGTTTGTCTGTCTGTGACAACGGGCAAAGCACCATTAGAAGGAGCGGATGGGGAAGGAGAGATGGATGAGGCTGCGCTGGGCATTTTACTGCTGAGCTCAGGAGCTCATTTCCAAAAGTTAGCGTTGTGCCTAAAACTGCGGAGGGTGGGAATTGACTCGCTGCCAGTTAGTTACTTAAACTTGGGAGATCTTTGCATTCAAATTACTTATCTGGAGTGCTGGCAGGCTAATAAATTCAAGGGACTGTTCTAAACACCCTCAGTCTCAAATGTAATCCTATTAAAATAATTGAGTATTTCCAGGGTAAAGAATTCCCTTGTCCCCCGCGCCCAGGAGAAGACACGACGGGCAGCCCGGGTGTCCTCTGCGCATCATTGAGCCCTGCAATTCCCGGCAGCCAGCTTGTCCCTTTTCCCCTGCGTTGTGGAATCAAGTGCGTTTTGTCCTCTCTCTGTGCCTGAACGGGGCTGGTGCCCCTCCATTACAATGGGAGAGTGCCATTTTCCTCTGGGATTCGTACCTAGAATGGAAGGAATGCCAAACCTAACTGCCCGGCTCCAGCCAGGGTGTCCTGTGACACTCCGGGATGCAGCCTTGTGCACTGGATGCGAATAGGATGCTGCTGAGATCACAGCAAATGGCTTTTTCCCTGTTTTGATCCTCACAGGCGGTTATTTTTGGATGGGTGCTGCCAAGTCCCCGCTGCCTCTTGTTTTCCCAGTTGAA